>NC_071353.1:169383694-169693692 GCF_943734655.1 Sabethes cyaneus
TAACTAGTCAACGTTCCTCTAATGTTGTCCCATTTAACTATGCAGCTTCCGGCTTCGAAGGATCTCGAGCAACGCTCGGTGATAAAACTCGAAATCAAACAAGAGGACGATTCGGATGATAACGACGACGAGCCGAAGGTGAGTCAAGTTCCAGTCTTCCCACACAGTCCACTGGTACTGAGTGAGGAGGAAATCAAGGACGAAATAAAATCGGAAGATGAAACCGAACAAAAACGGGTAAAGTTGATGTCTCCGGAGAAACTGAAACGCTACCAGCAGTACCAGATCAACAGGCTCCGCAAAGCGCATCAGATTAGGCTAAAAAAGTGCACCGTACCCATACCGGATCCGATTGAAAGTTTCCAACAGCTAACGTCTACCGAAGGGTACAATGTATCGAATCTGTTGCTGCGCAACATTTACGAATGTGGATACAAAGCTCCAACACCGGTGCAAATGCAAGCCATTCCAGTGCTGCTCGAAGGTCATGCACTGAATGTTTGCGCCCCGACGGGGTCCGGTAAAACTGCCGCCTTTCTTATTCCGATTATACATCATTTGAAAAAACCGATGAAGTGTGGATTTCGAGCACTGATTGTTTGTCCCACCCGCGAGCTGGCGAAGCAAACACAGCGGGAAGCATTGCGGCTTTGTGAGGACATAAACCTCCGAACGCACGTGATCACTAAGGTGGACGAATCCAGCACCGACTATGGGTTGGAAAGTAAGAAACACTATGATATTTTGGTAACAACACCAAACCGGGTTTGCTTTCTGGCCAATCACGATCCACCGCTGATTGATTTGAGCAATATTCAGTACATTGTTGTGGATGAAGCGGATAAGCTTTTCGAAGAATCAAAGAATAGTTTTCGAGAGCAGTTGGACGTCATCATGCAGGCATGTACGAACCCTTGCAAAGTGGTTGCCTTCTTCAGTGCCACCTCGACACGGGAGGTTTCCGATTGGGCCGGTTCCAACATGCTAAACCGGGTTCGGTTTTCGATCGGTACGACTAACACCGCGGTCGATTCGGTCGAGCAGGAACTGCTGTTTGTGGGAAACGAGAGCGGTAAACTGCTGGCGTTTCGAGAGATGGTACACCAGGGACTGAATCCACCGGTGTTGGTTTTCGTGCAGAGCAAGGATCGTGCGCAGCAGTTGTTTACGGAGCTGATTTATGATGGGCTGAATGTGGACGTTATCCATGCCGATCGGAGCCAGAAGGAAAGGGATAATGTGGTACGGTCGTTTCGGGAAGGGAAGATTTGGATTCTCATCTGTACGGAACTGATGAGCAGGGGTATCGACTTTAAAGGCGTCAATGTGGTGGTGAACTTTGATTTTCCACCGTCAACCATTAGTTACGTTCATAGAATTGGGCGGACGGGTCGTGCCGGAAGACGCGGAAAGGCGGTTACGTATTTCACCAAGGATGACACCACTAATCTTCGAAGCATTGCCCAGCTGGTGAAGCAGGCAGGAGGCAACGTTCCGGAGTATATGCTTAAGCTGAGAAAAAGATCGGGGAAGGAGAAGAAAAAGCTGCAACAGAAGGCACCGAAACGGGCGGCCATCAGGACACTGCCTGCATTTGAGATGCAGGAACGTGCCAAAAAGAAGAAACTAATCGCCCGATCGAAAGCGAAGAAAAACGGCGGCGAATCTGCGGCCGTTGTTAAGAACCGTGACAAAACGAAAGGGCACAAGAAAAAGCACCAACAGCGCAATGGACGAAAAAAGGACGACGAATAGAAGATATTCTTTTCGATCCTATTTTCCTTAAATCCTCATTTTGTTCGATTAGGTTAATAAAATTTATATAAACTACATTTTAAATAGTTTCCTTCTACGCAATCACAGACATATAAGGCACATTAAAACCCATTTTTTCTCATTCACAACCAATTTCACATGAGAAAGGCACAACTAACTTACCTATTTCTAGATACTTGCCTTAATAAAGCACAAACGGTAGAGAGACAGTCATAATCCTAATAAATCCGTTACGCCGGCGGCGTGCGACTCACTCGCACAGACAATCGCACGGTAATTTTGGCATTTTGTTCGCCGGCCACGGTAAATAACCGGCCGTCTTGAAGACCCAATAGTCGTACGAGACTTTACAGATGAGTGCGATCAGCAGTATGATCTCGGTCGCTATCAGATAGTAGATGTAGTCCGTCCAATCGTGCTGCGATTGGCACAGTTTGCTTTCCTGTATCTGTACCATCTTGGTTAGGTGCGTGTTCCCCTCGCAGTAGATCTGGTCGTGATCCGGCACCTGTGCCTTCTTGCTGAGCAGCCAATTTTTCAGATTCTTGGCCGCGTTGCAGTCGCACGTCATTGGGTTCCCTTCGAGAAACATGTACGAACCCAGATCCAGGTTGGATTTGAACTGGTAGGTCTGAATCGTCTTTAACCGGTTGCGACGGATCGAAAAGAAGCTAAACCGCGAGATGAAGTCCGTTCCTTCCAGGTCGCTCAGCGACGTGATCTGGTTATCGTCGGCGTAGAGCCGAACCAGCGAGTGGTACGACTTTCCAATCAGTGCCTTTAGACTAGTGATCTGAAACAGATTAATTCATTTTTACAGTTTTAAATTATGTATTTGGACTTACATTGTTATTGGATACGTTCAAGGTGACCGTATCGGGCGGAAGCGTTTCCGGGAAGTCCACCAGCCCGAGCCCAGAGCAATCGACCCGAGCGGTGATCGTCTTCCGTTCCGTATTGTTAAGGTCGAAATTCAACCGATCGAGCTCACAGTTGCACCGCTTGGGACAGTCATTCTGAACGCGTTGGCTCAGTACCAGCTGGTGCAGCGGAATACTGTCGGTCGAGTCGAACCAGTTGAAGGTTCGATTCGTTAGGCAAAAGGTAGCCTCCGGATCGATGAACTTATCGCCCTCCTTTAGCGATTCCAGCAGCGACTTGCACAGCATACCACTGTTGCCTCTAAGGGAAGATGAAACAAAACCCGGTGATTGATCAGTTATTTTCTCAAATCGTTTTATTTGTGAAAAAATTAATTAATTATATTTAAAAATTTTATAATTTCTACCAGTCTAAAATGTGAAAAGGGTGCAATCCGAGTAGGCGTTGCTTATATTGGCCTTTTATTTGACAGATACCTACTGTATATGGAAAAGTAAG
Source organism: Sabethes cyaneus (assembly GCF_943734655.1). NCBI lineage: Eukaryota > Metazoa > Arthropoda > Insecta > Diptera > Culicidae > Sabethes > Sabethes cyaneus. The sequence continues at coordinate 169,386,851 of NC_071353.1, forward strand.
TTGAAAAGTTGAAACTAATCATTCGTTGTCTATACCTATTTTAGAACTTATCATTCAGCTGAGAAAAAGATGGAAGACTACGACCCTACGAATCGTCAGTTGTCTATATTTAATATGGTATTATTGAATACATCCATTGTTCCTGTTTCTGCAGCTCTTTCATCCCTCTCATCAGCCCACGGAATAATTCTGTTTTGTAAGACCAAAAAAACTGAAAAAGTTCCAGCAAATGGACGACAAGGCATCGAACATGGCAATTTCTTTTATTAACGATGACCTTTTGGACCTCATCCGGGAGAATAACTCTGCGAAGACAATCTGTTCCGTGCTGCAGAACGTCTTCCACGTAAAAAGTCAGTTTCCTCGCACACTTTGGTGCGGAAGCAGCTGGCAAGACTCAAGATGGTAGAAGGAACGTCGAGTAAGGACATCCGACGAACTCGTTCGGCAAATCAAGTAAGTCTGCTGGCGCGAAGCTTCAAGTTGGAGAAACGGTCTCGCGCGTGTTTAAGACCTTCCCCGAATCCTATAACCTCTTGGTAACGGCGTTGAAGAACATCGGCAAAGAGCAGTTAATCCTGGATATCGTTCGATTACGTTTGCTGGCCGGCGACCTAAAAAAACTGATTGGATGGTTGATACGGGTAAGGAGAAGCCTGCCGCATTTGCTGGATTCAATCAGAAGCTGAAGAAATTTACGTGCAAATCGCACAGGTGCAGAAGAATGGTCATTTTGCAAAGGATTGTCGAGTCAAGTTCATGGTTGAGGCTTTATCCTGTTTACTTTCATGGTGGGTAAGGTTCATGTTTCCGGGACAAGTTATCCCCTGGTGAAAGCTAAGAGGTGTTTCATGTTACTGGAGAAGCTCAAACAAACCGTGATAACTAGGCTGATAAACGGCTGAATAATGCGTACCGTCGATGCCTTGCGCACACGTAGGCGCGAAATAGACGATAAAGTGGTTCGCAGCCTCTTATCCAGCAACTCCTATCCGTACCTTCTCGTGGTACCAGCCGGGATACGAGCAACTTTGATGGAGATCGGGTAACCAATCCTAATGGAAGCCAAGGTCGTATGCTGACAAGCCAAGGAGGCTGACAGGGAAGGAGGGCTCTTTCGGGTTTCGTTGGTCCTCCGGCGAAACTGGGGGTGGGTGCCGAGGGCCTTGCAAACTGCCACCACGAAAAACTATTAAGCAATAAACGAGGAACAAAAGAATTCGAACTGGAACATTCGGAATAGACATATGCGACGAAAAATATGGATTGGAAACCTCGGACGTGGGACTGCCGATCTCTCAACTTTCAAGGGAGCACTCGAGTGCTCTCCGATGTATTGAAGAGCCGCAAGTTCGACGTCGTAGCGTTTGCAGAAAGTATACTGGAAGAGCGCAACACTACGTACGTTCAGAGATAGACATACCATCTACTAGAGTTGTGGCAACGAGCTGGGTACAGCTTTCATAGTGATGGGCGTGTTGTGGAAACGTCTGATTGGTTAGACCAATCAATCAATCTCAAAATATGCCTAAGACTGATAGACCTTGCATTCCAGCATAGACTCCTGCACAAGGAGGTCACCAAATCATACAGAATCACACATCGACCACGTTTTGATCGACTGTTGGTACTTCTCAGACATCATTGATGTCAGATCCTATCGAAACGTTAACGTTGACTCGGACCACTACCTATAGTGATGGTTAAGATACACTAAAAACTCTCCGTCGTGAACAACATTCGATACCGACGCCAGCCTCGGTTAAATCTCGCGCAACGGAGATTTGCGCTTATTCGAAGCTGCGCCGTCGGAAGAAGACAAGCTGTACGAAGTCCCTTTCGAGAACTGTTGATACATTATCAAAACAGCCCTTAGCAGTACTGCGGAGTGCACCATCGGGCAACGGAACGATTGGTTTAACGATGAATGTAGGCGGGTGAAGGATAAGGGTAAGGAGCACGCTGCGTGGGCGGCCAACGCCGCCATCTCGGTCGAACTTTAGACTTGGCTTTCTGCACGGAAGCTGCTAGTGTATGCGTCCATAATGCTGCTGTCCCACTATTGCCAGTGGATCTTCACCATCCGGCACTCATACTGGAGACATCAGCTCCAGCTCTGGTTAATCCACCGTCACGCATTCTTGGGCCGAGACCTCTGAACTATCGCAAGATCGATTAATGATTTTACGGCACTTTCCACGTACATTTCCGATCTTGACTGGGAATCATTCGCCCTTCTTGAAGTTGATAATATGGTAAATCATTTTTGTGCAATCCTGACTAACTGGTTTCGATCGAATGTTCCACTGTGTAATATACCTGTCTCTCCCCCATGGAGCACACAGCGACTCCGCTTGTTAAAGCGCAAGAAAAAAACGAAACGAGCCTTTCGTAGAAGCAGCGAAGCATACCGGAAACATAACGCCATGCTGTATAAATTATATGTTCTCCGTGTTCAAACGAATCTTCAGCATAACCCCCGCAGTTTCTGGAGCTTTGTAAACGCTAAGCATAAGTGTAGGGATACCCCATCTAATGTGTGCCTGGACGACTCAAGCGCACACTCTTCAGCAGATGCCTGTGAGCTGTTTGCCCGTCACTTTGCTTCGGTATTCAACACCTAGAATTTTTCCTCATCCGAGGCTCAACTTGCTGCTACCGATGTCCCTATTGATGCAGCCTGGTTGTACCGCAGGGTAGCAACTTGGGCCCGCTACTATTTATTCTCTATATCAATGGCATTGTACTCATGTTTGACTCAGGTTGCAAATTAGCATATGCGGCTGATTTGAAGATGTTTTCTGAAGTTCGTTCACCTGATAATTGCAGGCACCTACAAGAACTTGTGGATAGCTTCGTTAACTGGTGCAGACGAAATCGACTTACGATTGGCATTCCAAAATGTGTCGTCATGACGTACAACCGCAATCGTTTCCCTGTTATATTCGACTATAGAATCCATGGTGTTGTACTACAAAGGGCAGACCAAGTGAGCGATCTAGGCGAGGTTTTGGATCAAAAATTGTCATTCGATCAGCATCGATCTGCAATAGTTGCCAAAGCGAATCGGCAACTAGGATTTATATCTAAGCTCTTCAGAGACTTTACGGAGCCTTACTGCCTAAAATCGCTGTATTGTGCACTAGTTCGACCAATCCTCGAAAATGCTTCCTTGGTTTGGTATCCCTATCATCTATCTTGGACTCTACGGCTAGAACGTGTACAAAAACGGTTTATTCGTCTCGCTCTCAGGAACCTGCCATGGGACGACCCCATAAATCTGCCGCCGTATGGCGATCGCTGCCGGTTGTTGAACTTGGATACGCTTAAAACACGACACAAGATTCAACAAGCAACTTTTGTAGCAAAATTGCTCAATAGAGAACTCGGTGCCCCATGGCTGCTATCGTCATTGAATTTTCGAGCACAGCAGAGACCTACGAGGTCAACAGCGTTACTACAGCACAACTTTCATCGCACCGCCCGATCACCTCCGATCACATCCATGATCCGCACTTTCAGCATGGCCGAAGAATTGTTTAAGTTCGGTGAACCAGCACGCATTTTTAACAATAGACTAAAAAGATGTTCTGTTTTTAGTTTTAATTCTGCTTAATTAAGTTCATTGAAGCCACTAGGCTGAATGGAAAAAAAATTAATAAATAAATCTATACCTATAAAAATGGATTTTTGTCTGTCTGTCTGTCCGTATGTTCCTTATAGAATCGAAAACTACTGAACCGATTGGCGTGAAAATTTGCATATAGGGGTTTTTGTGGCCAGGGAAAGTTCTTATGATGGTTAGAGACCCCTGTCTCCACTAAGAGGGGGGGCTCCCATACAAATGAAACACAAATCTCTGCATAACTCGAGAACTAATTAATCAAATAGAACCATATTTGGCATGTGGGTGTTTTTGGAGGCATGAATTTTTTCTATGATGAATAAGGACCCCTAACCTTTTTAGGAGGGGGGGCTTCCATACAAATGAAATACAAAATTCCTCATCACTCCTGAACTAATCAAGCAAATGGAACCAAATTTAGCATGTGGGTGTTTTTGTAGGCATTTTTTTCTATGGTCAATTGAGACCCCTCCCCTCTTTAGGAGGGGAATTATGAACCCTCCTCCTTCAATAGTGGGGGGCCTCCTGTACAAATAAAATACAAATATCCTCATGACTAGAGAACGTACTTTCTCCTAAAAGATTTTCAGTGAAATGGTACATCCCGCGTAAGGTTTTTCGCGAAAAATGGTATTCTACGAAACTCTATATTCCGCGTTATGGTCAATCGAGAATTGGTGCCGCAATGGATTTTGCGGTGGAATCCGCAAAATGATATTCGGCGAAATGGTTTGTAATGATGGTGAATATTTAAATGCTATCCGCTTTATTTTATCTGGCAAAGCAATGGGGGGAGTTGTTTTCTACTTTACTGTGTGGAAAATTTGTATATTAAAACACCCATGAACTCCATAGAAACTTGGAAAACTCGAGACTGTGACAAAGGTCATCCGAGATTCACGATTTATGTACAACACAGTTTAGTTTGTGGTAATACGAAGTTTGTCGGGTCAGGTAGTAAATAAATAAATAAATAAATAAAAAGACACAAACAGAAGAAAGTGTAGCTCAGCCAAATCTTCCGGGAGAAAAAGCGCTACCTGAAAGAGCAGGAATATGCAGAGTTGGAACGGCTGCATCGTTCTCAGGAAACGCGAAAGTTCTACCAGAAACTGAACGGATCCCACCAAGGCTCTGTGCCGCGAACCGAAATGTGGCGGAATCAGAACGGCAGTATTTTGTCAGACGATCGTGAGGTGACCGAAAAGTGGAAGCATGACTTCGATGAACACCTGAATGACACCCAGGCGAAGAACCATGGGAGCGGGGGGAAAGCGATTCCGATGGTGCAACAAAGGGAGAATCGGCTAATTGTTGGAATTTGGGATACGGCACAGCTACCGGAGGAGTGGAAAGATACGGTTATCTGCTCTGCCCGATCTACAAAAGGGCGACAAGCTGGACTGTGAGGGCTATCGAGCGATCACCATTCTCAATGCCGTATACAAGGTGTTGTCCCAATTCTTTTTCGTTCAATTACGAACAGACATATCTTGTCCCATTCTGTTTGGATACTATAAACACCTTTGTTTGATTGCTTTCTTCTACCGTTCCCTCCGTCTATTGGAAATGCTACCATTATAAAAAAAACCTCTGCAAACATGAAGAATCTGTAAATCTAATCTAGCTATGTTCAGATAGAATTCTAATGCTCATACCTGATGTCCAGCCGCAGGTTTCCAATCGTCGACGGAATGGTGGACAGATTGTTGTGCGAAATATCCAACGTCGTTAGGTGGCGCAATTCCCGAAACGCCCGCGGTTCGATTTCGCTTATATTATTGTTGGACACATTCAGACAGACGGGCGACGAAAAGCGCGCAAACGAGCTGCTAATCTTTTGAATCCTCCCATCGGTGATCGACAGCGAGCTCAGGGTTTTGATGTACCGATTCGAAACGTTCAGTACCAGCTCCCGTACGGTCAGATTGCGCAGGTGAATGTACTTCCAGGTACTGCTGCCGTCCGGTGCGTTCGGAGCACAGCCGATCGCTCGATTGATGTCGGTTACGTTGCAGCAAAACAGGGCACCAGGGTTTAGCGGGTCGGGATTGCATTCGCAATCACCGGCACGGTTGAGGCATAGTTCTGGAGCTGCGTTGTAGCAGCCCAGCTCGTTAGTCGGTGGGATTAGCGTGGTTGTGGTTGTCGGAACGGTGGTTGTAGTGGTCGTACTTGTTGTCGTCGTTGTTGTGGAGGAAGTTGATGGTTCCGTTGTGGTTGTTGTTGTGGAGGTGGTTGGCTCAGGAGTCGTCGACGTTGACGGCGTTGTTGGAGCCGGTGTGGTCGACGTAGTCGAGGTGGATGTTGAAATTTGTGTTAATGTAATGTTTATGGAGCTAATGTTTGCTTCCGATGCATCATTACTGTGATGTCCGCCTTCGGCGGTTGTGGCCATACTAGTGACGGTGCTTTCGGTGGTCAGTGAGTTTGACCCGAGATGATCGGCCACTATTCTGCCGTAGACGATTCCCACAGTCGCCAAAAGCATGACCACAAGCCTATTTAGCTGGATAAACATCTGTGAAAAGGGACATAAAAGCGATTAATTTACATCAATTTGCATGACAGCCACAGCTCGCGGGAAGCGCAAGTGTCGCCGTGGCAGAACGCATGCCCTTGTTTGCATAACAATTTAGTAGACTAATTTTGTTCTGTTCGATTTTTATCTACCTTCCACTATGGTGGCACCTGTTGGACTGCCCCCGGCTGGTCGACATCAATGCTATGCTTGACTAAGGGACATATTTTATTGAACATTATTACCGTTTACTTTTAGTTTTTTTCTGATGCAAAGAACCACGAAGATAAGTTTTATCTGTGTGGGATATCCATGGATACCTCATTGAACGACAGCGGTCAATTTTTAATCGTAGCAATCAGTGATTTCATACACTTAGCAAATGTTTTACTCAGAATTACTGGTTTTAAATTAGCTGTTTTTGATTAGTTTTTGTTATTTTAACTCTTCAAAGAAATACTTTCTGAAAAAATATGTCGAATCATTCAGGGGTAGGTACTCATCTTTTTTTTCATAACTGACCACTGTCACAGTTACTTTTATTACAAGTATTTTCAGGAATTCGATGGAAAACTATTTCAACCTCAATTGTCAAGTGAACAAACAATCACACTACGCATATTTATCTTTTAACTCACCATAAATTCGATACTGCCGACTATTTTTTATCTACTGGGCACGTTCGTCGTCCAGCGTAGTTTGCTGATTAAATATTCCTTATGTCCCACCAGTAGCTCGCCGAAACGGTGCAGCAGTATTCAGTTCGAGAGGCTCCGACCAATGCACGACATTATTGCACTGAGTTTAATTCGCAGCTGCAGGTGAATTAAAGCCAACAAGCAAACACTTTCATATTAACTTTTGCGGCGCACTATTCAAACTTCTTCATCTCAATCTCATCCCGGAGGAGAAGCTTATCTTTCGGTTGATGACGGTCACAATTTACGAGGTCTTTGTAATGTTTATCAGAAGCTTTGGTAAATATTGTCGTTTTTTTTGCACGAGCCGCGTAAAGAGAATGGGGCTAAGCCAAGGTGATGTTTGTATCGGAACAAGTACCTACCTACCTACTGATAGTAGGTTGTTTCACTAAACTGATTTATAATTAGATTGAACATTATCCTACCATTCACCAACGCGTACCGTACAGAAAGTTAAGTCAGTTTGACAATTCCTATGCTAATCCGCATAACGTCACACACATACACAACACGCACACATTATAGTTGGTTGATTCTCTTAGCGCAACGCAACGATATTCGTGGTGAATGAAAACAAATGTGATGAAAACCATTTGCTGTTGTTTGCCAACAAATGATAGTTATCAATCACAGTTCGAATGTGTTTCCTATACTTCCCGATTTCCGTAAACGATAAGATTAGCGAACCACCGAACGAAACCGCGCTCTGTTTGCATCCTCCTCCTATCTCGATCACTTTCTGCTCGCGACTGGTTGCATCGGCAGGCAAAAATAGTTTTATGCTTTGGTGCGATGCACCACCGTTCTAACAAGTTTGTATCGCAATAAGGTATAAGAGGGTATTTTTGACCTTTTTGTGCTATCGTTTTGCGCTTCAGTTAGTCACGCTCACGATTTTATTAAAGCTGTTAGAAATAGTAGGCGTTCAGCCCAAGTAGCACACTTTTGGTTGCAGAAACTTCGGAGTAGGTAGTTGGTTTTACTTCCTATTTTTATATACTTGCTCACTTAGGTGATTTGCCGTCCTAAGGCAAAAGCTGTTGAACAAGGTTCCTCCAATTTACTCGGTTGTGGGCTCCCGCTTTCTAATTCCTCGGACATCGAGTACTATCCGTTAGATCTCGCTTCGCCTGGTCTAAATTTCCTGCTCATTGCGCTCCTGGTCGTCTTGTTCCTACCGGATTTGAGGCAGACGCCGTATTTTCAGGGTAGTTGTCCGGCAATCTTGCAACATGCCCGGCCTTTCGTATTCGTCCAGCTTTAGCCACCTTCTGAATATGTACTGGCTACGCCATAGAGCTGTGCGCGTTCATAGTTTATTCTTCGGTTCCATACTCCGTTCTCCTTTACGCTGCAGGAGATCGTTCTTAGCACTCGTCTATCGTAATCTCAAAGCACTCGTAGGTCCTCCTCGAGCATTGCCCATGTTTCATGCCCGTAGAGAGTAACCGGTCTAATGAGCGTCTTGTACAGGACACAGGGTACATTTTGTACGGGGCTTAGTCTGCTCGATCGCAATTACGCCTCCGAATCTCACGGCTAGGGTCATTGTCCACCATTACTAGTGGGCCAAGGTAGACCAATTCGTCAAGTACATCAAACTCTTCACCGTCGATCATTATACTACTGCTCGAGCGGAATCGGTCGGCCTCGGTTCCACTAGCCAGCATGTACTTTGTTCTCGTGTACTGCTTAGGCATCGCTTCGCCACAGATATTCTGCCGGTAAAATTCATGTCATCTGCAAAGCAGACGCTCGATTCATAACACCTTGTAGCGGTATGTTGAGCAGCGGGCATAAGAGACTTTGACGAAATTCTCTGTGTGATTCGAATGAGCTTGACTATCCACCCGAAATCTAAATAGAGCACTGTATATTATCCATCGTAAGAATCCATCGTCTAATGAAACGCAAGTACAAGGAGCACGAGCTCGCCGGCGCAGAGGAGCGATACGCCAGCAACGACACACGGAGCTTCTATAAAACGGTGAGATGCGGAATTTTGCCATGCCTATGATGTGCAATGATAGTGCTGGCAACCTGCTTACCGACAAAACGGCGGTAGCAGCCTGGTGGAAGGAGCACTTTCAGACACTGTTGAATGGAGAGGTAAATGCGGAGTAAGCGATGGTCAAGCTGTGGAGCCACCAACACAAGAGGAGGTTAAAAAGGCAATCAGTGAGCTGAAAAACGGTAAGGCTGCTGAGAAGGACGGTATGCCGGCTGAACTTCTAAAAGCGGGGAGCGAGCGGTTATACGAAGCAATCCAGCGGATCATTGTCAGGATCTGGGAGGAAGAACAAATGCCGGAGTGGTTGGATGGCCTCATTTGCCCAATTTTCAAAAAGGGACATCGACTGGAATGTAAAAACTATCGAGGAATTACATTGCTCAATTCTGCCTACAAGGTGCTTTCCCGTATCCTGTTCTACAGACTGAGACTTGGTTCTTGGTTTTGCGGATGACGTCGATATCATCGGAATCAATTGTAGAGCAGTGGAAGAGGCCTTCAGGCCCTTTAAAAGGGAAGCAGCGAGATTGGGACTTACCAATAACACCGCCAAAACGAAGTACATGGTTGCTGATAGGAAACGTGAGAGCTCAAGTGGTGTTGGTGCCGAGATAGAGTTAGATGGGGAACGATATGATGTAGTGGAATTTATATACCTTGGTACACTCGTGACATGTGACAACGATGTAAGCCGCGAAGTGAAACGACGAGTTGCAGCCGCGAATCGGGCTTTCTACGGATTACGTAGCCAGCTGAAGTCTCGTAGTTTGCAAATTCGCACAAAACCGGCGCTCTACAGAAGCTGATCGACGAGTGCTTGGGGTTTTTGAGCGTAAAATTCTTCGATCTATACTTGGTGGCAAAATGGAAAATGAAATGTGGCGTAGACGCATGAATCACGAGCTGTACCAAGTATACAAATATGCTGATATAGTGAAGGTAGTGCAATGTGGCAGGCTGCGGCGGGCTGGACAGGTGGCCGGAATGCCCGGTGAAAGAGTAGCCAAAACTATTTTCAGTAGAGAATCAGGAAGAGGCCGTAGAATCCGAGGCAGATACCGCACCCGGTGGGTTTCTAATAATTAATTCAATTTTCTCATTCTGGTATCCATGTGCAGTATTATTACTTGTTTTGGCCAAAGTTTTTACTATATAGCAGGAGGTGCTTTATAAGCTAAAACGAAAAAAATAATTCAAATAACTTATATTAGGCTTACCTGTTAGCAAGGCCGTATGGCTCTGCCGTCTGCCCAAAACCGCGGTTGGCCACGTGGAGGCGCTCGGTAGGGGCTTGGGATGGCAAGGGACGCTCCTTATTTGCTTCCCCATTTCATACCCGCCCAGGACCGACGGTACTGGAGGACCATAATTCGTTCGGCGCAGGATCGGTAACGGACCGTTGCCACTATAGTAAAGTAAGTATATCATCCATCATAGATTTAATCAGTTTGATGAGCTTCCTGTGGAAGCTGTTCTCCATAATTTTCTATAGCTCTTTCCGGTCGAAGGTATCATATGCGGCATTAATATCAACGAACAAATGGTGCGTGGGAGCTCTGTATTTACGGCCCCTTCTTTTCTTGCGGAGCTGTCCTTAGCATTCGGGAGTGTTGACTTCCACATTCTCGAGGAATGGGTCGACTCTCTACTGCTTGCGGCCGTAGCATATAAATCCATGGACAGTTTTATGTCGGTTAGTCGAATCGTCCGCCGCGGTCAAGAGGTGTGGCTCGGCAACAAAGACGTGAAGTATCGATCTGAATTGCGAGCTGATTGCAACTGAGATCCACGATTTGTTCCGGTTCTAAGAGTCTGTCGAGCAGGGAGTCCCCTGAATCTACGTCAGCAGATTTGAACGTCTGGCATAGGAGAATGGGTCACATCAACATCCATAGTCTGAAGCTACTAAAGAATGGACTAGTCACTGTGATGCAGTTCAAGGAATCGAAGATGTACAACTCGCCTACCATTTCCGTGATCAGCAACCATCATGCTAGTGGCATCTAGGAGCTTGCCCACACGGATATATACGGACCAATGGAGAACGGCCAGAAGCCGGTATTAGTGCCGTTCGCGGACGTCGGATTCTAATCCACTTCTTGGCAACAAACTCCAACGCTGAGGTCGTGGTTAGTTTGTACCATCCGGTGAAAAAGAGTGTCTTCCAGAGCAGAGATGTGACTTTCCTCAACGAGTCTTCCCAAGTCGACGTGCAACCTCTAGCCACGAGCAGTTAACAACTGCAAGTTTGGACTTTCGTAAGTTTGGATTTGCTCAACGACCTTGCGGATACAAGACCGGAGGAATCATCCTTGCCTATTGGTGAAAAACCTGCCGAGCCGTCCTCGAATTCCGAGGATTTTTCGCAAACAGAAACAATCACTGACAAATCGACTGGACAACTGGACGAAGCTGGTTCGAATGCTGAGTCCTGCAAGGCCTTGATGGCGGTACCGATTACAAAGATGTCTTTACACCAGTGGCAAAGCAGATAACCTTCCGAGCCCTGCTGTCCTTGGTCTCCTGGGGGATCGTAAGAGAGCATCAACCAAGCCACGGACATTTGGAAATGGGCGCAACGCTGCGGCTTGGATGAAGGAAATCCGTCGAAAACTTTCGTCGAGATCTTGTCAGCCTACCGCTACCTACAACAGCAGAATGAATCAGAATGAGTTTGATCGGAGGGTACACAGCGGTGCAGATACGGCCAGACATTGTGATTAATGTCCAGGACTGGACTGAAGCCAAGAGAATTATCCACTACCTGAATTCCACCAGTGATCACAAGCTAGGCACATCGATCGGTAGATTGGAGATGTTCGTAAACGTGAATTGGGCTGGAGATTTTCGTGAAAAGTCGAATTCTGGTATCTGGTATCATTACTAGTAACGTGGGGACGGCGGAGGCCATCTACGCCAGTTTGAAAACGGAGGCTAGACGGATTAGATTATAATGAATACGTCGAAAACCAAATATATGGTAGCCTCCGATGGACAGTGACTATCGACTGCGATAAACTGGAAGTGGTTGATGAGTGCATATATTTGAGATCTCTGATCACCGCCGATAATAATACGAGTAAGGAGATTCAACGACGCATTCAAGCTAGATTCAAGCATCCTTTTCCCTCCGCAAGACACGCTTCGAGCAAGGAGTACTACAAAACGCTCATCAGAGCTATTGTAATGCCTATCACATACTTGGCGAAAGTTAGGCCGGCCACGTCGCAAGGATGCCGGATGACTGTACAGTGAAATCCGTTCTCTTCAAGGACGCCCCCGGCACGGCACCAGGGCCCCAACGTGCTGGATGGCTCGACGAAGTTGAAGCCGATTTGCGTGTGTCGAAACGCTCAAGAAATTGGCGACGAGTAACCCGCGACCGAATTCAGTGGAGAGCAATTCTTGATATGGCAAGAGTCATCTCGGCTCTATGCTGCTTTAAAAGTAAGAAGTTTCCTACTTTACTCAATTTCTATGGTAATCTTTTAAATCTATCTAAGTGGAATCAGTTCGGATCAACGGAATATCTAGCACCTTTGAATCTCGCTAGTTTTATCGATATGTATACATCGCTATATTGCAAAATGTAAACGAGTATTCAAAATAGAAATATTTTCTACATATCTTGTCATCTGATGCGGGTTCAGTCTGCATTTCTCGTAGCGTCAACAAAAAATTGTCAATTGAAAACAAAAACAGTACAATCACAGACACGCAACACACACAAAAACTGGTGAAGTTTGGAATAACTTTTCGGCTGGAACACTGTACACTTACAAACTACATTAACCTATTAATACCAAAAGCAATCACTTATTATGTGGGGACACTTTTTAACGAAACGGTCCGTCATTGGTGGTATCGGTTGGCAGTCGGTGCCGCACAACTCTGCGTCTGATCCCCGTTCGCCGACGATGCACTGCTCTCGCTTGCATCGCTAGCAGGTCCGATCGGTTGCTTTCGGGACAGTTTATTTGGATGGAAGTGTGTATAGTAGCAAATCATGCAGAAAATTCCAAACAGGAACGGTACAATCGATGCCAAGGCCAGTAGTGGGAGGTAGTAAGTATTTTTGATGGTCGGATTATTAACGTAGTAGAAATACACGACGACGCAGACGATGTTTTCCACTCCACAGAGACTGTAGTAGAAAAAGTACCGATAGAACGTTCGTCCAACTCTCGGCAAAATGTAGGTAAAGATGAACACCATTCCAAGAACCAACGAAAACAGAAAGCTGTGCAACATGGTGCTACTGCAAAACGGTGACCGATCGAAAAACAATATCCACAGTGTCATGGCGAACGAGTGTACCGAGCAGGCGATCAGCATATACGTTGGAAACACGCTGGCGACAATGGCAATGGCCAGCACGCGTGAAATCGTCACCGAAAAATGCCAGAGTATTTGCGAGATGGTGCCCAGCCACGAGATGTGCCGCTTGTCCGGTTGGGAGAATCGAATGCAGCGATAATACGATGCCATACACCAGGCAATCCCGATGATCGAGCCCAGAATGGCAAGCAACTGCGGATAGGTCATACGGTCTTCACCGGACAGGACGATCGTCAGCTGTAGGATCTTCTGCGGAGCTGCCTCCAGCAGGCATTCGAATATTCTTACCAATGCTACGTCACTGTCTTCCTGAATCATAAATTCGTAATACTTTTTCTGGTTTTCACGATCGTTCCGTTTTTTCGCATTCCTGCTTTGTATTGCGTAAGCCAGTGATTGACAGTAGCGAAACAAGAACGGCACTATGATGACGAAAAACAGCATTTCACAACATCTCCGCTCCGTTCGCTTATGCTCTTTCATGTCCTGAATATACCTATTCGAAGTGGAATGTTATGTTATTTTCACGAAACAGTTCAAAATCACCAAATACTCACATATAAGTTGTCAGCGTCACGGTTACTACACCGGGAATCAGAATGCCACAAGTGGTCCAGATGAAATAATCCATTTTTCCCTTCCGATAGTAATCGTAGGCGAGATTGATGTTCAGGGCTATGCTGATAATACGGCTCAGGATTGACATTCCACTCCAGATGAGGTCGGAATTGGTTACCGTGAAATTTCCCTCGTCGGTGCGAGTTAGGAAGTCCAACGGTTGCTTCGCAATGATGCTCAATCGGGAACCATCGGTTTCGGTGTTGACGATCGATCCCCGAACACCATTGGAGGGTGTAGGAGAAGGTTGCATTTTTCTTGTTTTATTTTTCTACTACACTAAACAGGAGCAGGAATCCTTGCTTGACAAACAGGATCGAGAAACAGCTGTTTCCTCACCAACAAAAAAAAGTTTTTTGTCATCCACTAGCTACAACACTCTTCCAGAAAGCAAATTGCAAATCAACATAAATTAGGTGGTATAGTAAAAGCATCGAAGCGGAATCACAAACGCTCACATCATCACTGTACCTCTTTTTCGTGTGTTGTAACTCTGAACTGTAAGAAGAGGAATTAGCAGCAATCTCTTCTGTTTTCATGATTTCTCATCTCCACACAAAGCGTTGACGTTTGATTCGTTTGATCGTTTGTGCACCGAGTGGTGCACGTTGATAGATGCCACTCTGACGGTAGCGTAAAAGAAAAAGATCGTTACAGTGCTTGCTGAATTTAACGAACCGTTTATAAATTCGTCAGCAATTTATATTTTAGTAATGAATTCCGGTTAGCTTTTTCTTGCATAGACATCTGATATTTATCCGTATTCATATAATTAGTTGTTTATGAAATGCTGTAGTTAAATTCCGTCTAATCATCATTCATTTCCGTTACTGACAAGACTTCGGATACTCAAGTGACGGGTTTTCTTCTGTCCTCCTCCTCTAGCTCTTGTTGTATCAAGAACTTATCTCCATTTTTCTTGCGACGTGACTGGCCCACTGAAGTCTACTTACCTTCGCCAGGTGACTATAGACATCTCTCCAAACTAGTGCCAGTTTTCGGTTGTACCTGTAGTCTGCAACACTTTTCGTTCAAATACGGCAAAAGGGTATGCATGTCCAAGCTACAATCTCAAGTCCGTAGAGCACTACCGGTCTGATAAACGTTTTGAACAGCGTCTTGTCTCGCCCTGGAGACACTATCAACACTTTTGTTTCATCACTTCTGATGAAACATCTTGCGGAAAGAAAAGTATTCCCGATATCCAGCTTAAATGCGTCGTTGAATCTTCTTTTTTTCTTTGTTGGGAACATTAGACCACTACGACCAGTTCTTTAATCTATTGTGACCTGGCTTGACAACCGTACGTGCTCTCGGCAGATATTTGGGCCGAACTGCGAAGTCTTTCGCTGTGATCGAAGTGTGCTTAACAGCCGCAAAGCTACGGGAGGCGGAGTCTTGATTGCGGTACATTGCCAGTTGCAGACCTTCGTCATCGAAAACGTCGAGCGGTTGCCGGTCGAGCAAGTATGGGTAAATATCAAACTTTCAGACCGCAGACTACTGTTGTGTGCTATCTACGTACCTCCTGACCACACCCGAGACCCGTGAATGCACATAGTAATTCAGTTACCCAAATAGCATCGATGGCATCTGCGTCGGATGACATCTGGGCGATTTCAATCTACCAAGCATTAAGTGGCGTGAACGTATTGATTAGAGAGCGTGAAATATTGAATTGCTCGATTGCTATAGTACTGCAACCGTTCAACAAGTAAACGATATACCCATCGAAAATGGGCGCCTCCTCGACCTATGCTTTGCCAGTGTTCGTAGTCAGGCCCCGGAAGTGACGATAGCGCCTACCCCGCTTGTCAAGCATGTTCTGCATCATCCAACTCTGCTAATTACTACCAGCCAACAAATTTTCCGTGACGTAAATATTGCGCCTTCAGCCGTCTTCTACGACTACGACCATGCTGATTTTGGGGATATTCTAAATGTTTCAAGCAGCATCAACTGGAGCACAGTTTTAGATAATGACGATATAAACACTGCTGCCACAACCTTCTCCAATATCCTGAACTACGTTATCGATCGTCACGTTCTCAAAAGAACTACTCCCGCTCAGTACCAGATACCCTGGCTAAACACTATGTTGCGACGTCTCAAACCCGAAAGGAAAGCTGCTCTAAAGAAATTTTTGAGGTACAGGACCTTACCCCACCGCAACCACTACCGGTCGAATAATACAAGATACAAACGCCTGAGTGGTTCCTGCTTTCGGAGCTACCTGAGTAATGTCGAGCGAAGATTGAAGCGTAACCCTAAATCTTTTTGGAAATATGTCAACAAGCAACGGAAAGATGACGGTCTACCCTCGGTTTTGCTCCTGGGTGATAAAACGGCGAGCAACTCCGAGCAAATTTATGAACTGTTCTCGCTGAAATTCTCCAGTGTATTTACTGATGAAAGCTTTACGATTGCAGAGATATCCACAGCGACAGTGTTCCTTTCCTGGGTCATTCATTGAACAACCTCACCATCGATGAAGTGATGGTTACATCGGCCGCCGAGAAGTTGAAACTTTCTCGATCCGTTGGACCGGACGGTATACCACCTGTGTTCCTGAAATAATGCATCCACGCAATCGCTGCTCCAATGAGCCATCTTTTCAGCTTATCCGTTAACTCAGGTGTCTTTCCCTCAGCATGGAAATCGGCTTACATGTTCCCTGTGCATAAAAAGGGAAAAAGGAAAAACGCAGATAACTATCGAGGAATCTCTGCTCTAAACTCAATTTCGAAACTGTTTGAGCTCACCCTGTTTGAACCAGTATTTGCATTTTTCAAACAGTACATCTCTGTTAACCAGCATGGATTTATGCCCAAGCGCTCCACGACTACCAATCTTTTGACTCTTACATCCTACGTGATAAATAGTTTCGACGCTCGGTCGCAAACAGATCTTTCCGCAGCTTTCGACAAATTGAACCACCAAATCGCTATTGCTAAACTGGATAAGCTTGGCATAGGTGGTCCGTTGCTGCGTTGGTTCCGTTCATACTTATCCGATCGCCACTTAAAGGTGAACATTGAAGGCAGTCTCTCTGGATCGTTCACTGCTCATTCTGGAATACCACAAGGCAGCCATCTTGGTCCTTTAATATTCCTTATCTGCTTCAATGACGTTAACTACCTGCTTAAAGGTCCGCGACTCTTGTTTGCTGACGACCTCAAGTTTTTTTTGTGGGGTATTGAGTTGGAGCTGCCTGGCAGCTTGATTTTCAAGGCTCAACCCAAAAGAATAATAAATTTTAGCTTCTATCTTGCAACAGTACTCCAGACGGACTAGCCTATGTTGGCCGGTTGAACACTAGTTGGCCAGTACTGTCTTTAGACAGGTTTTCAAAATAAAACAAATTGACTGTAGTGCGAGGTCGTTGTTCATGGTGGCTGAATATGAGTCTGAAGACGAGCGATAAGGTCAGATGAATAGGTACGTCACGTCGAGTGTTTCTCCCGTCTTAGTCTCTTGTTTCTTAAACAAGTCGGGAAACAAATGTGGATTTGGTAATGCTTTAACGATTTAAAGATTCTTTATAGGATTTTAGAATTTTTAAACTTTGTCTTTGTCTTTTTGAGTCTTTAGAGATAATGTTACCCACTAAAATATTGTTTTACTAACATCATGCGCATATCTCCATCAACAGTGTACATACTTGATATGCGCATAATGGCAGTATATGCAGTGCATTGCCGTGAATCTGATAAGAAAACTTTGTTCGCTTAAGGTGATACGGTACTGAATCCCAGCTTGGCCGAAAAAATGGTGTCTATGTGAGCATACAGGTGCTATCGATTCGGCCATGTTGGCTTACGTACCGTTTCACCTTAATACTTCTGAAAACTTTAAGAAAACTCAATTGATTGACAAATGTATTAATGAATTTTTGAGTCACTGTCGACCAATCTAACACCCGCATCTAGGCAAGTTTTCATTTAGTATGCTATTATGTTATGTGTTTCGTTATAGAAATAATAATAAACTTAAACCTACAAACCTTATAGAAAGCTTTATAAATTTTGAATATCACTGGTTCGCTTACCTTTCTCTTGCCTTTTTCTTTGTTAGCTTTACCTGGATTCTCTGTAGCCCGTCACATCACCTGAATCAGTTTTATTGGTCCATATTATTCTTGGTATCATGTTGTTCCAGATTCTTTTCTTGTTCAGGTCGTTTTAAATTGTCGACATTTACTCGGTCTTCCAGCGAAAACAAACTGAAAGAAGAAAAAAAGACGAAAACCACTTGGGCAACTACCCTGGATAGATTAAAATTCGCGGTTCGGGCAAGCCAAGTCAAAGGTAATATCTTTGTGATTAACCTTCCCAAAAGCCCTGAATCAATAGAAATTTTGTATATAAATTAAGATTCGTAAATCGAATCTTCAAACGTCTTGCTACTATTTTGAACGTTCTATCAAATTGATTCAAATTGACCAAAATACTTTTGGTAGGCTTCACCACATTTGGCATCACTAGTGTGCATCTTTCATTTGTGTAAAGATACAGACCAGCCCTGGGACCTGGTTGCAGTTAAGCAATCCTCAAGGTTATACCATGCCCAGGGTTATTTTTTTTTGTTTGAGTAAAGTTAATTGTTAACTGCTTGTCAATTCGTGTTTTCTAATTAAATAGATTAAAAAGTCATTCCGAGAAAATTCGGTCTTCAGTGACTGTTGTTTCGTGATTCGACCATTTGTGTTTCAGCTATTTGGTACCAGCCCATTATGAGTGGGATCTTTTGAAAAGACACCAATCGAAGGTATTGAACAAAATAGACTTAAGTTAGTTATTTGGAAGCTTTTCTGTTATTAATTGCGTCAAAAACTCAACTCAACTTGTTAGAAAGAGATTGTCAACATAAAAAAATGGCGTTTATTGCATCCGAAGTACATATTAATTGTTCGATAAACATGACTGTGAAGGATTTTTAAAACAACTATAACTTTTGAGGATACAATCAGATACAGTCAATTGACACTTGATTTTAAAGTTTTTTTGTTGTACTTTTAAGTAGGAGTTGTTTGGTCTGCCACCATTTGCCACCTTGGGAAATATTTAAGCTCAAAGTAGTACTATTTTCATCAAAAATGCTCAAAATCTCCGAAACTGCAGAAAATCACTTATAATAATGTTCTACAAAAACGTTGATTGTAGCAAGATTGATTGCATTGATATTTACTACAACTTTGCCGAACTTTGTCAAACCTGTATCTCGAATGTACTAGAAAATAAATTTTTTATCTCACTTTTAAGGGAATTAATCACCCAAAGATTTCTCTCACAGGATGGGGCTTGTTATACCAAGAAATGTTGCTAAAGACACTATATGCGAAAAACTTCACGTTTTGGCGCAATATCACACGATCACGTATTTCGCTGATTGGACCACTGAGCGGTAGCACGACTAAGATAGGGAATTCGGGGGCATCCCAGTGTCACGTAATTTCATGAGATAATCAGTCCTCTGAAGCTGGCGGTAGCGTAGGAGTCGTCATTTCGTCCTTATGTTCTGAGTCCATGCGTTTGGCCCTCGATACCAATGGAAATAACCGTTTCGGGAGGTGAGACAACGCTTTTGAAGCGTTTTTTTTGAGCAGCTTCAGGGAATTTCGACGCACTTGCTTCAGAATCAAATTATGGAGTACAGCCACTGGCGAACAAGTTGCAAAATTCAACAATTGTCGAGGATTCCGTTCCGCCCAGGATCACGCAAGAATGAAATGGAAGAGCTTTTTCTCTTGGAGTATACTACGGTAAGCGTCTTTAGCGGGGTCGTTGCTTGCGTGTTCTGCGTGCCAAGGCCGTTTGTTCAATTTGCGAAGCTCACTGACTGTTACTCCAGGCAGGATTTATATGTGGTTTATTCCACGGTAGACTTCCGGTTCAGTCAAGTGCAGACAGCATGGCAAAACTGCAATATCATCATATGTCCTGTGGAGTGACTTTCTGGAGAATGGTACTTTCCGGGAAATGGTATACAATCAGTCGAAAATGTCATAAACTTTCAGAGAACGGATTTTGATGACTCAGTCTCAGTGATTACTCAGTGTTATTTCTTTGATGATTTGAAAAATTAGTTATCGCTGATTATGATTCATTACTCACATACGAACAATTTGCGCCGGATTTCGGATATTACACAGTTACGCATCCGGATCAAGTTAAAGAGACCAGAAGTCCTATATTCTATTATCAAACGCGCCGGTGTCTGAGAGAACATTATGCCGCTGGATAGAAATACTTGGATAATAATTTAGGAGACCACTCTCTGAGAGGGTACTCAAAAATTCTGCCAAACGAGCCGATTGGGTTATCATGTTGAAAGACAAAATATACAGGATCTAAAAAAAAACTCGAGAGGCCAAGTGTGCACATAATCCTAATAGATCGTGTGTGCCAGCAGAAGGGCTCCTACTCGCACGATTAGAAAAAACCATCATATTATAGCTTTGGGCAGAAACGACGGGAAAGGAATGAGTGTCAACTTACGCAGCGGAGGTTTCGACAAAAGCGACATCGAACAACGTGCGACAGGCGGCCGAGGCCGCTTCCTTGCGGGCCAACTTCTTCGAGCGAGCCTTCCCGATAAAGCGCTGCCCATCGACCGTAACGCCAACGGAAAATTCTCGTTTTTGCGGATCGTTGCTATTGTTGGTTCCCAGATCCTCATAGGGAACTTGTGGTCGCATCTAAAAAATAAGGTATTAAAAATTGTCTTTATAAAACATTAATAACGTACAAAAGCAAGCAACGCTGTTGGGTGACGGGTGGTCGCATCGAGAGGAAGATCTGCCTTAGTTTTCGCCACTTTCGGTGCCAACGGATGAATGCCGGCTTCACTTAGCTTTACGGAAGGTTTTTGTGGCTTGATAGCCGGAATTTCGAAGCCCTCGTTTTGCCATTCGTTGAACAGCTTATACAATGCATACGAAGCCAAGTGAAGCATTGGAACGTCGTCGCTGTCAGAAACGTCAGTCATTTCGGTATCTTCATCGGCGGCGGCTGCGGCTTCCTGGTTGGCGTTAGCGTTGGCGTTGACGTTGACGGCGTTACCATTGGTGCTTTCCTGCCGCTGGCGTGATTTAGCCATCTGGCTGATTACCAGATCGCGTAATGCCTTCTCCGAAGCGCGCGCCTTGGCCAGGTGCTTGTTCGGAGCGGTTGCCTCATAGCGCACATTGTTCAGCACAATCTCGGCCGTCGTTTCGTGCCCGTTGGTGTTAATAATGAATTCGCCCATACCCGGACCTTGCATTTCATGCAGCGCAACGACGGCATTTTTCGGTGTCAACAGCTTGCGCAGGCGACGCAGCTGACGAGCCTTGCGCTCCTTGTCTGGAAGAAAAAGAAAAATTGAATTAGAAAAGCAAAGCAATGAAATACTGGGGTTTGGCTTTCTTAGAAATCATTCTGCTAGACTAATCTATCACCAAATGGGTTGAACTGCTTTGATTTTTCCAGTGAGCAACCCTCAAATTTGCGCAGTGTTTGTAATCATGTTTTGTTATCAGAAAAACTTGCCATTTTTCATGTGTCGATTACTTACCAAGCTTCTTGCGTTCGGCCGTTGTGAGATTCTTGCGATTGGCAAAAATTTTGCGCATCTTTGCACTTATTCCACCCTCGGATTCCTCGTTCGTGTCAACAGCCATGGACTCATCCTTGTTAACAACTGGTTCAAGCTTAACTGGTTCCGGTTGTTGTTGTTGTTTTGGGGGCTGTTGTTGCTGTGGAGGTTGCTGTTGCTGCTGTTGTTGTTGAACCGGAGCCGATTGCTGAGAAAAAATATATAAAAAGAGTTTTGTTATTCGCAATTCCTATGTTCCAGAACTACATTCGAATGGACAGATTCACTATACATGTGGAGTGTTGACTGGGAGTGGCGCACTCAATTTATGGCAAGCAACGCATACACTCTCGGATTCGGCAAAACTACTGACACTGACAGACAACGAAAGATTCTCGGTCGATCGTGCTTTACTTGGAAAGGTTTCTGCTGTATGTATATTCTCTGTTGCACTTTCGCTTAGTTTACTGGCTAGAGAAGTTCCGGTGGCGCATCTGTCGCTAGTTCTGTTTCGGAGAAAAATGCGCGCACGCCAATAAATCGATGTGTTGCAGCTCTCTTCTTACCAACATTAAATTGTCTTAAAAAGCTTAAGATACATACTCTTCGGTCGCCGATGGCCCCCGATTGGCAAGAACAGAAGCCGTTAATCGATTGCAGGGTGGCCACATTATTTCACTCTAGACTCCAGCAGCGTTCTTCGGTCCACACCAGGCTGGTCTTCTGGTTGTGAATATCCTGCACAAAGACGGAAGACGAATCCTTTTCTTCACTATAGCTATGACCATTTTCTGTTGCTTGTTCTCGTCAGTTTCACGATTCGTGAAACGATGGTGCTCTGTACCCGAACGAAAACGAATTATTGGACACAGTACGTAAGAAATCTTTGAACGCTTTAGAATGCTGTCTCGTGCTGGTGTGGCTTTATTTTGCTAGGTAAGTCGTTTCCATTCCGTAAACGTTCCTTCACGCCACAGATTCAGATCGTCGCTAGTTCAAACTCGTCGCCTTGGCCGTTGTGAATCTGTTGGCTCATAGGAATGTTACGTTTTTGTTGGTCGAACGTGGTCATTTTGCAACCAGCAAGTTATCGAGCTAATCTGCTTCGGAACCATCACTAAGTAGGCTATATAAACTAAAGCACGCTGAAAAGTTTCCGCACCAAATCGAATCGATAACTCTGCGCTGCAAAACTGAACAAAACGAAAAAAAATGACAGGCAGGCGGGATTTACCACCCACCCACCCCCAGAGTAACGGAGAAAAGTCGACGCCATTTTGGAAAAAGACGGAAAAATCTACAGGCGATTCTGCGTACTGAAATCCGTGCGGCTGAGTAAAACGAAGAATGCTGAAGATCTTTGACCGATTTTTCCAAAACCCTAGCAGGCGATTCTAAACCGACAAAGAATAATCTGGCCGTTGAACGGTTTGAACGGAAAGCAATGAAAACTAAAGAAGTCGTTTTGCGTTCAAGGGTCTAGAACGGATCAGAGTTGGCCGGTCTCCGGCCGGAGGAACGAAGCCAGCACTTACGTCATCGTTTACCGCGACAAAAGTGTGGCAGTTCCCGGCGGCCGGAGAAGCGCCGCGCCGGACAATGAACATAACTATACTTTGGAAAAGAACTTACTTTCTATATCACATCCTGTCGAAAAAGTATCGAATAACAAAAATAAAACATTACAACCGAATGAATTTTGGCTGAATTTTAAAAAGAACAAAAATCTTGGATGTAACAGGAAAAATAAAATGGCCGGCATCATGCGGACCGCGTCGGAAACAGAAAGCCACTAAATACCTGCTGATTATTGCTCGAATTCCCGTTGGACGGTACGAAATGTTGATCGTACTGCTGTTGATACTGCTGCTGCGAATTGTTACGGTTCTGGTTACCACGATAGTTGTTTCTGCGATTCATTTTGAGATTTGGAAGTTTTTCGTTTGTTAGCGAAAAATTTTCTTCTAAGCACTGAATAACGAAGGAACTAACGACCAGCACCGTCCAAACACCGTGAGCTATGGAGAAAAACTGTACTTTTCTTTTGCTACCAGCAGCGATGCCAGATGATTTTTATATGAAAGTCTCCACAGCAAGAATGTCGAAAGCCCTATAAGTGTAAAGTTTCGACGATTGTCATCAGCAGTCAATGAGGTTTAAAAAGGTGTGGCAGATGAAGATATTTGATGGTATTAGTAGCGGAAAATCAGAAAACGACGTCAAGCGACAAAAACAAACCGTGTCGGACAATGGGGTTTGTTTTTGGAGTTTGACGTCACGCTTCATCGTGATTGGTCGATTTACGATTCCACCCACACCATGATGAAATTTCTTCATTGCACTAACACCACTTAAACAACATTGCCACACCTGTATCACATTGATCAGCAGTCCCCCACATAAAAAAATCGCTACTCCTATCGACCTTTTCGCGTGCCTAATGGCGCCCCCATCGGCAGGCAACCATGTTTTCGCTGCCAACATCGCGTGTGTCCGAAAATGAGATAGAATGTCAGCACTGCGTTTCACTCAACTGCCAGCAGTCTGATTTGGGCCCGCTGTCAAATTTTGAGCCCAGGACATCCTGTCACTCACGTTCACTGCAGCTCGTTATAGAGATGTCGATGGGTTGAATGAAGCCCATGCGACTCCTACATTTGGCTGTCCGAACTAGGAAAATGATGATCAGTTACAATTTTTCGCTGGACGGATATATTGCTGATTGCAAGGAAAATTGTACCATCCAAAGTGCGATATCGCTCATAAAAGTGCTATTTTGCCAAGATCGTCCTACACATTTTGCTTGCACACTAGCATTCTCTATTATGCATGTTGCGGAGTAGCTTGCATTTGCAGGGTTTTATGCTGATGTATAGAGTGGCGACAATGTCAAAATTGGAATGATAATTATCTGTCAGTGTCATTCCAATCGAGCAGACGACCAATCCAATGCGTATGCAGGAAAGAGAAAGAAAATAAGCATTGCTAGAGCATTGCATACTTTTGGCGAGGGGATGCGCTGTCCTATCCCTTGCTATGTATTTGTCAGAGGATAACATCGCGCTTCCAAAACTGTCAACGCTTCCAAAAGTGTCAAATTTCAATGCAGTCCCAGGTAACCAATAAGCATTAGTATAAGCAGTAAATCAATTGTATATTAGCATCCCTGGCGTTTTATACTGCAGGTTGCTGTTTATCAGCTTTTTGACTGCATAACTGTTGTAAATTGGCATCCACAATTCTATTTAAATTCTTCTTGCCAGTAACTAGCTGCAAATAAGCATTGTCAGCACTATAAGAGAGCTAGCAGTAAAGTAGCTGCATATTTTGCCAAAATAGCATTTGAGTAGCATTTAAGGCAACTTAAATGCTTATTGGCTTGCATTTAAATTGCATTGGAAATGCTTATTGGTTACCTGGGGTAACATAGCGAGAAAAAAAAAGAAAAAAGCAAAACATCGAGTTTCCTTGTTCGATGATGTACTCGCTGCTCTCGTTAATGGAGCATTCCCTTGACTTTTGGGATGACATGTCGCCACTCTATATATAGTCACTCTATTTCAAACTACAGACGGTCGATAATCTACAGACGCGCAAAGAGCGTGGCATAAAACACCAATCGAACCGTCAAATCGAGACACCAAATGAGCAAAGTAAACAAACTTGTGTTTCCTATAGGCAGGGAAGACTAAGTTTTGTAATCTACCTGAAATATTAAAACTTGAACTATTGATCTACTAACAACATATGGATTAGTTACACTCGATATATCATATAATGCTTTGAAAAATTCAATTGGCTTGTTCAATTTGCAAAATATGCGTCGCAATTCGCGAAGTTCCATGGAACATACCTCGCGATTCACGCAACTTACTGCTGATTATAGGGAGATTGATCCAATTCTGACTGGTTGCCAAAACTGTTTAAATAAAATAAACAAAAAAAAGTGTTGCCGAATTGGTAATTTTTCTCTTTGCGTGTCTGTAGATTATCTACCGTCTGTATTTCAAACCAGAAAATTTGAGTAGTCGGAAAACTGCTCGATTTTTTCGGTTTTCGAGCAGTTCCAGACATTTTTTTAGAAAATATGGCATCTCTGGCTGTGCCTGTGCTGTAGGATTGGGCAAAATTCCCGAAAGTATCGATAATTTAATATCAATATCAAATCCGCCGCTTTATCGATACCGTCGATATATCGTTCGTGAAGCATCGATATTAGATTTATCGATACTATTTAAGGCGGCATACTGAGATTAGGAAATGCTACACACAAAAGGCATCCATAAAAATTAATCAATAAAAACATGTTGAGCAAACAGAGTGCTCCCAAAACACGCACACAACACATCACTCGCTTCAGTGCAGCTCTATTTCGGACACGTCGCTTTGTACGGAAAACCGCACCACCTGCCACAGCTGTTCGCACCCGACTGAATCGTATGCTGCCCCAGAATCCACAAAAATATGATAGGTTGTACTCCCCACACATCTGGATGACCTACCGAAGAGTAAAAATTAGTTCGGTAGCAGCACGGGCCTCCATAAAGCCTACCTGGCACTACCCTACGCACTCTCCTGCCACCGGGGATTGACGATGCAACAAAAACTGGGAGAGCACCCTGTTGGTGGCTTTGACCAACGTTAAGCTGCGGTAATTACAGCAATCTATCCGATCGCCCTTTCTGTAGATGGGACAAACCACGCCCTCAATCCACTCGTCCAGCAACCCTCTCTCAAACCCTTGAAACCATCCAGTGATGTGTCGTTGCTGGCGGCTCTTGGCCATTCCTGCAGAGTTCCGCCGGGAGTTGCTCCTTTCCGGTTCTAGCTCTTCTCGATCTCTGTCGCACCTCTGCCGCTTTCACCGCTATTATGGTGCGTAAAAAGCTGGAAAGTCTTTGTTAATGCCGTCAATGCCCAATACTACTCTCTGTGCTCTCGAGTCAGTTCTGAATTGCTGAAAATCGCGTATCGTATGCACTTACTGTTCAATAAGCGTTAAACATGTAAGTGACATTGTTCAAGGTTTTGCATAAGAGTCAATTCCAATAAAGTAAATTTGAGAATTAAGCTTAGTAGATGAAAAGAAACCAGCGCGAGAAAAAATTCTTAAAATATTGCTTTCTTGAGCATTTTGAGGCCTAGTTTTAACCTATATATTTTTTCAGCTGCATATCCTGCTTTATCAAAACAGTATCGGGATGAAATTATCGATTTAGCATAATATCGACGTCGTAAGTATCGATGAAATATATCGAAATATCGGCCTTCGAGTATCGATTTTGCGGGTATCGATACAGTATCGCGCAATACTACGTGCTGTCTGAGAGTCTGTGTCTGGTGTCTGCTGTCTGCTGTTTGGCGTCGCGCGCGCGTTTTGAGTGTGCAATTAATTTTTAATTGGATTAATTGGACTAATTTGAGTTAAGATAGTTCCCCAAGCGAAAAATTTCACATTAAATTATAAACATGTTACCTGGTCTCGCGCTAACACCGATGCGAGTAATGAATCTCAGCCGACCGCTAAGTATTTACACTGTTCAGTTCCTGCTTACGGCCGACGACGCAATCGCTTGTCGCGACTACGTGCTGGCAAATGAAGACTACATTAATGTTCCGGAAAGGCAAAAAAGCAACGAAAGAGCCATCGAAGTTCGCCAAAAAGGCAACAAACTGTATCGGATGAGGAATTTTCAGGAGGCTTTAGAGAAGTACAACGAGAGTATCTGCTTGGCGGAAACAGATTCACCGCACCTGGCTATCGGTTATGGAAACAGGTGTGTTTCGTTTTTTTTACGTGAGTTGTGTTTATTCAATAATTTAATTATCCTTTTAGGTCAGCTGTCTATTTTGAACAAGAAAATTATCGTCTAGCCTTAAGAGATATAAAATTCGCGAAAGCACACAACTGTCCCGAGGATCTTTTGCAGAGACTTTTGACTCGTGAGGCTAATTGCAATGAGAAAATTCGTAATCTTAACCCAAATCTTGAACAATTTCGGCGCGTACCAGTAAACCTTCCAGGTAAGAGCTCTGTTTTTTTACTTCAACGCTTGAATATAAATATGTAATGGAGTTGCACTCATTCAAATGAAATAGCATTAATTTGTATTTTAAAATGAGGTTGTTGTGTAGCTAATTTTACGTTTAACGGTGTGCTTTGGACATCGTGATAGAAACAAGCGTGATTGAGCATTATATCTATGGTAATGTTTCTCTAGGAAATCCTCGAATCCCTTTCTTGGCGGATGGGATTCGGATGCAACAACTGCCAGGTTACGGCCGCAGTATGATGGCTGATCGAAACTTCAGAACTGGTGACGTTATTTTGCAGGAAAAATCGCTAATCTCTGCTGTCAACGATGAAATGAAATATTTGCACTGCGATTATTGTTCGGCTAAAAATCGTCACAGTTTGATTCCTTGTCCAAACTGCCCGTCAGTGATGTTTTGCAATCAGGAGTGTCTCCAGCAAGGATTACGATTCGCACATCGGTTCGAGTGTGGAATTTCTACGAAACTTCATCATTTATCACTAATCGCTGTTCGGTTGGCTCCTCGGATGTTCTTCCGCGCCCTTACGCTTTTTGACGACAATGTCGAGCGCATGATGAAGTTCTGTAAGACGAATGCTAGAAACGGAAGTGATCCGCTGAGCTTCGATTATACTAACTACGATCCAATCGAAGAATTCAAACTTTTCCAAAAAATGTACATTCCCAGTGACAACACTGCTAGGGATGGAGACACTGACATACATCACATGCTGCATGCGGCTGTTTTCTATTCAATCTATATTCAGCAACCTCTTGTTAAATCTATTTTTACTACTGAAAAGCAGAAGCTGTTTATGATCCGCTGCATGCAGGACTATTTTAGGTCTATCAAGCATCTTATCATAGTCTCTGACAGCTTCATAAACCACATCTTCCCAGTCGCATCTATCTGTAACCATTCGTGCGACCCTAATGTATTTTGTATAAACTTTTCGGGTCAATTGAAGTACATCGTTAATCGCCCCATAGCCAAAGGTACACAGATTACCATCTCTTACGGGCCACTGTTTCGAATATTTCCTCCAGCTGCAAACAAACACTTAATGGACTCAATTCATTTCCGTTGCATTTGTGACATTTGCGATAAACGGAAGTATGCGGAGCGTATATTGAAGGAAACACTACAGCCAGCAGTTGCTGAGCGACATTATGAAACATTAGTAGGAGTAGTGGCCGAACATAACTTCAATATGGCAGCCAAATTGAACGCAATCGAGCAATATATCGAAAAGTTCGCTCGGATTAATACACAGAAATATTTCTACGAGGTTCTAAGTTTGTATAAAACTTTATTGACTATCTCAATCTTGACAGAAATTGATGAAAAACGAAACCAGTATTTAGGTTTGTAAAAATGGTTGCGATATTTTCTTTTTATATTTTTGACAAATGCGTTACATAATTTCTGACTTAAGTATGGGATGCATACGGTTGTTTTATCCACACCATTTAAGAATAAGATACAAGTTGAATTCTGTTTTAATGTTTACTATATTGCAGTTTTATATACTATCCTGAAAAATGTCAATAATTCGTACTTATTGACCAATAAATTTGTTAAAGAAATAAGCTATACCGTAGTTATATTATGATTTATGCATATCCATATTATTTACTTCATATTTATCATGTTGATCGGTAAAATGAAAATCCATGCGAAAAGCTGGAAAATAGTAAAAAAAATCGATATTTTACTTTTCCCGCCATCCATCGTATACACAATGTCTTAGGCTACTGCGATTATGATCGGGAAAAATCAAACGGCGTCGTTGTTATGGTCGTTTTAAGGTGGTAACCATCAAACACGTGTTAACGATGGTAGGTGACGAATGTTTCTTAAAATTATTGTGCCAAATCGATGGTTAGAAATGGCAATCTTTCTAAAATCGTAGAATTTCTTGGCAATCATCCATTACAATGTTTGATTTGTTTGAGGTTGATTTTTCAATTCGCATTATTACCTAAGTTTTGTCCGATCTAACTCTCTGTGTCAATCAAAGCGGAGTTGAGCAAGTCTGACCTGGTCAATTTGAAGACACAGGGAGGGTCCACTAAATTTTCTGGTGATTGCTGGCCGTGCTTGCATGATGTTCGTGGCGCGTCCGCCTCAGATATCTTATAGGTACGTTCAGAGGGTCCACAGTAAAATCGAAGCTAAAGCCTACCCACTACATTTCCCAACTAGATTCGGGTTACTATACTGGGTCTTAATTCCAGTCATTGTATGCTCGAAACCAGAATGGGCCTCCGATTACCAGAGGCTTTATTCGACAGTTGGCTACGACGACTTCCCAGTTTTTATGAACTGTCACATTCATCTATGAGCATTTGACGACTCGTGGAGGGATGAAGTGCATATACATATCATATAACTTGAGGGAACAACATTCGCAAGGCAAGTCTGTCGTCCTGTAAACCTAATTATTAGTTTATTATTTAAAAAATTTCATCTACCCTATTTGTGGTCTTAATAAATAAAATATAGATATAACACTGGATGAAAACTATCTACGCCTAAATCGCTCTTTAAAGGCAGTACTCGTCAAATTAAAATCGAATAGATCCG
Organism: Sabethes cyaneus; assembly: GCF_943734655.1. Lineage (NCBI taxonomy): Eukaryota > Metazoa > Arthropoda > Insecta > Diptera > Culicidae > Sabethes > Sabethes cyaneus. The sequence continues at coordinate 169,416,862 of NC_071353.1, forward strand.
CGACAGAGTTGAAGCTAGATGACATGAAGCAAATCGGGTCGTGTTGTCCATAGGTGGTATTGCGTTGCGGTATGTGCAGAAAAAGTCGTGGTCTGAGTGATCTAACAGGAGCGTATATATTCAAATACTGCAGTATTTCCGGGGAGTCCATTTCGCTGATTAATACTTTTCCGATGAACATAGCTTGTGCAATGAATCTTCTTTGTTCCAGTGTTTGCATACCCAGAAGTTGACAGCGATCACTGTAAGTTGGTAGCTGCAAGAGATCACGCCAAAGTAGGAATCTCGAACGAATTTTCGTTGCACCGATTCTATTCTAGCAATCCAGGTACTCTGGTACGGACACCAAACAACAGAACTGGTTTCGAGTATCGGACGCACTAAAGAGTAGTATAACGACTTGAGGCAGACCGGATCCCGGAACTCGAGCAAGCGGATGCGTCGATAGCTCTTGGAAAGAGAAGGATCTTTCCCGGATTTAGCGCTGGGATGACTTTAGCTTACTTCTACATTGAAGGAAAGTAGCCAAGCTCTCGGTACCGTACACTCTAACAAGAATTGAAATTTTTCGAGTCAATATGACCAACTGTTCCCCTTGTGACCGCTGTGCTAAAACACTGAAAAAAGCAGAGGATCATATTACATGTAAGGGTTTTTTGCGACCTGCCATGTCCGGTGTGCTAGTTTCAACGGCCCGTTCTCGAAGATTCTCCACGAAAACCCAAACCTATTCTGGATGTGTGACAAGTGCGTAAAACTAATGAAGTTTGCGCGCTTCAAAAGTGTGGTTTCGTCTCTCGGAAATGTCATCTCTACCGTCATCGAGGGCCAAATAAATGGAATCTCTGAACTCAAAGACGAAATTGTCAGGAATAACCATCAGGTTGCAAAACTCGCCGACAAGGTCAATTCTGCAACCCCGATGGGGATACCTGACCGCGATCGTCCTTCAAAACGTCGCCGAGGTGACTCGGTGACTCCGAATAAACCGGCCACCGGAACAAGGCCCGTCGAGAACCGTGATAAGCTTGTGATCAGTTTCCCACCCAATTTATTCTGGGTGTACTTGTCGCGTTTCCACCCCATCGTGACCACTGACGTCGTCGAAGGACTGGTTCGGGATGGCCTACAGATTCGGGATGCCATACGAGTTGTTCCCTTAGTAAAAAAGGGTACTGACCTCCAGTCGCTAAATTTCGTGTCCTTCAAGGTTGGCATTCCCTTGAAATACAAAACTGCGGCTCTGACCCCCGACTGTTGGCCACAAGGAATCGCTTTTAGGGAATTCGACAACGCTCGTTCGAATCCAGCGGTATGGCTTCCCCCTATCCCCACCGCTGCGCCTGCAACTCCAGCTATCAGACCACCCGGTAACCCTGATGTCGATACCTTATCCGTGACTCCAATGGCGCTGGACCCTCCAGCCCCTTTAGAGCCGTCGACTTCAGACGTCTAGTTGCTGAAATTCAGGCGATACCGGAATGCATCCAGTACAGCATCATGGAAGCCCTTAACCCCCCCGCCGCAGTCGATACATTCCCGCCAGCGTACATCAGTCGTTCCGGTCCTGTGTGTGGGTGCGGGAGCCAGGGCTTCCAGACACCTACCCTCGGCAAGTATATCACGCTGAACCGCTATTTCTCTGCTCATGCAGTTTACGTTTCCAGTTCTTCAACAACCGGTTCACCGATCCTCGAAGTTCAGCCAACTGATTTCTGCCGGTCCGACGCTTCTGCCAGTTTCAGTTAACCACTCAATTCAACTCACACCGGGACACCGGGATGCACTGTTGTAGGTACCATGGACGCCCCCGACCTCCCTGCGGCTGTCGAGTCATTCCAGCCAGCGACCAGCAGCCGTCCCGGTCCTGCGTGCGGGAGCAGCGGACGAGGCGTCCAAAACCCCCTGCCAGGCAAGTTCGTAATTATTGATTCCCACTCCACTGGTGACCCGTACTCTGCTTCCAGTCCTTCGCTTCGCAACCAGGAACCGTACAACCGCACAGAACTCCAACATATTCACTGCTACTACCAAAATGTGGGTGGCATGAACACGAGTGCTGTCGACTATCTGCTCGTCTGCGCCGACAGTCCGTACGAGATAATCGTATTGACCGAAACCTGGCTTGACAATCGTATGTGCTCTCGGCAGATATTTGGGCCTAATTATGAAGTTTTTTGCTGCGACCGCAGCATACACAATAGTCGCAAAAGTACAGGAGGTGGCGTCTCGATAGCAGTCCATCATCAGTTCAAAGCGTCTTTCGTCGAATATGATAATTGGCTATCCGTCGAGCAAGTGTGGGTGACGGTAAAGCTTGCAGACCGGAGGCTGTTCTTGTGTGCACTGTATCTGCCTCCTGATCCAGGGTGGCAACTACCTTGAAAAACCTGGAATTGTCAGGGAATTTGAAATTACCTGGAAAAACCTGGAATAATCAGGGAATTTTTCAAACAACCCCAATGATCGATTCATTGAGTAGTCAAGAACACTTAGAAACAGATAAAAAAGTACGGCACACAACCGATAGATTGGGTTATCGATAATTAGCTCAGTGTTTTGCAAAGGGCCTTATTCTGCAAGGCAAGTGAAGTGATTTGCCGTTTTTTTAAATTTTATTATTTGCCGTTTTTTTTTACTAAAAGCTATCATGACATAACAAATTTAGTTTGCACTCACTTTGCGCGTTTCGTTTGGCGTTAGTCAAGTCGAATCGAATGACATTGAAGTTTCAGGACGGACATTTGGCGGCATGTGACACAATTCGCAGAACATCGAAGTAAATGCCAGTGGCACCGCAGCGATGTTCGGTTTTCGAGAAAAATGTTGGAGGAATTCCACTGACTCACGGCAGTACATAAACTTGCCGTATTGTTGTAACAAATTGTAACCGAAATGCGGGTGTAGCGACCCTACCTTCTACGTTATGAATTTTTGGCTCTATCTTGGACCCGGAAGAGTAAATACCGATTAATAAGTGAAATAAGCCGCGTTGGTCAGAAAATAGAACAGCCACCAGTGTAATTTGCTGGTCGGCAGAATAAGAGAAAGTGATTGAAGAATTCGCCTAGGGAAATAGAGTAGGTGAGGAAATTTTTCTCAATACCTCGTAGATTGATAAACAATTTAAATATCAATGATCGAAACACATTTTCATGGCGCATGGCGTCTCCAGTAGACGAGATAATCGTTATGGGCGATTTCAACCTGCCTGGGTTAAAGTGGCGCGGACGAGGCAATGGTTTCATGTACGTTGGTTACGCGTATGTGGAAGTGGACGAAGTACAACGAAAACTCGACGCGAAGTTATGTTAACAAACTGGTTTAACTTTTATTTTGAATGTTTATAATAGCGAGATACAAAAGTGGGAGATACACAAAACGCGTCTATTCGTGTTTGCTGTTTCTTCTGGAATGAATTTGAATTTTGAATGTGGAAAAATACAACGGAAATGCTGTCGCTTCACTGGCAGCATTTTTTACTTGTTAAACCTGTCTTTCTTGACGAAAACTGCTCTACTGACAAGGGGTACACCAATGCAAACCGCAAACATACGTTGACTCTAGCTCGTCGTCTCTATCTCCACTCACTAACGAGTTACTCGACTGCTACAGCACTGCAACAAGTCAACAGCATTGCTAACGAAAACGGTCGCTTTCTCGATTTATGCTTTGCTAATGTGCAAGTTCAGGCTCCCGAAATAGCGATGGCTCCTTCCCCGCTTGTTACCCACATCATCCACCCTTGCTGGTTATTATCCGTCAACAAATACTTCAGGGAAATCCAAAGGACCCTGACTAGCATCAATTGGGATGCAGTTTTGGACAAGGATGATGTTAATTCTGCCGCAATGACATTTTCCAATATCCTGAACTACGCTATCGATCCACATGTCCCAAAAAGAACCATGCCCGCTCTGAAGCAGATACCCTGGGTAAACGACGTCTGAAATCCGAGAGAAAGACCGCTCTCAAGAAATTTTCAAAATATTGAACGTTGCCACTCCGTAACCACTACTTGTCGATCAACACGCGTTACAAACGATTAAGTCGCTCCTGTTTCGTATCGCATCGAACGTAGACTGAAAAGGAATCCCAAATCCTTTTGTAAGCACGTCAATAAACAGCGGAAGGATAACGGGCTTCCTTCGATAATGTTCCTGGGTAGTGAAACTGCCAGTAACACAACAGATTTCCCAACTATTCGCGCGGAAATTCTTCAGTGTATTTACTGACGAAAGATTGACAAGAGAAGAAATTTCCGTAGCCATCCAGTGCGTCCCTGTACTTAGCAATTGTTTAACTCACCTTTTCATCGACGACGCGTCATATCAGCCGCCGCGAAGCTGAAATCCTCTCGTTCTTCTGGACCGGATGGTATTCCGTCTCTTCTTCTGAAACGGTGTATCAACGCCTTGGCTGCTCCAATGAGCCACCTGTTCAGTTTATCAATCAGTACAGGTGTCGTCCCAACAATATGGAAATCGGCATACATGTTTCCTGTTCATAAAAAGGGCAATAGGAGAAATGTAAATAACTATCGCGGCATCGCTGCACTAAACTCAATATCAAAACTGTTCGAGCTTGTTGTGTATGCACCTTTATTTGCATTCTTTAAGCAATATGTCGTAGACGATCAACACGGCTTTATGCCCCAGCGGTCCACGACAACCAATCTTCTAACTCTTACGTCCGACGTGATAAAAAGTTTTGACGACCGGTCGCAGACGGACGTTATTTACACGGACCTTTCCGCTGCGTTCGACAAATTGAACCATCGAATCGCCATCGCCAAACTGAACAAACTTGGAATCGGAGGCTCGTTGCTACGATGGTACCTCTCTGACCGCCACCTATAAGGTAGCATCGACGGATTCACCTCCAGACCTTTCACTGCTAACTCTGGAATTCCACAAGGCAGCCATCTCGGACCTTTGGTTTTCCTCGTCTACTTCAACGATGTCAACTTCCTGCTTAAATGCCCGCGACTCTCTTTTGCCGACGATCTAAAGCTGTATGCTAAAGTCGATAGTCCGTCCGATGCCGCGTTCCTGCAAGAGCAGCTACTGATCTTTGCAAAATGGTGCACAGATAACCGCATCCTGCTGTTGCTAGGAAATTGGACCCTCTCGTTTTTAACTACATGCTATCAAACGTGCCTCTACGCCGCGAAAACTGTGACAAGGACTTGGGAATACTGCTAGACTCCAAGCTTGACTCCTTGAAACAGCACATCGCATATATTGTCGATAAGGCCTGCCAGCAGGAATCTGGGATTTATCATGCGGATCGCCAAGAACTTCAACGACATCTACTGCCTCAAAGCTCTCTACTGTGCTCTTGTCCGGTCCAACCTTGAGTATTGCGCTCCTGTGTGGAGTCCTTACTACCAAAATGGAGTTGACCGAATCGAGTCAGTGCAGCGCCGATTCATACGTTTTGCACTTCGAAGATTGCCCTGGAACGACCCCTTTCAGACTCATCAATCTTGACCCGTTGAACACTCGTCGCGACGTGATCAGAGCAATGGCTGTCGCCGACATGCTGACCTCGATGGACAACCGGAAGCATGGCAGCAGGTTTACTAGGGCTAGCTTCGTCGGCGAATACCAAACTGGTTTTCATAAGGGTGGCATTACGAAGGACTAGATGTTTAGACTGCGTCAGTCACTAGACAAGTTCCGGGAGTACAATTTGTAGACTCATCATCTGTTTATGGATTTTAAAGCGGTGTACGATGCAGTCAAACGAGAAATGAGCTGTCGCAGATTATGGCTTATCGTCAAAACTAGTTGCGCTAATTCGTGCGACACTGGATGCGTCAGAATAGCGGGTAAGACCTCAGCCGCTTTCGTGACGTTGGATGGACTGAAGCAAGGATATTCACTCTAACTTGCTATTGAACATTGCCTTGGAAGGAGCAATATGAAAAGGAAACGAGAAAGGGATCAGAACTATCTTCACGGAATCTCACATGCTTTTTGGTTTTGTGGATGCGGTCGATATCATCAGAATCAACCGCAGAGCAATGAAAGAGGCCTTTTAAATGGAAAGCAGTGAGATTGGGATTTACCATTAACAAGATTACGTAGCATGCTGAAGTCCCATAGTTAATAAATTCGTACAAAACTGGCGCTCTACAGAACACTAGTCCTCCCGATGGCCCTTTACGGACATGAATCATGGACGCCAAAGAAAGCTGATCGACGAGTGCTTGCTTGGGATTTTCAAGCACTGCACTCCGTGCTGTACACACTAATGCATGCGAATCCATTTATTCTTTTTCAATAATGCAGTCATATGTTAAAGTAATATTGAATCCATTCTGTTTGATTCCCGCTCAAAGTTTAGGCTTTGGGACACTCTCCGGAGTAATCTTGTACACCAACTTGTGCGCTTCGTCATAATACGGGTTGGTTGCATCCCTTACGCGTGCCATCCAGGCGGACAAATTTGGTCTACCAGCGCACGGATCGAATCCTGCCATTTCTGCAAATAAAAAATAAATAAACAGGTTTGACACCAAATCATATTCCACGGCAACTGCGATCACTTACTAGGTTGCTCGATTTCACACGCCGCCCAAATGTCTGCCACGGAAATTTCTTCACTGGCCAGAAACTTGCTGCCCTTGCCGAGATACTCCTCCTCTATGAAGTCCAGACAATCGGCCAGCTCCTGGCGGTACTGTTCGGCCCGTTCCGGGTTCACCTTGCTGCCCATCAGTTTCGGTCTTAGCCACATGTACTGAAAGTAGACTGCCCCTCTGGCGCGAGTGTTATGATGCTGCCACTCCAGATACTCATCGATGCGGGCCCTCAGCCGGCTATCGGCCGGATACCAGTGATCAGCGATCTTGTACTCCCGCGCTAGGTATCGCAGAATGGCTACACTTTCCGCCAGGTGGAGGCCTTTGTCCACGATGCACGGTACCTTCTGAAAACGATTGACCGCCTTGAATTCGTCCGTCAAGTGTTCACCTGCCAATGGATGGAAGTTTTGAACGTGCATTTAAGTTATTTATGTTACGACATACCTTTTCCCAAATTGACAATACATTTTTCGTAGGGAATGTTGGCCTTTTCCAGAAATATGTATAGCGCCCGGCTGGGCTGCGACATAAGGTCGTAGTAATAGCGAAGAGTTTTTGCCATTGCTTTGGCTGGCTGGAAGAAAAACGATGCTTACGGTTTTACTATTTAAAACAACTGAAACTTTTGTGCAAATCAAAGGTCAACAGCTCTCGCACTTGTGATAAGCTTACTTACCACCAATCGAGCCGGTTTATGAGGTGCACACAGATAACATGTGTATTTTTATGTTTTATTTGTTTTGTTTGTGTTTGTGGGTGTGTATTCGAAGCTGTTTGAACCGTAAACATCAGAGATAGGAAAATGCATAGTCATGCTTTCACAGAATACAATCATAAAATTTTGCTGTAAGCAATTTTAGAAAGTGTTTACTATGGATTTTAGTTAAAAAAAAAAGACTAATAATGACATCAACCAAAACTAATTTTAATGTCCCCTAAGGGCATCACATCAGTCAACCTGTGGCGTTGGAATCTCCTTCGGCGTAAACCGGTAGGCAACCTTGTGCGCTTCATCGTAGTGCGGATTCGTTTCGGCGCGTACCCGTTCCAACCAAGCGGTCAGATTGGGTCGACCAACGCGCGGATCGAATCCGGCCAGCTTGGGTTGCTCGATTTCGCAGGCTGCCAGCACGTCGGCGTAGCTCACACCGTCGCCGGCTAGGAACCGTCTGCGTCCGCCGTCCAACCATTCACGTTCGAAAATATCCAGACAGTCGTTCATTCTAGCTTTCAGCCGTTCGACTTTGGCCGCGTCCAGGTCCAAACCCACCAGGGGCCGGATCCAGACGTAGAGGAAATACTGCGCACATTGTGCGCGGATGTTGGCATGCTGCCACTCGAGATACTCGTCCACTCGGGCACGCGCGGTCCGCTCCTGTGGGTACCACGATAGGTTTCGTTGGTGGTCGCCGAATCCAAACTCCCGCTCCAGGTAGCGGAAGATGGCAATGTTTTCTGCTAGTTTAAAGTCACCGTGAACGATGCAGGGCAGTTTGCCAAAACGGTTGATGTTCTCTGTGAACTCGGCTGATTTGTTTTCAACTGAAACAATGAGGAATGTCAAACGAAATTTTATTAGAAATCATTTCATCAAATATTATTTACACTTTCTCAGGGCGATAGGACACTTTTGATGAGGAATTTTTGTTTGCTCCAGGAGAATATATAAAGCACGCGACGGTTGGGAGAGCAGATCGTAATAGTACTTGAGAGCTTTAGTCGCCATTGTCCTATTTGCTCTATCGTGGAACTGGTAAATTCGGCAAAGCTAAACACTCCAATGGACGTTGTCTGTTGATAACAATTCGTTTTGTGTAAATTTATAAATAATTTTTAGAGTTTGCTTAAGTCTGTATGATTTTGCTTTTAACATATACAAGTTTAGCTGCAGATAAGTGACTCCGCTATGTGCATCTGTGCATGCTACCTGACTAGAGACATCACACAACACATTGTTACTTATGTCAATGTTTGTGCCAACGCACGCCTGCTGATATGTTTCTTTCGTTTCTTTACAAAGGTATGGTGTGAATGAAACGGGTAGAAATTTATGCAAAACGATACAAACGCAATTCAGTTTTACCGCTTTGACAATTTGCAATTGGCAATTTTCTTCCGTTTCTTTCATCACATCAGCTGGTTTGAGGCGGTATGTTGGACATGGATATTTTTTGAAGCATTTTAAACTTTCAAATCATCATAAAATGCCTCGACAAACAAATTAGTTTGTCTTGGAAAAATATCTGGCACCAGTCCATCAAACCATTCACAAGAAAAATCAAAGGAACAACAAAAAAGTGGGTCGATAGAGACAACCGAACAGAACAACGAATTCCGTCTCCATGGTAACACAAAATTTTTCCAGCGCCAGCACCTTCATGATTTTTCCGTCGTCCAAGGTGACGATTTTCACGGGACTTTCCCCCACTTTCTCGAAGAATTCATGAACACGGCACATGTGTACCCACCATCAGGGAATAGGTAACAAAAGTGATGATTTGGTTTTCGCTTCACACAGTTTTTGCTTTCGAGGATTCGCATACACCTTGGACTCGTACTGCTTGTGCCCACTTAAAGATCCTGGATTTCATTTTTTGCCACTTCATTTAACAGCCTACTCTTGATCAGTTCCAGTTTTAGCCCTCACGTCTTGACCTACTCTGTTTGGATGTTATAAACACTTTTGTTTCATTACTTTCTTCTCCCAACCCCATTTAAATTATCAGATTTTTTGTGCATATTTTTGGATCCATGAACGCTTTTCTGATCTCTTTCTGGGGCAGGGTTTGAACTACTCTGTGGAGTCTTGTAAGGCTCTATCCTGGATTTTTTTTCGAACTCCAACGTGGACTTTTCCTTAGGCTCGTATTTAGACTTTTTCTTGAACCCTTTTCTCAATCATTTTTTAACTTTTTCTTGGAATCTTTAGACTCTTTCCTGGGTTCGTTCTTAAAACTTTTCTTTGACTCTATTGAGATTCTCTCTTAGACTGTTTCTTGAACTCTTTCGTGGACTCGTATTTCGAATGGATTGGTATTTCGAGCGAAAGTTTTTTCGAACGAAATTTCCGCCAGCAAAATCAAACAAGCAAAACATCTCCTTCGAAACAAGTCGAACGAAATACAGATTCGTTTGAAATACAGAATAGGGTTTTTTTCAAATAGGGGTTTAGACTTTTTCTTGGACTTTTTCTTGAACTTTTTCTTCGGCTTTTTTTTGGACTCTTTTCTGGATTTTTTCTTAGACTCGCTTTGAGAATGTTTCTTGGACTGCTTCTCTGATTGTGTCTTGAACATTTTCTTGGATTCTTCAGACTGTTTTCCGGGGTCTTAGACTCTTTCTCTTGAATATTCTTAGATTTTCTCTTGGACTTTTTTTTGACTCTTTCTTGGACTTTTTCTTGGATTATATCTTGAACTTTTTTTGGACTTTTTCTTGGATTGTTTCTTGAAATCTTCCTTGGACTGTTTAATCGATTTTCTTTGGGCTCTGTCTAGGACTTTTTCATGGGCTTCATTTAGGCTCTAATCTTGGACTTTCTCGTTGACTCTTTCTTAGACTTTTTCATGGACTCTTTTCTGGAGTTTTTCTTAGACTCGCTTTGAGAATTTTTCTTGGACGTCTGATCGTGTCTTGAACTTTTTCTTGTACTCTTTAGATTCTTTTCCGGGCTCTTAGATTCTTTCTTAGACTCTTTTTTGGACTTTTCTTTGGACTCTTTCTTTGAATTTTCTTGGACTGTTTCTTGGAATCCTTCCTAAGCTATTTCATGGACTTTTTTGGTCCCTTTCATGGACTTTATTGGGCTTTCTCGTGGACTCTTCCTAGGAATCTTTTTTGAACTATTGTTTTGTTGGACTTTCCTTGGCACTTTTACTTGGACTCTTTCCTGTTTTTTTATGTTAGTCTCGTTTTTAGAACTTTTCTTGGACCGTTTCATTTTTGGAGATAATTTTTTCAACTTATTCCCGAACTGTTAAGACTCTTTTCCTGACTCTTAGGCTCTTTCTTAAAATCTTTCTTGGACTCGATCTTGAACTGCATCTTAGAATTTTTCTTGAACTATTTCATGGACTTTTTTTAGTCTCTATTAACACTCTTTTAGACTATTTCGTGAACTCTTTCTAGGAATCTTTTTTGCACTTTTGCTTTGACTCATTCTTGGACTTCGGATTCTTCAAATCTCGGCTTCTTGGAATCTTGGATTTTTGTACTCTCAGATTCTTGGGCTGTCAAATTCTGGGACTCTCGGACTCTTGGTTTTCCCAAATTCTAGGATCCCAATGAATATTCTTACTGTATGTCGCAAGACATTGTAGAGATCATAAAAAATAGCGATATTCTTTGTCCCTTTTATCGAAGACTGGCATCTCTGTTGTTTTTCCACATAAACGCCATGCATCACCATCGCGGCGCTTCTTTTAGCGAACGTGGTAAATTTTACATGAGTGTTAGCAAGCTCTCCAAAATTCTGTATTCGTGTTTGTTCGACTATGTTGGCACTCACTCACACAGATGCATCTAAGGAGCACCTTGGCCGTCAGAGTGAGCTGCCATCAGTGTCTCCCGAATATTGCCGGAGCTGCCAGTCTTCTTGTTGTAGGGGTCTTCGCTTTGATGGTAAACCGAAGAGTGACACTTTTGCTTCGGGAAATCTCCTTGTCTCTACTTTATTCAAGCCAAAAAGGTTATTGAATTCTATGAGCGCTCCGTCCGTTCGGCAGAACGAACTTATGAGGATAGCTTTTTGCACTGTCGACGATCACCTGCCGCCAGGAAAGATTCGCTATATCGTTGACTAGGCACTAGGCTAAACCACCATGAGCCTCTCAGCCTGCCCCTTGTGCGCTATCCTTGCGGACTCCAATCGAGTGGCTGCCTGAAGATTTCGTTCCCTCTCAAAGTATGCCCGAGTCTTTTTTCACCTTCCACCTTTGGGACAATGACTATGGAACTATGGAGAGGTCATCAGGTTTGGGCAAGCGCGAGAATGCGTCGAGGTCGAATCGAGGTCATTTAATTGCTCCATTGTGTAAAAGTTCCAGGGCAATCCTTGTCCATAACACCGAGCAACAGTGGCGGTGAAAGTATATAGTCTCACTCCAGCAGTAACCCTGAAGAATACTTTGAGAATTTCACAGAGTAACATGATGTCGCTCCAGTTCCTCCATCCAGATTCTGCTTTCTTGGGGACTAGTCTATCGCTTATGCTCTGTGGGATTTTACACATTTGATTGCTGCTTCAATGTCGGCTATCGACGGCACCTCAGAGTTGATTCAGCTCCACTTCTTCCGTTCATTGTGCATTCTGCCGAGGGTTTTATGACTCGGGTGCTGGTCAATTGTTCTTCAACAGTTGCATCAAGCATGTGTCCTGAGGCTCACGATACTAGTTGTGACAAGACCCCGTTTTGACCTCAGGATTTTCCAGCCCGTTCTTCGTTCTCGCTCATTACTCCTAGATCGAATCGTTCTGGGATGTCAGTCTGGCTGTATAAACTCCTTCTCCCGCAAATCAGCAGCATCTATTGACACGTAACACTGAATCATCCTAATTGAACCTATCAGGTATCAGCATCTTTGGCTCGAGCAGCACGTTCCTCACAATCATGTGGAAGATTTGTGCCTTGAATCTAACAGATGCTCGAAAAAAACTGCACAATCCAAGGAGAACGTTCTTCCTTCTCAGTCTGCGCACGACAACCAAGGTTCAACATCAGAACCACATGGAGTAATACAATAAATAATAAATAAATATTACTGAAGACGCCTACAATTACAGTAAAGATTTGTATAACGTGGTGGGTGGTGCTGTACGCCCATCGCGATATCTCAGCTGTCCATTAACCAATAAAGTTTATTTTTGATAGTTGACTAGGTTATACCACATGCTAACATTGTTTATTGTTTAATGTTCTGATGCGGTTCTGATGTTGTACCTTGGTTGTCGTGCGCAGACTGGGAAGGAAGAACGTTCTCCTTGGATTGTGCAGTTTTCTTCTTATAAATTAAGAATAGCTTGAAAATGAAAACAACTCAGCAAATATCTGTTCACGTTAGTCTTTATTTTTATTTTTTCAAAAGATACCACTTCAATCTCGCCTCCTTCGTTCAAATTCCTATCCCTCCCTACTAACACACGTGTGAAAACTGATCGATCATCTGTTGATGCTTTTGCGTGTTCATTTCATTAACACGCACTCATTCATAGAACACAGCCGAGCGGAGAATTCCACTACTGGTGCTGTTAGTAGAGCCACAGTGACAAGTTGCCGTACATTTAGTTTCAATCTCGCTCAGTAACAGTGCAAATCGAAAGCTAGTTAATTAGAAACACTTCCCTCACGTGTTTATCACAAAGTATTAATTAAACCACCCTCCGAAGGATGAGCAGCTCGCGCAGCATTCGCTTCTACTACGATCTCATATCACAACCGTGTCGGGCGCTGTACATTTTCCTCCAGCAGACCAAAATACCGCACGAGAAGTGCCCCACGGCGTTGCGAAAATGTGAGTTACCCTCCTGTTGTTTGTGTGATTCTACGCGTGAACGAACCGAACCGAACGGTGCTCGATGAAGTATCTATCGCAGTTGGCGCGTACTTGACCTTCACGAATATCACACGCTGGCGGACAAATTGATATGTAGTTCAAGGAGAAGGAATTAAATATGATTTACGCCTTACTCTGCTTGGTCTGATTTTAGGGGAGCACACCACACCGGAGTTTTTGCAAAATGTGAACCGCTTCGGTAAAGTTCCGGCCATAGTCGAAGTGCCCAGCCAGTTTAAGCTGGCCGAAAGTATTGCCATTTTACGCTATTTGACGCGGGAACATCCTGTTCCGGATCACTGGTACCCGCGGGACATTCGCCGGCGGGCCCGGGTGGATGAGTATCTGGAATGGCAGCATGCGAATACACGGACACACTGTGCCAGCTACGTGCGGTACATCTGGCGGGGGCCACTGCGTGGCGAACCGATGGAAGGCCGAATTGCCGAACGGCTGCGGGCGGAAATGATTGCCTGTTTGGATTTTATCGAGACGAATTTGCTCAGCGATGAACCACGGTACATCGACGGGGGTACCGAAATTACGATTGCCGATTTGATAGCCGCCTGCGAAATCGAGCAGCCAAGTAAGTTTGCCGGGTTGCACAGGGTCTCTAGCCTCTAGCAAAGTTGTATTTACTGTCATTCTTTTTTGATGTTGTTAGAATTGACCGGGTACGATGCACGCGTGGGCCGACCCAGGTTGGCCGCCTATATGCAACGTGTGAGGGAACACACCCAGCCCGACTACGACGAGGCGCACCAGGTGTTGCACAAGTTTGCTCCAAAGGTGGCGTAGTGTATGGAAATTTTATACAATATAGCGGAATATAAGTGATAAAATCACAGACAAGAAACTTTTAACTTAATCCAGAGATCAGTCTACTAGGCAACGCATTTGGTTTGATCTGTTCCTTATTTCATCTACCGACCGATGGGTTTAATTTAATCACAGAAATTTAACTGCTTTTTCTAACGGGACGATGAAACTGTATCAGTAAATATCAATAACAGCGAAATCTTACTGATACTCAGCGATATTATTGCTAACTGATAACTATCTAGTAGTTAATGGTAGTTTTCCTATCCTTACAGTCACTTTGTAGCTCTTGTTTTCACTGTTCTCGGCAATAGTTAACATTCAACGTAGCAAATCGGAAACTCTTTAGGGCAAGGCCTGATGTTTGAGCAGAAAGACCACTGAGATTCCATTGAATCCTCTCGGGATGTCTTACCCGAACAATTAAAACTGGATCTGTGAGCGTACGTTTTGGAATTGTTAAGAGCTTCTCTATCTAAGAGACTCTCATCAATCTGAGAATACCGTTGTATGCTAAACTGGAGCCACGAGTATGTTCCAAAATATGTAATTTGATCGACGCCCCTTAGTTAACAGGCAGTTAACTATGCAAATATACTACCACTTCCAAGTCTGCCCGTAGCTAAAGGGTAAAAGGGTCAACATCTTGTTACATGGAACACCACATAATCCTAAAATGGGATAATCCTGCCCGTCAATCTCCAGTCGTCCAGTTGATGAAGCTGGCCATCAATAACGTTCGAGACTCCGGACCAAAGCAGTTCGAAACAGTTCGTGATGGCCACAATGGACTCTTCGCCTGCCCAGAAACCTATAGTCTTCAAACGTCTTGTAGAAATTTCATACATTTGATGTATCAAAGTGTTGACAACTAACCTTGTTTTGCTTCCCGTTTCCCGCTGCTTCACTGCGCCATCGCCATGCTGGGGTGGCGTACTGTGCGGCAAACAATACCCGATAACGGTCCGTGGTGGCAACTACACTACTGTAGTGCAACCGCGAACGCACTTCTCACGGCGACGATGACACGATACTTGCTGGTAGTTATCACTGTGGCAGCTGGCAGCTGTCCTTTGCTAGGCCGGACGAGTCCAATTGACCAGGAACACACGCGATCCCTTTATCGCGTCAGTTTTCACGTTTCAGGTTTTTATTATTGCGTTTTCGCACGGCAAAGTTTTCAATCGATTCCCGTTGTTTCGCCTACTTCGACGCCATTTTGACAACTGACTAGAAAATGGAAAAAAAACAAAATAGGGTATGTTGCTACATCGTCGTAATTGCCTATTCCCGTCCTATCCAACACAAATTATTAAAAATATCACCATTTTCATGACACACAATGCAAAACTAGTTATTCCCTAATATTTTAGTTAGTTGTCTATCATACGCAATCAATCAAAGTGAGCTGAGATCTATTTAAATGCTTTTTATCATTAAAGAAGTCCTACCAGTCAAATTTCCTACGTTTTTTCGTGCGACGAAGAAGACAATGTCGACTAATCGTTTTAATTTCCGTCATTCATAAATGAAAATAACTCACGCAAGGCATTGCCGTTATTCTACAGCCAGAAAAACTTGCCTGACCTGCAGAAATTATGTAGAATAACATTTGTCATGCCGTCCTACACAAATACATGCGCGTTAGCTTCGTAAACATTGTTGTGATTTTTAGTTCGGACGATGAAAAATTTTGTTGGACGGATTTTAAAACGGTACGACGAATTTTAGTAATGAAGTCAGTTGCGTAATTTCAATAATATGCTTTAATAGTCGCTTTTCAGTGATTTCAAAGTTCACGGATCGGAAGGTAAGTGTGTTTTAGTCAAATCAGCACAAGAACTTTTGGCGTATTCATTAAATCCATCCAGCAAATGATGAAAATTAGAATGGCTTTACTTATTACGACGGGAATTAGAAAAAGACCCTATATGCAGCATTCCGTATGCACGCACACACCAGCAAAATGAGGGGTGTTTAAGTTTTTCAAATGGCTGCAAAAATATGTTAAATTTGATTCAACCAATTTGTAGTGGCGGGCTTTCGGTCTGCTTTAGTTCGAAACAATCATCGGAAACGAATTTACTCTTGTCGGGTTGGAGGCCGATTTATTTATTAGCAGATAATCACAGTTCATGTCTACAGTAAATATAAATTCAGTTTTTTTTTCTGTTACTACTTGTTTGTAATGATGATTGAAGGTAGTCTTGTTATGGACGGAAACCGATTGCAGAATATCGACTGTGGCGTGCACGTTGAAGATGATGTTCTGCCTCCACTGGGGAGTTTGCACATTCGATATTCCAATTTAGTTTAGCAAACATGCGATAAGAACTACAAAATGCTGATCGTTTTTTTTCTGGGGTATCTCTACTAGTAAAAAGTGAACTGCTGCTGCTTTATTTTAAAGTAAATACGTTCAATGTTCAGTATTAATATTTAAACAGTGAATGTAGTGCTTTGAATCTTATAAATATATGTAAGAAGTAGAACTGGAGACCCCATTTGCTTTGATTCGTTTTTAATGTATATTTTTTCGACTAAACTACTCCACTCCAGATGGCGCAAGTGGTGTCAGAGGGAGTTCCCCTTTGGCAACCCAACAAATAGGGGGTTAATTTGTTTTTCGTTGAAGATGTGATTATCTGGTTAAGTTGTTGGTTCATGGAAATTTTGGTTTAGCAGATTATTTGTACTACGAAAAAAAAAACAAATTCACAAACGACAACCATTTTTGTTATATAGAACAATGAAATACTCTACCAGCAGATGCTTCGAACTAAAACTAATTAACAAGGTACCGGACAATAATCGTTTAAAAAAATCGATATAATTTTCTAGAGAAATCAACTAATCACTCAAAGAGTCAAAGCTATTCGACGAACTAAATGCGTTCTCAAAGAACTGCATGTGTGTGTTTTAAAATCTGTGCGTTGATGCTTTTAGGTAGTGAGCAAATTCAATTTTCTGCTTGCTTTAAATGTAACCCTTTTTGCGCAACAATGTGAGCAGAAAAAAATAAAAAATCAACCTACTTTAGCGAAAAAGGAAGACTGTGTCGATAGAAGAAAAAAAAAAGAAAAAAGTTTTATCTTTGTTATAAATAAGTTACAGTGCATGACGCTTACAGTTACCAGTTACTGTTACTGTTTAATACCCATAGAATTCTTTGTAAGTTGCTCAAATTTGTACAACATGGTTTCTATCAATAGCTTCGCTGTAACTATTATACTGTTATATATAAAAAACGAACAAAAAATATATATTCTAGTACGATTTCGTTACGATACAAAATTTGCTTTAGCATTAAAAGCAGCTCCTTTAGAGTGCCTTGCCCTAGATCTAGACGATAGAAGTTGATATATACACAGTAGCAATAAACCGATAAAACAAATTATAATTAATTTAAGGACGGAACTAGAGATGTTTTGTCAAATTTTCTCTATGCAATGTAAACTACGGTTTTTTTTAAATCGTCGATTATTGTCGTTTCATAACAAACAAACAAAAATCATCGAGAAATTTGACGATAAGCGATAAGTTCTGCTAAGCGAACGATGAGAACATTGCAAAATTTGCTCTTTCGTTCAAATATATCTCATTGTGAATGAAAAAAAGCCTCACGAAAAGCTGAAATTTTAAAAATAATTGCGTTCTTACTTCACCTTTGAACAAAATTCTTTGAAAACGTGTTTGATGCAATTATTACAATCGTAGTTGGCGGGGACGCAGTCAACAGACCATTTATCAAATGTCAATTACCATTGCTTCTAAATCAGAGAGTGCTTTGGTCAGAGAGTTTGTCAGTATTGTAAATTATGACGGAACGCATAAATATTAAAGCCGTTACAGTTACAGCGACAGCAGCCACGTCATTTCAGAGAAAGTCAGAGAAGATGCAACACACTCGGATCAATCAAGGCGTATCCTCCCCAAATGCAAAACGGTTACGCGAGGCTAGACGCAACACTCGTACACTCGTACTCGTTTATGAAAAAAAGAAAAGACGAAATCACGAAGATGATGGTAGAAAAAGACGAGGATTCAGATACTGGAACAAAAGCTATCAACGAGCCACCGAACAGGGGTGGTACAGAAAAACGGCACAAAAGACGCAGAAACATTCCAACGCTGATAAAGAAGATTCTCTTAGACCCCCAGCAATCTGTCCAATGGAACAGATCACATCGAAACAACCACTATTCGACAAATAAGACGACACACGAGAGGTCCAACGTCCAACCAACTTTCATCACACGCCTGCAAGAGTACAATCTATCACAACAACAAACAAGCAACAAAGAACACTCCGCTGCTACATACATCACGTAGAGTGACTATATACAGAGTGGCGCCAAGTCATCCCAAATGTATGCAATGCGGCTTTTCCAAGGTTTTTCTTTCTCTTTCCTGCATACGCGTTGGATAGGTCGTCTGCTCGATTGGAATGACACTGACAGATAATTATCATTCCAATTTTGACATTGTCGCCACTCTGTATATAGTCACTCTAACATCACGATGTGGAAAACAGCAGGAAAGATGGAGATGGTTGCCTATCTAAACCTTTCTTAATCGACAGACTTCGCAGCCGGCTGTTAGAGTACAAGACAATTACGAAGCTAGTGAATGGTCCTACTGACTCTATCTGGCAAGCACCGCCCAGCCGAGATTCAAACGTACTACGACTAGCATCGTACCTCGAACTGGACTGGACGGTGAACTTCCCACGACCTATCTCCGGAGGGCTATACATGGAGGAACAGATCGATCACCGGTCAGAAAGCTCTACAAATACTATCGCAAAAGGAGCGGAAAAGGTTAATAGAAACGAAGTTGAAAAAGCATCCACTGGTAAGTTTCCGATGCACGCCGAAGCAGGCAACAATACCCAGGGTAGTCGGAGCCCCACCGTATCGGAAGCTACAAGAAGACCAGAATCATTGGCCAAGCCGCGACCACCCGTTCCCCGATGAAGGAGTATAAAAGAGGAGCCAGCAAGTACAAGATCGTTATTGCCCATCCTCTGGAGGAGAATCCAGAAAGCTCAGGGCACCAGGGGCATCAAAGCTCTACTGTACCGGAAGTTACAAAAAGAGCGGAATCGGAGGTGAAATTGTGGCCGTCTGGATACCCGACCTGTTCGCTGCGGAAAAGCAAAGAAGCTAAATGTTCGGACAAGACGGATACCGTTTCCACAATCTAAATGATCCAAAAATCCTAATCCGTGACAAATCGCTACTGATCTTCGCACTACAGGAAGTGCACCGCCAGGTACCAGGTACACACACGCACGAACCCAGCGCCAACATTTCGTACGAAGCGATCCTTCGAAAAGTACAAGAAGCTCCGGAGTTGAAGGAGCTTGGTGAAAAAGTAATGAGGACCAGACAGTCCTAAAAGGGAGAGATGATTTTCGAGCTGCAATAAGATCCATCGTCAAGAGTGCAGTCTTCAAGAAGCTTGTTGCCAAAACGTTGGGGAATGAAGCGAGCGTGAAAGTGCTCTCCCAAAAAACCACGATCGAGTGCAGGGATCTGGACGTGGTCACAACAGAGCAGCAACTGAGAACTGCCCTGAAGGCACAGTGCGAACTTAGCGTCGTATCGATGGTAGTCCGGCTGAGGAAAGCCTATGGCGGAACGGCAGCGATTCGCCTTTCAGCGCGGTAGCAGCGCCCAAACTACTAAAGAAGTGCAAAATTGGGGTTGGGTGGTCTGTGTGCCTTTTGAAAGTCATCTCTTGCGTGGCCAAGCAAATAGAACGTTGCTTCAAGTGCTTGGGCTTCGGACATCAAGCAAAAACCTGCAAAGGTCTGGATAGGTCGAAATCATGCCGGAAATGTGGCGAGAATGACCATTCTACAAGCGACTGGAGCCGAGAAATGCCCGGCGCTTAGCTTACTGGTGAAATAAGACGCTTAGCAACCTTCATGCCAGTTGCTTTAGAGCCAGAAGATGCGTCCAGTGAGCCAGAACTGCAACGGAAGCTGACGTCAACCGCTAGGGTGACGTGTATCGTATCGCGATGGCAAAAGTCAAAGGTCCTGAGACAACCAGGGAGATGTTTTCAAGCCGAAGGCTATCGTGGAGGGACTTCCCGACGCACGAGCATACGATATGGCCACCAACGCCGCGCAGTGTAGAAGAGAGGTACAATGCTGACGGTCTGCAAGTCTCCAACGAGGAACTATTAGCAGTGGCTAGACAGCTAAAAATCAAGAAGGCATCCGGGTCGGATGGAATCCCTAACGTCACTTTGAAGGCTGCAATACAGGCATTCCCGGGCATGCTCAGGACAGTGATGCAAAAATGCCTAGAAGATGGTCGAATCCCGCTATATCTATGCAGAATTCTGAAGCGTTACTTCCGGAACCGGAAGCTTGTCTACGAGACCGCCAAGGGGAGTAAGAAGACGAACATTACGTCGGGAGTTCCGCAAGGCTCCATCCTCTGAAACGGGATGTACAATGGTCTACTAACTTTGAAGCTGCCCAGAGGTACGGTGATCGTCGGCTTTGCGGACGACATTGTGTTATCGGTGATCGGCGAGTCACTGGAAGAGGTGGAAATGTTGGTGTCAGAGACAGTTGGAAAGATCAAAAACTAATTGCTCACCACAAAACGAAGGTCCAGCTGGTCTGTAACTGTAAAGCAGTACAGCGGGCTGTTATCACCATTGGATAGCAATTACCTCAATGGGTGCTGTCAAGTACCTGAGAGTAATAATAGACAACCGGTTGAACTTCAAAAGTCGCCTATGGGAAAGCGGCGAAGGCCATCAGCGCGATAGGCAGATTCATGCCGAATATCTACGGGCCTAGTATTAGCAAGCAGAGCAGCAAGAAGTCAGTTGTTATCTGACCTAGTTCCTGTCGGGTCATGGTGATTTCAGGCAATATCTGCACCAGTTCGGGCACGCTGCGACTCCAGTTAGTCCGGTATGCAGAGGCACGGTAGAAACCCCACAGTACGTGATCTTTGATTGTTCAAGATTTTACCGCGGTGCGACGCGAGTTACCATTCCTGAGTGTGGACAACATAGTGGAGGAAATGTGTCGAGAGAATACCTGGAATACCGTCAATAGCGTTGTAGTTGTAGCCAGGGCCTTTAATTATCACCGAATTTCAAACAAAACAGAAAATCTTTTTTCTTAGCACACATTGTTTTTTATGCCTCTGAGTTTCGTATGTACAACTGCACAGTGATTTTCATCGTAGTATACAAGTTCAATATATCGTGAAAGTAGAACAGGAGAAAGTGATTTTCAAATCCACAAGGTGATATTCACTTCAGGAAAAAAACAATTTTAAATGCAGTAAATGAAAAGAAAAATCTTATGTCCAACAGCTGAACGCAATGCTAAATAACAACATAAATTTTTTTTATTGATTTTCACTGCTCAAACGTGAATATCAGTTTGTTACAATATCACAGGGCGCTGATATTGTATATTCTCGTGCATGAAGTTCATGCTTGCTGCATTTAGTTATTATGTACGTTTGATCAAAGCAAGCAGATTTTCAATGCAAGGTAGACTGATAATCCAGAAGTTTGAACGCTATGCTGATGAATATTAACAGCACTGGTTGTAGCACAGATTGTTTGGCAACTACAACAAAGATGGAAAAATGATCAGCGAACTACCAACGCCTGAGCAGCACCAGGCTTGGATAGAAACCCTGGGAGGGTGGCCGTGAAAGGATGGACGTTATGTTGATCGCCGTCTCTGGATCGGTTCACGTCTCGACAGGTATAATGGAAGCAGGGCAACCAGCAGAATGGAGCAGCAGCGAGGTTGGATAGAAACCCTACGAGAGGGGCTGTGAAAGGATGGAAGTCATGTTGGTCGCCATCTTTGGATCAGTTCACGTTTCGATAGGTAACGATGAAGTGCAAAGGCACATTCTTCTCTCGAAGTAATATTTGCCGGTGGTAGTCCCACGTATACCTGCCATATCAGGATATTACAGGCCTCAAGACGGAACTGAGAGAGGCGATCCGATAGATCCCGGAGATTTCAGCAGCCACCATCTAGCATGGGGAACCAGAAAAGCGAATAATCGAGGATCCATCGTTGTAGACGTCATTGAGGAAGCCCACGAGATTAAATGCTGAATCTCTTGTCTTCTTCCGAAGAAACATCCAGTTTGCGATCGACATATCCAGCGTTGGCCAGCGAACAAGTGCTACCAAAATTGGGTTGGAACATCAACGACGACCCGGTGGGAAGTGACCACACACATCACTCCAACAACGAACCAGGCACCATTACCAAACGACCGCGGTAGTTGTTCGAGCAGACACATTGGAGCCTCTTCAACACTCACTTGTCTATCACAATCCGAAGACGCCGCTCTAATAACGTTCAGGATTTTACGAATCATGTTCAAGGTTAGGCAAGAAGACTGTACAGTGGTGGTCCCCGAAGGCAAAGTAGCGGTGAAAGCTAGGTGGAAAGCTCTCCGGGCCGCCAAATGACTGGCAGCACAGGACCCATGAAACGATATCGTATCCTATGAAAGGAATGTCCACAAGTTATCCGGAATGCGAAGTGGCAATCATGGAAGAATATACTGAATGGCATGACTGAGTAGCCGATTTCAGCTGAGGTTTAGTCCCGAGTCAACTGCATGAATGACAAGCGGCGAACCACGGGGATTACCTTCCAAACTCAAGGCCAGTTTACGCGCGACACAAACACGATGGCAAATGCCACTCGCTAGTTATTTCGCAGACATGTCATCGATCGACAACAGCCCTCTAGACTTTGTCAAAAAACAACGTTTTAAATTAATCAATCCATAATACCGCCCTTCCGGAAACTGAGCAGAATGAATACGATAATACCTCCTTCTCCACGGTCGAGCTCAGCCTCGCCCTCTGCAAAACCAAGGGGAAATCTACAGGAAACGACGAGGTGGGATATTCGATACTGAAAAAACCTCCCTTCCAAAAGAACACCAGCACAGGTTTTCATCTGGGCTCTGGGGCGTTATGGCATTCTTGGCAGTGAAGCTGCTAACAGACTTGCCGGACTCGGACGAAAAGGAATTCTGAACACAAAAAAGTGACTTCCATAAACGTCAAAAAGTAAAATGAGACAAGCATGGGAAGAAAGATGGCACGGATACGACTGTATATTCTTACGAACAATAAAGAATACTGCTACCCTCCGGACTGACAAAAAGGAACTGGAAAGAAAGTAAGATTCAGGATGAGAAACGGACACACAGGAATAACGCCCAATCTGAGAGGCACCAGAGAATTCAAGAAGACCTACTTAATATGCAGTGTTACGCTAACTTTGAAACATATAATTACGTTCTGTCGGGGAGTTTGAGTGACGATCCTACTCTTCCTCAAAGATTACAGTCTCTTCGATAAATTCTAGTTTCAACTTTTATATAGAGGCGAATCAGCCGCAGGCTGAAAGCGTCCGAAATAAAGAATCAAATCAACGTAAATAGTGATTACTCCAAAGTGTGAACTGCTGAAATCAATTATTTTCATACCGTATGATGGCCTTCAGTTGAGTGACAAATCATGCTGGCTAACAGCCGACTACCGTACAGACAGTTGTTACCCACCAATGAAATCTATTCATCTCCTCTCCAACCATATTAGAAAAGAAAATTTAAAACCACTCCTAAATGCACTTTCCTACGTCTAGATCTAGTTTACAGATCGGATCGTGTATTATTATTAATACGATCGATGATTTTAGCTACTAGTGTGCAGTCGTTGCCGATGATTAAATCTAACCGTGAATACAAATGGACGTATGAATCGACAGGGGAAAAAAACCTAAATCCTATATGAAACACATTCTGTCACGCTACTCACGCTTCCTCCCGTCGGCGTCTCGTCAAACTTCCGTATCGTGCGTTTGAATGCGCACTTTTTTCACACTGCCGCTCCGAGCCAGGCGAGGAGACTGACCGAAGCCCGGGTTTTGAATCCCCAGTGCATCGGTACTGCCCTCCGGCGGTCGGGGTTTCTTCAGGCTGGACCGCAGCGGGGTCCGATTGGTGCTGACAGTCGAACTGGACATCGATGTCAGGGTGGTGTTCATCGATTGAACACTACCGCTGACGGTAGCGCTGCTACCGGTGTACGGCCGACCGGACGAATCCGTTACCGATATTCCTAAAAAAACAAAAACAAAAGAAAGGTTAAACTGACTCGTTCGAAGGATTGGGTTGCGAACGTACCAACTCGACTGTTTCTGCCCCGCGGGGTGTCCCTGTAGCCGGGATTCACAACCGTAGTCGGCGTGGATCTCCCGCTTCCGCCATAAGCGGAAACCGTCGGAAGCAACGTTGGATCGCCGTCCGGTTTTCGTGCCAGAATGATATCGTACACTGCCAGAATGACCAGCAGCAGGGAGAGACTCACGACCACCAGCTGCAGGTAGAAGGACGCCCCACGGGATACCTCGAACTGACCGCGGCCCGTGTCGGCCGTCACAGCGAACAGAATGATGCCGATCAGGGCCAGCGCAGCGCCCACCACGGCCAGCAAAAGCTTCAAAACGACTAGACTAGAGTAGCGCAGAACCACCTTCTCCCGGGAAGAGATCATCGCAATCTGCAGAATGCACAGCACACAGTACAACCCGAATGCTATGCAGGCGAACGTGGCCAGCAGACCGGACGCAAAAATGGCATCTGTAAAAAGCAAAATTTGTAGTGGCGTTATCATCTCGTAAAATGTTTTTATCTTACATGATGGCCTAAAGTGTGACACCTCGGGACCACATTTTTCCCGATAGCTGTACGTCAGCTGACGGCAAAGCTTCCACGGTCCAAAGTACCCCTGATCATCGAAGCCTTTAATGGACAAAAAAACGAACGTCATTTAGTCGTTGTATAATCGTCGTATTAACCGGTACACCGGTACTCAACTCACCGCCGTAGCTTCGAAAGCGTGCCCACTCCGGCAGACCGACGGCGGTGGCACTGAGCGCAAAGCACGCAAATCCCAGACAGGTCACGATGGCAGCATATAAACTGGGCGCAATTACTGCCATAGTACCTCCGCATTATTCCTGCCGACGCTGGACGACGCTGGCTGCGGGAAGCGAGGATATGCTGTTCGAACAGATGGGTCGGTTCGCCCAGTAAACCGGGGGGCCGGGGGTGCGCTGGATATTGGTGGCTGGCTAGTGGTGCCACGTGGTCTCCGTATCCCCGTCGATTCCGTGCAGCTATTTGTTGGCGATGCGATGTTTGAACATGAAAGAAGAGAAACAAAATAAGGTACAGTTGAAGTTAATACTATTCGCTGGGGCTTTGCGCGGTTATTTCGACGAGGAGGATTAATAATTTAATGATTGTTGTAATGAGTTTTATTTATGACTTTCAATTTTACTTGATCCAAACGTCACTGTAGTTTAGTGTTATTCTGCCATCAAAATCATTGTCTTGTCGGTTGATGTTAAGGATATTTTTGATCCCCCGACAATGGTTACGCATGGTTGTTTTTCAACATGCAGTACCGGGCGTTTATGGAGGCCCAGTGAAAAGTTCGTCAATTTCAAAAGCAAGGTTAGGTCAAAGAAATCTGTGTCAAACCTATTCTATGTTTCATCAACATTTTCCCCACTGTATTTCACACGGAATGCCTAACCTTTCCATCACAGCATTTTCAACTGTCCCACAACTCAGGTTGACCCGCAGTCTTTTCTTCCGAACGATAAGCTTTCGCTTTTAGCACATTTAGCATGAAGGCGTGTAGTGCAACAACAATAACAACAGTAAACCATTGCATTCGATGCGGTTTGTTAGCACACCCACCCGACCCGAACCCGAACTACCCGATCGTCCCGTCGTCTAGCCCACCCGGTGTCTGGAGTGATTCATAAACCTTATCGGGTACGGAAAACACTAACTGTACATTGTTTTTTTTTTCGTATACACCACATCGCCGAGTTCTTAATTTGTTGCGTAAACAGTAGGTATACGATTCTTGTCAAAACATGGGTGGTGACGACGGGCGCGGCCGTATGCCGCCAAGAAACTCTCCCAAAAACAACGTCGTTTGACTGTTGCATTTTAAGTACCGTAGAGGTACGTACTTTTATTTTATTTTTCTCGGCCCGATGCCGTCATCTCGCAGTTTTTTAAGTGGTTGGTTACACGCCCTTCGCATGCGAGGCGCCCATCAAAGATGTCATAAATTGACAAAAATATGTATGTACTGCTTACATACCTAACCACCATCAGGCACATGTGACTGACGATCTTAGTAACCCGCTTTCTGTGTCATCACATCACATCGCATCGTGCGGTGCGGTGCGGTTGCACATGGAAACACCAAAACAATCAATTTGGGTTGCGGTGGGTTGGGTTTGGGCGCAGGGTCCGTCCGTTCGTCGTAAAATTGAACGGTCGTTTAGGCAACGACGTGTGTTTTGTTTGAGCTGTCGCTAAACATTTTTGCGCTAAACGGATGCACTTTCGCATTCCGTCACTGGCGTTTTGCATTTGCACTAACTAACGAAATGCTATCTTTGACTGAAAATCATGTTTCGAGGTGTACCTTGAAAAAGCCAGTTAAATAAAATGTGAAAATAATCAACAGATTTTGCTGTGAAGATATTGTTGACACCCAACCAACAGATGGTTTGGGGCTGCACCGAACAGAAAGAAGTGTTTTGTCCTACATAAAGTGATGCAGGGTACTTATATTTATTTTTAGTTGACCGTGTATAAGCCGTAATTAGGTGCATCTTTTCTTTAGAACAATCCCGTGTTTTGTCTTGACTTGTCAGGTTAGGTCATTGATTAATTTGTTATAACAGTAGGTTTTACAATCAACGGAAAGGACGGCAGAAGAAAGTAATGAAACAAGCGTGTTTATAGTACTTCAGGGTGTCAAGACGTAAAGGGGAAAGAGCGTAAAATTAGGTAAGGGAGGGTCATTGAGGCAACCGTAAGAAAGTATGTGTATCGTTCCTTTTTACTAAAGCTGGGGATCTGCGGATCGAACCAAGCTATAATCGGAGCCAGATATAGCTGGATTTGCACGGATCGCATAATTGGTTCCGCCTATAGCTTGGTTCGATCCGCAGATCCCCAGCTTGAGTAAAGAGGAACGGTACACATACTTTCTTAGTGTTGCCGAAACACGAATGGCCGGGCGGCATATTCGGCCGAAAATAATCACGGTACCTGCACAAATGTCGGGTATATGCTGTCCTTACTCGCTGCCGCTCGTTCGGACTTAACTAAGGGATAATCCCTACTAGTCAGTAAACCTAGGAAAATGCATGCACTTAAATAGTAGTGGTTTCTGCGGGGGGCTGTCCCCCCCGCAGTGGCCGGCGCTTCCGACGGCGGCTCACCGGCGCACACTCGCGTCTCGCCCTGAATCATTTAGGAAATATTTGCTACTGACACGATCAATAGATCTCGCACTATAATAAACGTAAATCATTCGCGCTTAGGGAAAGAAACAGCTATCAATCCTCTATACTATATCTACCAAAATAAAACATAAGACGCAGAGTATGTCTTGTTCTTCTGAAACTTCTTGAGTTAATTTTTTTTATTAAGGAGCCTTTAAACAGTTGAGTTAAATTTAAACACTGTTAACAGTTCAATTTCAAATACAATTTCGAGCTTAATTTATTAAAACTTTTATTTCAAATACAATTCTAAGTCTAAGTTAATTCCAATTTCAAATGAAATTTCTACTCTAATTTCAAATAAAAACATCAAGTTCTATTTCAAATCCAATTTCTGAAGTAAAACTCTCGGTCCAAATTACCTAATTCTGCGCATGATTCCCAATTTGGCGCTCCGCATATTTTCATTAGGAATATTGTAACATTCTGAAAACCGCTTAGTGCTGTCCGATAGAGTCAGTAGGATCGTTGCACCAGCCCCGTAGCTACCCTGTACTCTAAGGGGGCATCCATAAAGTACGTCACGCTTATAGCGAGAGGGGGGTTAACCTAATTGTGACGATTTGTGACGTAGGGGGGAGGGGGGAGTATGAAGTAATGTGACGTCACATGAAAACAAAAATCAAATGGAAAATTTATTCGGGAAATTATAATTTAGCCTTCATTTTAAGATACAACTATTGAAGGCTTCTATAAAATTGACGTACTGACGGATTTTAAAACAAATAGTTAAATCTTTTGAATGAAAACTTTTTTTAACATATATGTGTAAACAGGACTCATTTATTCATCTATATAGTATGAACTCTCCATTAAGGCTTTACAGCATATGTTGTACACCACTGAAGAGCTCCTTGCGTACCGTACTGCCTAAAAAGATTTTTGCAACAGCTGAGGGGCTACGAGGTGCTACTGGATACCAATGGCAATGTTTACCCTTGACATTTGTGCTGAACTCAATCGATGAACATAAACTCATACCGAAGTTCCACGGCTGCTTTTAAGGGTTTTCGGTATAATTTATACTGCCCTTCACTCAAAAGCTCCGATAGAGTTTAAGCCACTTGCAGATTAAATTTCGCATCTAATGTAGTGTTGCTGCAAGACGTCAGCAAGAAGTGCTGATTCTTTCAACTAGATCAGACGAATTTGAGTGGATTGATGTAAAGGACGTGGATATGCGCGAAACATTAATCGACGATACATCAGCGACTTCTGAGGCTGCAATTGTAGATCATCTTCAAAATCCGTGAATCGTTGACTTATAAGCTCGAAAATTTTCTTTTTATTTTTTGCTGAAATTCATTTGATAGCTTTAAATAAAAAGGTTGGAATGATTATTTAATTTTTGTTGTTGCGAGGGGGGGGGGGTTGCCGCGACGTGACGTACTTTCTCAGGGGGGTGTCACGAATGTGTGACCAAAAGTGACAAGGGGAGGGGGGGAGAAGGGGTTGATTTTGGTCAAAATTTGCGTGACATACTAAATGGATGTCGCCTAATAGCCGGATGTGAAGTATGTCGATAAAGAAGGGTGAAATCTTAAAAGGACGTTTTCGACGTTGCTTGTACACTTATTTTTTACATGTGTTAGTTGAGTTAAAAATTTCCAAGAATTTAGACGTTTTGACTGAAATATGGAGTACGCAGAATTAGGAACTATGCGCAAAATTAGGCGCACGTACGGTACTATAATCTAATTTCAAATACAATTTTGAGTTCAATTTCCCATTTCAAACCCAAATTAGTTCAAAGTTTGAAGCCCAATTTGGCTGGTAAACGGCTGAATAATGCGTACGTCGGTGCCTTGTGCACGTGTAGGCATAAAATAGACTCTACAGTGGTTCATAGCCTCTTATTCAACAACTCCTATCCCTACCTCCTCGTGGTACCAGCCGGGATACGAACAACTTTGGTGGAGATCGGGTAACCAACCCCGGTGGAAGCCAAGGTCGTATGCTGACAGAAAAGGAGGGCTCTTTCGAGTTTCGTTGACCCTCCGGTGAAACAGGGTGTAGCAGGCTTTGCAAGCCGTCACCACGAAAAATACTTACTGGAACAATCGGAATAGACCCACGCGACGAAAAAGGACTATGGATTGGAAACTCGGGACGCGGAACTGCCGGTCTCTCAACTTCCAAGGGAGCACTCGAGTGCTCTTCGAAGTATTGAAGAGCCGCAAGTTCGACGTCGTAGCGCTGCAGGAGGTGTGCTGGAAGAGCTCAACGGTACGTATGTTCAGAGATGGACATACCATCTACCAGAGCTGCGGCAACACACACGAGTTGGGCACAGCTTTTATAGTGATGGGCGAGATGCGGAAACGGGTGATTGGTTGGTGGCCAATCAATCCTCGAATGTGCAGGCTTAGAATCAAGGGCCGTTTCTTCAATATAAGCATCATTAATGTGCTCAGCCCTCACCTCAGAAGTATCGATGACGACAAGGATGAATTCTACGCGCAGTTGGAGAGTGAATACGACCGCTGCCCAAAACATGATATCAAGATCGTCATCGGGGATTTCAATGCTCAGGTCGGCCAGGAGGAGGAATACAAACAGGTGATTGGAAGGTTCAGTGCACACCAGCGGACCAATGAAATGGGCCTAAGACTTATCGACTTTGCTGCCTCCAAGAATATGATCGTACGTAGTACCTTTTTCCAGCATAGAATCCATCACAAGTACACCTGGAAGTCACCAAATCAGACAGAATCACAGATCGACCTAGTTTTGATCGACAGTCGGCACTTCTCAGACATTATCGACGTCAGATACCTAGTGATGGTTAAAATGCGCCCAAGACTCTCCGTTGCGAACAACATTCGGCACCGACGTCAGCCTCGGTTAGATCTCGCGCGGCTGAAGCAGCCAGACGTCGCCGCAAACTACACGCATTCACTCGAAGCTGCACTGCCGGAAGAGGACGAGCTGGACGAAGCCCCTCTCGAGAACTGTTGGAACACACAGCAGTGTATCGGAGAGCTCCATCGGCCATGTGGCCCGGAATCAGCGGAACGATTGGTTTGACGATGAATGTAGGAGGGTGATGGATGAGGAAAACGCCGCGCGGGCGGCCAAGATGTGCAGTGCCACACGTCAGAACGTGGAAAGACACAAACAGAAGAAGATGCAGCGAAACCAAATCTTTCGGGAGAAAAAGCGCTACCTGGAAGAACAGGAATATGCAGAGTTGGAACGCCTGCATCGTTCTCAGGAAACGCGAAAGTTCTACCAGAAACTGAACGGATCCCGCAAAGGCTTTGTGCCGCGAACCGAAATGTGTCGGGATAAGACTGGCAGTATTCTGATGGACGATCGTGAGGTGAGCGATAGGTGGAACTAGCACTGCGACGAACACCTGAATGGCGCCCAGGCGTTAAGGAGGCCATCATGCAGCTAAAGAACAACAAATCAGCTGGAAAAGATGGCATCGGAGCGGACCTTAATAAAATGGGACCAGAAAAGTTGGCCGTTTGTCTACACCGTCTAATTGTTAGAATTTGGGATACGGAACAGCTACCGGAGGAGTAGAAAGATGGGGTTATCTGCCCGATCTATAAAAAGGGCGATAAGTTGGACTGTGAGAACTATCGAGCGATCACCGTTCTCAATGCCGCCTATAAAGTGCTGTCCCAAATCATTTTCCGCCGACTATCACCAATTGCGAAAAGATTTGTGGGTGTTATCAAGCCTACAATGGATCAAATATTTACACTGCGGCAAATCCTCCAAGAGGGCCGTGAATACAGAGTTCCCACGCATCATTTATTCGTTGACTTCAAAGCCGCATATGATACCATCGACCGGAAAGAGCTATGGAAAATCAAGGAAGAGAACAGCTTCCCCAGGAAGCTCATCAAACTGATTAAATCTACAGTGCTGTGTTCGGATTTCGGGTGGTTTGTCAAGTTCATTCGAATCACACAGAGGGCTTCCTCAAGATGATGGTCTTTCATGCCTACTGTTCAACATAGCGCTTCAAGGTGTTATGAACCGAGCGGATATCAACACGCGGGGCACGATATTCAACAAATCTAGTCAATTCATCTGCTTTACCGATGACATGGATATTACCGGCAGAACATCTGTGGCGGTGGTTGAACAGTACACCAGACTAAAGACTATGGGCTCCGCAAGCAATTGCGGTCGAGCAGACTAAGTCCCCGTACAAAGTGTACCCTGTACAAGACGCTTATTAGACCGGTTGTTCACCGACTACGGGCATGAAACATGGACAATGCTCGAGGAGGACCTGCGAGTGCTCGGAGTTTTCGAACGACGAGTGCTAAGAACGATCTTCGGCGGCGTACAGGAGAACGGAGTATGAAGGCGGAGGATGAACCATGAATTCGCATAGCTCTATGGCGAACCCAGTATCCAGAAGGTGGCTAAAGTTGGACGGATACGATGGACAGGACATGTTGCAAGAATGTCGGACAACTACCCTGCAAAGATGGTGTTCGCCTCAAATCCGGTAGGAACAAGACGACCAGGAGTGCAGCCAGCAAGATGGTTAGACCAGGTGGAGCGAGAAGTGGTGTCCGAGGAATTGGAGAGCGGTAGTCCTCAACCGAGTTACACGGAGAAACTTTGTTTAATAGGCTTTGTCTTAGGACGGCAAGCCACCTAAGTAAGTCAGTAAGTAAGCAAGTTAAAAGTTGTTTTCAAGATTTCTTGTAGGAACAGTTTATGTGAAAATTGGAAAATTAAATGAACTAGAAAATTATGACATTGCTGACCATGGGAATCGATTGATTCGGCAGACGGGATTTGAACCCACCATTTTCGGTTGCCGGTCAAGTGTATTTTCATTATACTACCGCAGATTTTTTTTACTTTCATCACTCACCTCTCGATAGTTATGAGGTGACTATTTTTTCAGATACAATGAAGCTCGCTTGCAATTCGTCGGTGGCAAACTGTGGCAAAATGTTCTCAGATTATTAGAAATGATTACCAGCGTTGTTTGTTTTCAATTATAATAAAATACTGTTACGTTAAGTGGACAAAGATTCAGAAACAATTCCATTCGCTAATTTTTCAAATTGTTCCTTAAATCAACATCAACTGCTCTAAACGGTTTCATTGTCGAACCCCCCGGGAAAAAACATTCAACGAACCCGCCTGCTAGATCAACTAATTCAATATGACGCCGATGTTCTATCAGGTATTTGCCGAGCATAAAACCAAATAGATTGAATAATGTTCTTCCCCCGTGAGCGATTTGATTAGTTCACAATGACATTTTGATTGTTTTTATTGTTGCTCACAGTCCGTTGCAATAAATTGCTTTGAACTTCGTGCTGCTGTCGTACAAATTGGGTGCGCACGGACTACGTCTGACGTGGTGCCTGACGGATAGGTACATTCCAAAGCACGACAACTGTTTTGTCATCGCGACAGATAAAGGATTCCATTCATTCGGTATTCAAACTAAAGCAATTTAACAATAAAAAAATCGAAAAATTCTATAAAAAATGTTTACTCATATGTCCACACCCAATCTGTTGTTGCCGCTTTCTCATTTCGCTGCGCGACCACTGGGCGTTATTCAAATATGCCGTCATATTTGTAGATTCAGCCGCAGTCTCCAAAATCGAAAAAAAAAACTTGGTAAACATAATACCGTAGAGAGAAATAAAAATAGAAGGCGAACGTGCTACTGCAAAGCACACCATCAGTTTGATGTAATTTATTCAGAGCCACACCGACCGAGATCAACGGAAGAAGAGACGAACCTGAGTGAGATAAATGGAAAAAGCGAGCGAGCGAGCAAGAGAGAGGGAAAGGAAAAACTATTCCTCGCCACGAAACGCGGAATGGACCGGACCGAACCGGTACACACGGGCAAGAATGGAGAGGAATTACGGTATTAAATACCTTTCGAAACGTACGTACCTTCAAGCGAAAATACAGAGAAAAAAAAGAACAAACGCATGACTGCAGTACATAGTCAATGCAATGCATCCGCACTTTGTCAGTAAATTGTGAATGATGCAGATCTAACATGTGATGTGAATCAAGCCGAGTTTAAGCGACGATTGCAACAGGTCTGCGACATATTACGAGCGAGTTTTATTCGAGCACAACAAGAGGAAGTCGTTAACCGCACACCTGGCCTGGTCATAACGGCAGTACTGCCTCCAACCATATCGTAACAGGAGACACTTGTGCGTATTTTCCCATCGGTCAATTTGCAAACACAACACGCAACAGTGAAAATAGGCAAAACATCTAACTTAAAGTCCATCGTCGTGCCTGTGACTAAGCTTTGGCCTAGAGGTTGGCTTCTTATTTCTTCCACTGGGGCGACAGTCGACAGGGTGTGTGACAGACGGACACATCACTTGACTACCAGCGTGGCATGGCAAATATAGAACACCACACTGCGTACTCCGAGGGTGCAGGCAGAGGGTGGAGTTTATTCCAGTCATCGTCAATTTAGGGAACCATCGTCGTCGTCGTCGTCGTCCGTCCTATATTATTACACGAAATATAGGTGAACGAGACCGAACAAAACGAAGGAAGGTTGTAAATAGAACAATTAATTAACATCCACGAAGTTCGTGAAGGGCACTGTGTATACAAAACGGTGGAGAAAACGAGGAACCTGGCAAAGCGTTCGCTATTGCTGCAATCTTTCTGCTTTGATCTGGTAACCCAGTTTATTTAGCATTCGGTGCACATTATTCTGCAGCGCCAACTAAATAAACAAATACACTTAATACATACACTCACCTAAAAGCGGATGGCAATTAGCACTTCTGCCTATGTAGATTTTTCCCAACTGAGAGGAATTATAGCGTTCCGTTTCTTCGCGGCGGATGAGCAGCTTGCTGCTGATTTGTACTGATTGGATGCAAATTGCTTGATTTCAGCTGCAAGCTTTGCTCCATCGGTTGAATCGATTCTGTTATTCTCCGGCAGGAAAAAATATTCTGGAGGAAAATAACGCAGTTTGCTATTTTCGGTCACGCACGCACGCACGCAAGCACGGGTCGTTTTAAATGGCTTTGTCGCACGCCCTAATTTGATTTTCTGCCTATTTTTTTTGTTTTGCACAAGTTCAAAGCGAAACTGGAACGAACTACGAACCCAACCGATTCGCGTCTCCACTGCCCTTCCTTGCACTTCTTCTAATTTGAATGAAATTCTCTTCGATTAACAACCATGTATTAAGTTTGTCACAAAGAAACACTGCTTGTTGTTTACTCCAGCCCGTAACTATAGCAAGCCCCCCATTTCTCCCCGATATTACTCCAACACAGGAACAGCTAAAGCGAGCAATCGCACCAGCTCCCGGGGGACCGAGGTTCGCGCGATATGCAAATGCTTATAAAACCGTACGTACGTCGAATGGAACCAAAGTCATTCATTACACGATGGGGCGGCGCTGGCTGGTTAAGTCCCCAAACGCATCGGGTGACACGCAATAGCTTACTGGCTTTGCATTGGATTGGATTGGATACGTAGGTACGTAACAGATGCACCGCGGACGAGTCGACTCGCCCGCGCGTGAGTGATTTTAGACGACGCGACGTCACGGGAGAGCGAATCCGGCGCGTAATTGATCGGTCGGTAGCACACACTGGCCCGCTGGAACCCGTTTTTGTTTTACCTGCGGACGAAACGATGCAGCTACTCGGCACCTCGGTTCCGATCCGAGTGGGAATGGCAACTAAACCATTCATAACAGCATCGCCACGCTAGAACTGGTATTTCCACTTCGGGCGGCCCGAGAGCTTCGTACCTATACTGACTCGATGTTTGCTAATTCGCGCAGTAAGCGTGGCTTTGGTGGTGCTCGTCTGAGCGTCGCGACGTGTACCTACATATGAATCGAGTTGTTTGTTACAGTGATTGCCATGGTGCGAGTGCCGCCGCCGACGAGGTGTTCGCAGTTGACAGTCCAGCCAGGTAGGCATCTTTCGTTCCGGAATTCGAAAGTGACTTTTGGTCTGCATTGGTATTCGAGTTTACTCAGTTGTTGCGAGCGATAAACCAGTGTATGGGGTCTAATGATACTAAAGCTTAAGCATACATATAGAGCAACGTTTTACCGTTGCAATGGTTCCTGCTTGCTTACTTGCTAGCAGTACGTTGCAGTCGATGCAGTGTGAAATATTTCACTGTGGGCTGAATTTCTTGTTTTGCTAAATTTCAGTGCCGCGCTTTGTGGGCACTGCATCGGAGTATGTACAATTTTCTTATGTGTTTCCATAAGCTTAAGTTTATTTCAGTGCTATTTTAATCCTTGTCAATCAAACATTTAGGCAAACTGTAAGCATGTACCATAAGGCTGCCGGAAAGGAGAGCTGAATTTCTAAAAGCGTCAGTATTGTCAGCATTTGGGCGGAAGAACAAAGCCCTCGGATAACGTTGGATGTCCTTATCTGTCATATTTTACAATTGACAAACTGAAAAAAAAAACTTAATGCGTTTGCTTATGTCCTGTAGCTCTGGCAGTATATGCAACTTGCCTCTCTTCAGCACCTAAAATAAGCCGTTTTAGTCGGAATTATCGGGAAAAATTCCCATCTTCTACAATCCGAATGTTGAGAACTGGCGCATATTTGATACGTTTTGAAAACGTTCCACAGCCAACCAGACAAAGTAAGTTAAATCCTTCCGACCCCCTTCCCCCCTAACTTAAAAAGTTCCCCACCAAAACAACTCTCAAATCTTCCGCCGATCGAACGTTTGAGCGGCCGAGAAACTTGGCTAACCTTAGGAATTCACGATGGATACATACCTTGAGCAGGAAGAGCTGTAAGAAGTCGGTGCCGAATGAGCATGGAACGTTGCCGAAAATGCAAAAATCAGCGAAAGTGAGTGGAGTTTGCTGATCGCTGTCTACCATTTCCGAAGAGCGGGTATCCCGGAGCTTGACCATACTATCGGAGTTGGTCAGCGGATGCCGGTATTGCGTGTCGTTCTTCGACGACTACACACAGTGGATTTTCATCTATTTCTACGTAACCCGAAGCTAAGGTTCTCCATGCATTCGACTAGTTCCGAGCACTTGCTGAAACACAGACCGGGTCCAAGCTGAAAGTTCCTCCCAT
Source organism: Sabethes cyaneus (assembly GCF_943734655.1). NCBI lineage: Eukaryota > Metazoa > Arthropoda > Insecta > Diptera > Culicidae > Sabethes > Sabethes cyaneus. The sequence continues at coordinate 169,453,301 of NC_071353.1, forward strand.
CGACAATGGTAAGGAGTATACTAATCGATCGTTTCAGAAACGAGCGTGTCAACAGGACTGTCATTGGGTGAACGAAGTGCATGCTGCTCAAGGTAAAGTTACCGACATCCTGCTAGGCGGAAGCGGTAGCAACTTCGACATACGTCATTAACCGTTCATCTACCTAAGGTCACAAATTGATGCCAGTGGAGGCCTCCCACAAATCTGTTCGCAATTGGTGATAGTCGGCGGAAAATGATTTGGGACAGCACTTTATAGGCGGCATTAACACGGTGATCGCTCGATAGTTCTCACAGACCAACTTGTCGTCCTTTTTATAGATCGGGCAGATAATCTCATCTTTCCACTCCTCCGGTAGCTGTTCCGTGTCCCAAATTCTAACAATTAGCCGGTGCATACAAACGACCAGCTTTTCTGGCCCTATTTTAATAAGCTCTGCTTTTCTCGCCGCCATGGTCCTCCGCCTGGGCGCCATTCAGGCGTTCGTCGAAGTGCTGCTTCCACCTATCGGTCACCTCACGATCGTCCGTCAGAATACTGCTAGTCTTATCCCGACACATGTCGGCTCGCGGCACAAAGTTTCTGGTAGAACTTTCACGTTTACTGAGAACGATGCAGCCGCTTCAACTCTGCATATTCCTGCTCTTCCAGGTAACGCTTTTTCTCGAAAGATTTGGTTTCGCTGCATCTTCTTCTGTTTTTGTCTTTCCACGTTCTGACGTGTGGCACTACGCATCTAGGCCGCCCACGCAGCGTTCTTCTCACCCATCACCCTCCTACATTCATCGTCAAACTCGATGCAGCTCTACGCTACACTGCTGATGGCTGTTTTGATAGTGTTCCAACAGTCCTCGAGAGGGGCTTCGTCCAGCTCGTCCTCTTTCGGCAGCGCAGCTTCGAGTGAATGCGCGTAGTTTGCAGCGACGTCTGGCTACTTCAGCCGTGCGAGATCTTGCCGAGGCTGTCGTCGGTACCGAATGTTGTCCACAATGGAGAGTTTTGAGCGCAACTTAATCACCACTATGTAGTAGTCCGAGTCAACGTTAGCTCTTCGATAAGATCTGACGTCGATAATGTCTGAGAAGTGCCAACCGTCGATCAAAACGTTTTCTATCTGTGATTCTGTCTGATTTGGTGATCTCCAGGTGTACTTGTGTAGGAGTCTGTGCTGGCAGAAGGTACTACGTACGGCCATGTTCTTGAAGGCGGCAAGGTCGATAAGTCTTAGGGTACCGCCAGAGTAAACGCGATGCGACTTCGCTCACATTCGTTTAAATATGCAGCATTTTTTCGACAGAAGCAGGGCTGCGCATTTAAACGAATGTGAGCGAAGTCCTTAGCCTCCCAGTTTCCCGTTTTCCTTAGCCTCCCAGTTGGCTTGGAGGTATGACGCTGCTCGAATAAGTCAGTCGTCGTATGTTCGAATCTCAACTAGGCGAGACTGTTAAAGTCAATAGGATCGTAGCAACTGGCCCTGCAATTGTCCTGCACTCTAACAGCTGGCTGTGAAGTCTGTCGTATAAAAACAGAAGGTCAAGTTTCGATAACGGAATGTAGCACCTAGGCTCTGCTTTGCTTGAGCGAAGTTATGTCGCGTCGCTGTCGCGTTTACTCTTTACGAGGCCTTAGGCCCATTTCATTGGTCAGCTGGTGTGAGCTGAAGCTCCTCCTAGCCGTTCTGAATATTGAAATGCCCGCTGACGATCTTGATATCATGTTTTGGGCAGCGGTCGTATTCAGTCTCCAACTGTGCGTAGAATTCATCCTTGTCGTCATCGGTACTTCTAAGGTGAGGGGTGTGCACGTTGATGATGCTTATATTGAAGAATCGGCCCTTGATTCTCAACCTGCACATTCGAGGATTGATTGGCCACCACCCAATCACCCGTTTCCACATCTCGCCCATCACTATGAAAGCTGTACCCAGCTCCTGTGTGTTGCCGCAGCTCTGGTAGATGGTATGTCCATCTCTGAACGAACGTACATATCGTTGAGCTCTTCCAGCACACCTCCTGCAGCGCTACGACTTCGAACTTGCGGCTCTTCAATACATCAGAGAGCACGCGAGTACTCCCATGGAAGTTGAGAGATCGGCAGTTCCACGCAGGGCTTAAAAAGGGATCGCAAGTTGAATGTGACTGCCGTGAATGCGAACTTTCCGCATTCAAACTCCGATTTTTGAACGATCATTTGGCCGTTTTTTTAATCCAGTCAATATGCCGCTTGCGCTGCTGCCGTCGTACAATTCATGCGGCATCTCAGCAAAAGCAAACAGTCAATCTCCCGTTTTGGTTTGCGCTTTGAGAATATAAACTGCAAACTGACTGGAAGCATACGGTGACGTATTTTTTCGTTTCTCTTTTTGTCTCCAAATCGGCTGCTCACAGTAATAGTTTGTCACCCGGACGTCGGTCCGACGCAAGCAAAATATTCGTTTGTATTGGACGGAGTCCGACCGACTTCTTCCATGCACATGTAGTGGTTGTTTTTTTTGTAGTATTGAATCATACGATTGTGCGGTTGCTTTTCGTTAGCGTGGTGATTGCCAGTCATTTGACTGTTTTGCAGTCATTCGCTGCTCCAAACGGTAAAGGTAACTTGATCGAAACGAAAATGTCAAAAAGCGTTCATTCTGTTGCGTGCATTCGGCGTTTGACTGAGCAAACTGCCAGTTGTTTTATGCATTTCGTTCGTATTCCACCTCTAAACGGACGGTGTGAACTTGAATGCGCGTTGGTGTGACTGCGGTAGAAAAAAGGATCGGTCGAAGCCCTGGTTCCACGTCCCGAGTTTCCAATCCATAGTCCTTTTTCATCGCGTGGGACTATTCCGATTGTTCCAGTAAGAATTTCCTTGTTCTTCTTTCCGTGCTTTAGTGTTTTCCGTGGTTACTGCTTGCAAAGCCTGCTACACCACCCCCTGTTTCGCCGGAGGGCCAACGAACCTCGAAAGAACCCTTCTTTCCTGGCGGCACATGACCTTGGCTTCCACCGGGGTTGGTTACCCGATCTCCACCAAAGTTGCTCGTATCCCGGCTGGTACCACGAGGAGGTAGGAACAGGAATTGCCGAATAAGAGGCTATGAACCACTGTAGGGTCAATTTTATGCCTACACGTGCACAAGGCACCGACGGTACGCATTATTCAGCCGTTTACCAGCCCAACCATTATTCTGTGGCTCTTAAAAGGTCCGATTGGTGGATGATTTATAAAACTTGTTTTGAAATATCTACTTACCAAGTATACAGGTCTAGTACAGGACATGATTAGAGATGACGAGCTTATCTAAGTCTCCTGGATGCATTAAATTTCCAAAAGTTTGACCCTTGGGAACGCTTGTTTTATAGTGAGTCAAACTAGAAATCTCGGTAGGAATTCGTTCGAAGATACTTTTTTTGTTTCAAGATTTATCAGTGCAAGAGTAAATCTGCTTCAGGACCTTTTATATGGGCGCAGCGTTTTCTTACGCCGAATTTTCTTATCACCCTTGGTGATGTTTTATGGTACGATCCTTGCGTGACTTTCACCATTAATTTTCGGAGCTAGCCGGTAAAATTCACGTACTATACGTTTGAACGCTTCGTATATGTGATCAAGTAGTCTTCGACCGTTTTTTCAGATTCTATCATTCAATCATCTACGTAACTAAAGGGCGTAGCTTGTCGATACACTACTAGCAAGCGGCGAAACTGTTACTGTTTTTGCAACATGTAGCAACGAAAAATGATAGTGTTTTGTGTTGCATTTCAGTATGTCTGGAAGGACACGGCATAAAACTAATAGCTAAAAGCTAAAATACCCAAACTATATATATAAAAGTGAGCGTGAGTGTGTTTGTATGTATGTTCCACCATAACTCCAGAACGCCTGGGCTGATCTCCACCAAACTTGACATACATATTCCTTGAAATAAGAGGATCAGCACGGGAGGTTGATAAGATAGTAACAAGGGGGAGGCCATAACTCCGAACTGCCTGGACGGCTCTTCATCAAACTTGGCACACATGTTCCTTGACATGATGATTCCCTAATGCACTGGGAATAGTTGACAAAAGGGAGGAATCCCTAACAAGGGGGGAGAGATCTAAATAAGTAAAAGGGGTTGCGTTTTCATGCATCTAAACCGATTGCAGTTGTGCAACTTACTTTGAGAAAAGAGGGCGGTTCTACCGAGGAGGAATATATGGTAACTAAACCTTTGTTTCGTTTCCACCATAACGATTTTCTTTGAGCGAACCGATGCATAATTAGCCGAGGTCCGACGGTCTCATATAAGGGGAGATAAAGGTTCAAAAGCGGTGCGTTTCTCTTGCATTTGGAACGATAGCAGTTGTACAAACTGTTTTATTTCTGAAAGGGAGAATAGGCTGGTCATTAAAAAGGGGAAGGTTCAAAAACGTAAAAAAGCTTTGTGTCGATTTTGCCGAGAAGAAGACATTTATAAGTGGTTGAGGGACAACGTGAAAGGAACTGACAAAGAGAGTAGACATATTCAAATGAAAAAAGGGTTTTGTTTCTTGCATTATGAAAGTTTTCGTTACAAAAACAGATCTACAAGTGACTGAGTGACAAAGGGCCCCCGAGTGAGATCGGGCAAACAGCTAGTATTCAATAAAATAGCACAAATCAGACTGAAAGGTTGTAAAAACGATGGATTTCACTCCCACAGCTGCCTGATAAATGCAATAGAAGTAATTTAAGTTCATACCCGAAAATGCGCTCTTGTAGACATTCATAAAGCTTAGAATGTTGCTCGGGATAAGTTCATACCCGAAAATGCTCAAACATGATTGACTGGAAACTAACTAAAATCGTTCGACCTTGCGTAAAAATTCCAGCAGTTTGCTGTAAATAAAGACCCATCTTTCTGTAAAAACCACAGAAAAGGCACACGGTTTGTGAATCGATTGGTATGTAATCCAGCAAAATCCGTTCAGAATTGATTGAGCTTTTATCGTTCAAAATCTATCAGTTTTTCGTGTCACGATCATTTTTGTTTTCGTAGCATGCCACCCTATTAATGTAAGACGTAGTCCAACGTCGAGAACATTAAAAAAGTACGGTTTGAGAGGAAAAGTCCTCAAATGGTTTGAGTCCTATTTGACAGACAGACATGAGGTGTGTAAATCTGGCGAACAAATGTCATCGCCACTGAATGTTCCTCTTGGCGTGCCGCAAGGAAGTATGCTGGGGCCACTTCTATTCATTCTGTACATAAGCGATGTGAATTAAGCTATAAGATTGTGTGAACTACATCTCTTTGCTGATGATCCTGCAATATTTTTCAATCAAGGGAACCAAATAAGAGAAAGATTAATTCAAATAACTAAATGGCTTAAAATAAAGAAATTGAAACTGAATGTAAAGGAAACTAAAATGAAGATTATCTCAAACAGAAAGAGATTGAACTTGGAGAAAGTCAACGTTGATACCGAAGGAGAATTGATTGAGAGAGTAGACTTTAAGTAGACGTGGGAGGGAAAGTAACAGACACGGTAGGTGATCACATGAACATGCTTGGTATAGGATTGCTGTTTGGAACCAACGAAAGACGTTCGTAGGATTACTTTACTCGCCGAATGAAGGCAATCCGGCAGCGCCAGCGACATTTGTTTGTACGATGAGTAGAGCAAATGACGGGAAAACCGTGGTAAGGGTAAGAAACTAAACTCTTGAAATTATAATTTTATGTTCATGATACATAACCGGCAAATTGGGTGACTAAACTCTGCCTGATTTTTGCATGGTCATTAAAACAAAAAGAGAATTAACGATTTCGTCAATTAAATTATCAACTCACACTGTCACATATGTTTATCGTCGCTCACCATTGTATTGCACGGAGTAAAAAAAAACGATAGGATGACCTGACACAATCAGTAAAACACTGATAAAAAGGTGCGCAATTGACCGCTCCCGGTCTCATTCAGTTCGTTGGTTGTTGTCAACAAACATAGTCGAATTATACGGCAAAAAATGGTTATCGCTAAAAAGTGGATTTATGCTAAAGCATTTTCCGGCTATCCGACGGCGGATAATTTTCGCCTGGAAGAGGAAACTCTCGGCGAGCTTAAAGAGGATGGTAAGTTAACCTTTTTAATTGTTAGTCACCATTACTCTGACCGTGAATGGCGTTATCTTGCTTGCAGAATTTCTCGCTGAAGCCATCTTTCTGAGTGTGGACCCGTACATGCGTCCGTACATGCTGCAATACCCGGTCGGTTCGGTTATGATCGGCGGTCAGGTGGCTAAAGTGATGGAAAGTAAAAATCCGAAATTTCCTACCGGAAGCTACGTTCACGGAAATTTCGGTTGGCGTACACACACCGTGTGTACGCCAAGTGTTGGTGACCGCAAGCCGTACGTATTGCCGGACTTCGGCAAGGAACCACTTTCGCTTGGTGTTGGAGTACTCGGAATGCCGGGCAATACGGCTTACTTTGGGTTTCTAGAGCTGTGCGAACCCAAGGAAGGCGAAACGGTGGTCGTCAGTGGGGCTGCCGGGGCCGTGGGAAGTCTTGTCGGTCAGATTGCCAAAATTAAAGGATGTACCGTTATTGGAATCACCGGGACGGACGAAAAATGCGAGTGGATCAAAACGATTGGATTCGATCACGCCATCAACTACAAGACGGCGGATATCAGGGAAGAACTGAAAAAGATGGCACCCAAAGGGGTTGACTGTTATTTCGACAACGTTGGTGGAATAACCACCGAAATCGTTCGCGGTCGGATGAATACTTTCGGACGAATTTCCGTTTGTGGAATAATTTCCAGCTACAATGAGGAAAGGGCGAAGGTTATCGATCCACAGCGGGATTTTGTTGGAAAGCAGCTCAAGCAGGAAGGATTTGTTGTTTCACGTTGGACTGCACGGTGGATGGAAGGGATTGAACAGAATTTGAAGTGGATTCAGGAGGGTAAAATGAAATACAGAGAAACAATCACGGAAGGTTTTGAGAACATGCCGAAAGCATTCATCGGAATGCTTAAGGGGGAGAACATTGGCAAGGCAGTTGTCAAGGTTTGACAAATTACACAAATGTTTCGTTTCATTTTTCCATTATTTAATCTAATAAAAGTCAGTTCAAATCAAACTCATGATCCTCTGTAGGTTGAATACCCAAACGGGTTCAAAAGCAGCGGAATGTGGTAATGTTGACTGGCATCTTTGATTGTGAATACAATCTAAAAAGTACAAACAATATAAACTAAACCATTCCTGAAAAGTTCAAAAACAAAACTTTACCTCCACAAACGGGTACAAAGTATCCGTTTTCAGCTGCTCATAATACTGTCCCACCTCGAAGCGAAGCTTGTAGGTCCCAACCCGGAACGCGGTCGGTTCGTCAGCGAAGAAACCCCGGTATCTGCCGTCCGAATCGGTATGGCCTTCTCCTTCTTTGGCCCAGCCGGTGGAGGAATCCGTCTCGCGGTACAAACTAATGGCCACATTCGGTGCCGGTTTTCCACGGCTTGTATCGAGAATGTGCGTCGAAAGTCCCATATTAAATGAACGATTATCTTTGCCCCACAAAATCACCAGAAGACTGACGACTGAGACAGCAGTGTTCGGTCTCAAATGAAATTTATGATAAGACCGACTGGACTGGTGGCTGCAAGATTAGCTTCGTGTGGCAACTAACCGGTGTTTGTTTTCTCACTCACATGATGAGGAATGTTCAACCGGTGTCTGTGTGATGTGTGCGTGCGTGTAAGTTTTGGATGCTGCTCTACGCGCTATACACTGAGCTGGACCAGCGTGGTCAGATGAACGGAATTTTTGCTATTTTGTACGTTGCATGGAAATTTAAAAAAGTATACAGCCTTATTCTGTCTGACGGCATAATTTCGATCGAAACTGTTTCGAGTTGTTGAATGAATTTTAATTTCTTTAAATCGAAAAACCGATCTATCAGAATATATTCCGATATATATCGGAACGTCAGGTCCATCAGTCATGCTATCGTACTGCTGCAACACGTGACATTTTGGTTGCGGAATAGTGACTGTACCAGCCTTGGTTTACTCACGGGACTTCAAGTCGAACAACCGTGTTGCTGCATTACGTTAATATAATGGATTAGAAAAAGGAAAATTTGCTGGTTATGAACCATGAATATAAAATCTCTTACCCTCACCACGTTTTCGGTGTTTTGATTCCTTTTCAGTTGATGATGCAATTTTTTTACCCAGGATAGCTAAACTCATACGGTTAGGCGCTTGCACTGGAGATAGGTGATCATGTGTACCACCATTTAGTCTCGAAATTGCAAAGGAATTCTCGAGGAATTCCCAATTAATCTTGTAGGTATGTCACAATAAACGATATGCTGAACTTTGCACGCATATCCATGCTTCGTTTGAGTCCTAATATTCTTAATCGAAAGTACCAAATCGTCTAGAATTTTGTTCTGCAGAGGCAGATTACTGCCATAGCACCTTGACTCAATTGGTATGAATTCATAACGTCAAACCATTTGTTAATGATTTCAATCCTTTTTGCCAGTAAAATAGCTTCTTTGTACTCGCTAAAATGCCTTCGGAGGTTCACGGCAGCTGTATGGCAGAGGAGCTCCGCGGCTAGTCTTACATTTTGTCTTTCCGCATGAGTTACTGTTACATGTCTCAAAGAAAGTTTCCTTTGCGTCGTCCTTTGCGAATAGTTTTTTAACGTAAGAACTACGTTTTTGTTTTCTATATTCGGTTGCACTTTAGAAATACCGCTTATGAACATGTAACGAAAAGTGGTGACATCTTGCATGCTTGTGACTCAGCCATTTTTCGATGGATTTTAGAGATACTTCCACCAATCGATCAGAAATTCTTTTATGTATTGATTGATATACAGAATATAATACAAATTTATCGAACCACTTTTAAAATGACCATAAATATTAGGCACTGTCAAAAATTAACGAATCAGCCGATAACTTGTAAGCATGCTTTTGCTTCCCAGACCCGGTAAGACATTCTTATATACCTACAATTTCGTTTACTTTGATTCTAGAAAAAAGTGACCGTATCTCGCCATCCTAGCTGGGCAGTAATCATTTATTTCGATAAAACCTCGACCAACTAGATGTCCTGAAAGTAAACAATCTTGCGAGGCCGTGCATTTAATGACAAATATTTTATGTTTTGAGCAAGTACCCTACGCCAATAAACATATATCATTTGTAAACTGGTGTGTAGTTGTCATTGTCAACCAATTATTTAAAGTTCCCTGGTGCTACAAGTCACGCAAAAATCTGCAAAATACGATATCACCCCCAGTCAGCAAAGGAGATTGTGGTGGTTTAACTCTTTACAGAACTTCAAATTTTATGATTTGATAATAATACTACACATCAAGGTACAGGTATTTAGAAAATTTTATCTCGACCTCATCTAACAAACATTATAAATTTGCGTAACCAACTGTCGAACATTTGAAAAATGTCCAGCATTGTCGAATTTTATCAACTTTCGTAGTTTTACGTCAGCAAGCTCGTGCCCCTAGGAGGCACAAACCTTCATATTTTTTGAGTATTTGGCAGGAAAATCTGAAACTTGAAGCTGAGGGCTTACATACAATGCCAATCCTAGAAAACTTCGCAATTCCAGTACGGTCGTAGGTTCGCGAAAGTTTCTAATGATCTTTACCTTTTCTTCATTCACATGAAACCCATTTTTGTCGAGCTCGTGATCGAGGAATTTAAATCTAGTTTCATCAGACTCGCACTTTTTGGTATTTAATGTCAGATTGTTTGATTTGAGCATTTGTAGGACTTTACTAACGGCCTCCCGCAACTCCTCTAGACTGTTTGCGAAAATCAGTATGTCGTCTATATTCTTTGAACCAATTGAAAACAATCTTTTCCCTTCGCGACTGCACACATTCCGCTGATCCAGTTTGTAAGCCCATGTCATTTGCCGTTAACCGACCGAGGAGCGATCGAACTCCTTTTAGACGACATGAAGTTATGGCGGTTCCGGACGCGATGATTTCTGATTCGAATAGGCATTCAACTGTCATGGGTAATTGAGAACCGTATGTATGTATGAAGTCTTTCACGATCTTAATTCTTAAGTTCCATTTGACCTGTCCCAAAAGCTTGCTTAATTATTACCAGTCTGATCCACCAATAACATTTACGTCCGCGCCAGAGTCGATTAAAAATTGAATAGGTCGGCACACATCTTCAAGCGAAAGCATATTTACGTGCTAAAATAGGAGAACTTTAGAATGAAACTGAATGATTTTTTTGACGTAGGACTACGTCTTACGGCAAGTTTTGAGATAGGGTGTCATTCCAAAAAATCGAAAAATGCGAGCGTCACGAAAAATGAAAGGTTTTGAGCGCTAATAGGTCAGCGGTTTTCCAATCGATTTTCAATATTCTTACACCAATTGATTGGAAAATCTTCTAAGAATTGACCCAAATAAAGAAAAGTGTGGATTCTTGATGTTGAACTATTGAAAAATTGAAAATAATGAACCTATGTTTCACCAGAATTCTCGCTTCGTGATTGGTTGTTGGAAATGACGTCATCAAAGTACAAACGCGTTTTCACGTTTCGGCTTATAATTCAGTCAATTTTCAATAGATTTCCAAGATATTTACACCAATTGATCGGGAAATCGATTGAAAATATTGAAAATATAGAAAACTATTGATTTTGTTTTTGAAAATGAATTTGAAAAATTTTTGTTTTTGAATTGATTTTGAAAATTTGAATTATTTTCATATTTTTGCCTTCCCTCGTCAGTGCTTCCCTAGCACGGATGACAGAAATATATATGATATAAGCTATGGGTTAAGCTTCCTTATGATTGTATTTAATTTACGCCCTATAGAATCCGATCGAAAATTGTTGAGCTTCAGCTGTTGCTGCTTTCCACGGATAAGGCAACCAAGGCATGCAAATTCACCAAGCGAGGTGTTGGAGCTGGAGCACTCAATGATCGCTGCCGTGATGGAATATCTGGCAACAGGAGTTCTGGAATTGGGAGGACAAATGCTGCTCGCGACAACGAAACGATCAGAATTATCGTCACTTGCAGCTGGCCATCCGCAACAACGAAGAGTTGAACAAATTGCTGTCCCGTGTCACCGCTGCTATGAGAAGTGTCTTTTCAAACATTCAAACTGTTTTGTTGCTGCCCAAGAAGACGGGAAAAGAAGGCTTAAATTTCCGGCATATCACGTTGAAAAACCGTTCTTTTAAGAACGAAATATTTGTTCATGAAGATTTGAGGAATTTTCTCTCACAGATTTAAATTCTATTTAACTTAGATTGATCTGATTATTCGCTTCTTTGCAATAATTTTAACCGATCGCCTTGCGCTGCTGTTCGCTTGTTGCTGGTGGTTCATTTCGTTGCCGTGATGGCATAGTTGACTGCTGAAGTCCTGGAATTGGCAGGAAATATGCTGCTCGCGACAACAAAACGATCAGAATTATCGTCACTTGCAGCTGGCCACTTGGAGTGGTATTTCTCGTGATTCAGGACCATACACGAACGGTTTCGTTGATCTCATAGCTGCTGAGGCTTTCCGGTTGGTCCGTTGCAACAAGCCGTGCCTGGTTAGCGGTTATCGGTACTCCAATTTACCGAACAGAGAATTACGTTACATGCGTTAGTGCAAGTTTATTGCAAGCAGGAGTTATGATAATCAAACAATCGGTTCTTTTAAGGGCCACACAACGATTGAAGAGTTTATTATATTTTCTTGCCCAGTTATTACCATAATTAACACAGTCAACGAGAGAAAAGTTGAATTTTTCGCCATTGCGGACGACCAACCAATGACGGTAATAAGTTTTCTGGTCACAGGTGACATTTTCTGCGACTTCCAATACGTCTGCAGGTTGTAAATGCTTTATCCGTGTCCTTTTGTAAGCCGCAGAAAAGTTGCGCAAAATTTTCAACTTTTTGAAAACTCGCGCGTACCGTCTACCGATTACCAAAGGAAAAGCACTATTCAACGTAGAAACATATACAAATTTATTTACGGATGTAGCTTGTATACATGAAGAATCGTATTATTATATACATGGATACATCCTACTATCGCTACAAAGAGACTTACGTGGTCCTACGTCACCTATGCGGTCGTGTCTTGTGCACAACCCCTCTGATTTTTTAATGAAGTTTTGAAATTTATTTCGGGTTTATTTGGCTGTCTTTGGATAAAAATGGCTGATTATTCCTCGTTTTTATCTCCTGAATGTGTTTTTTTTTTCGGCAAACAACTGCAAAGTGGCTGCGCTCAAAAAATAAATTATATTGTTGTCGCAGTGCTGGACAAGGTTAGTTCTAGTGGGGAAAACGATAGGATCTTAACATCTGGAACGACGTCAACGATCCTACTACAGTAGATCTCGGCGGTCTGGTTAGAAGCTAATTAAAGAAGCTGCGAATGGACGAAACTATCTTGATCGTCAGGATGGTGTTGGCCTGCTTTTTGCTCCATGCTTGCGAAAGCATCGTGCTCAGCCGCAGTATGAGTCATTGCACAGTAGTCCAGCAGCGAAAATTAAGTGGAAAGTTTTTTGTGGTTCAAAATAGCTCCCCACAATGTTCAGCAAAGTTGTACAACTCTACAGGACAATTAATACGAAATCAACGACAAAGTTCCAGTTTGGCTTGTAAACACATAACACATAATAACTTTTTATAAGAAAGAGATAGAAGGATAATTCCTTCTACAAAGTTGTAGCTAAAGATTATATAAGTAACTTTGCCAAAGACATAGTAGGCGTATTTTTAGGCGTTTCTACCTTAAGGCAATATATATTATAGGTCTTGCCGTAAGAAGGCTTTGAATTTAAGTATTTTGAATAATTACGTATTGTAATACTTCAGTAGAGTTCAAAAATAGTGAAAAGTAAACATCGTTGCATTTAGTTAACATTAATTTTTTAAGAGATATTCATTGACAGTTATACCAATTTCCCGAAGAGAGTTGACAGATCTGTTGGTGTCTGATAACAGCTCTCTTTTACCTCTTTGCCTGTTTTGATATATTTACCTGTGATTAAAAAATGACTTATAACTAAAATAACAGTTAACAATATTATGTATAAAATAACCAATAATTTTTTTGCTTTTTTATTGAAAATTATTTTTAAAACATTATTGATGGTAGATTGAGTTTATTTGCAAAATAATGAAAATTGAACGATAGATATTTATCAAAAACAGCTGGTGCTGATAGAAAACTGATGTTATATCCGGAGTTCGAAGACTATTTTACGTGACAATCAGAAGAAATTGTGTCATGGTACGACAAATTTCTTTTTTACTACTGATATGTTGACTTTAATCGTCTTCAAGAAGATATTGGAAAATACTGCATAGTAGAAAATGGTCAAACATGAAATAATTAAACTGAAATTACTCGAGTTAGAGAAAAAACCAGTTTTTTATTTTCACATATGTTTGAGATAAAACTCCAAGCTTTCAGAAACGGCCAAGCTTGATTTTTTTCGTTTGCCCCTTTTTGAGATATTCTATTCCAAAATAGACTAAAAAAACACAGGAAAAACATTATAACTCGTTATACGTATGAGTTTTCAACATACAATGTTCTACAAAAATATGTCTTTTGATAAGATAACCAACCAACCAACCAACCAATGCATTTGAAGTAATCAGCGAAAAGGTGATTTTTGAGAGGTCTTGTTGTAAAACACCCTGTGAGTTAGAAACGCCTAAAAATACGCCTACTATGTCTTTGGCAAAGTTACTTATATAATCTTTAGCTACAACTTTGTCGAAGAAATTATCCTTCTATCTTTTACTTATAAAAAGTTATTATGGATTATGTGTTTACAAGCCAAACTGGAATTTTGTCGTTGATTTCGCATTAATTGTCTTTTAGAGTTGAACAACTTTGCTGAACATTATAGGGAGCTATTATAAATCGCTTAGCCGCAAACTGTGCCTTGACTGGAAGTAGTTTCGTATGTTCGTCACAAAGATACGGTACCAGTTGGTATCCGTGAGACTAGGCCTTAGTTTTCAGCTCTTATAACACCTTGTAGTTTGTTTCCGGTTGAGAGAAATAGCAACTGTGATCTTCGAACAATTTTCGATGTAAAGCAGCAGGGTCATTCCAGCTTCGGTCGATATCCTGAGGTGCAGGAGTACTTCCTTGGAAAAAACTTAGAGCCTTCTGAATATCGGCAAGAACATTTTCCATTCCTTGCAGTTGGTCGTTTATTTTTGAAGGAGTATTTTCATTATCAGTTGCGTCTGGACTTTCGATGTTCGCGTTTGGATCGTTATTTTCGTTCTCTACGTTTACGGACTCGATTACCGATGCGGCAGTGTCTGAGCTCCCTTCGGTGGGACAAATATTTTGGTTAGAATTGCAATCTTTTCCATGTCTTAATTTGCTTCATCCAGGAATTCCGAATTGTAAGTTAGGTTATTCCGAAACATGTGACACGTTAGCACATGGTATTAATTTTGTCTTTTCTAGGTGATTTAATAATGTAATATTGCCAAATATTAGTGAGCGGACACGCCAATATTCTACGGACGTCCCGTTCAGCTGCTGATGACGACCCGTTCCGCTTAAAATGCTGCGGACACTCCGCTTTGCTTCATAACCTTCAAATCTTCAATCTTCAATGATTTCTATATCTCATAGTCTACAAATCGATATTTAACCAATCATCTCATAAATGAAATAAACAATAATACTTACCAGACTATAAGAATTCAATGGCAGGATCGCCAAATGTAGGCTTGGATTAGTAAATTTTACGTGCTAGAATTGTGCTCCGGAAAACACGTGTTGACCGGTTGCGTGAAAATTGGGAACTGTGCGTTATTCAGAGCCAACGGTTGCTTGGTAACCTTCCACGTGCTGAGTCGACAATTGTTAAGTTGTATGGGAATGCGTACTATGGTTGGATATTTGAATATATTTATTTGTACTTTTATATTACACGTGTTGATGCACCTCAGTTTTAATCATGCGATCAACTACCGTACATCCGATGTGAAAGCGGAACTGAAGAAGCTACATCATACTTCGATATCGTTAGTAGATACTTAAACGGCAATATCCGGACGGCGGATAGCGATTTGCCGAGCTGTTTCGAGGTACAAACATGTACCGAGAGAAATCGAACATCCACAGTAGGACACCGTCAATAAGGCTTCGTCACAAATTACGTAACGCTTGGAGGGGAGGGAGGGGGGTCAAGTTTGCGTTACTTTTTGTTACATAGGGGGGAGGGGGAGTCCGAAGAATAGTTACGTAACAAAATTATGAATACCAAAAAACAGCTGCAAAACGAAGAAAGGACGTGTTGATGGTGTGAAACAGTGAGTTGATTTAGACTGATGGAGATTCAAATTGAAAATTCCAGTTTGTAGCTGATGAAGACCATCCTACTACATTTCCAAATATTGTGTATTCAGGACAAAATTGAACTTCTGAAAAAACGGCAAACGATTTTTCTTCCGTACCGTACATTAAACCTAGTGTCGGAAGTAGTGTGCTGTATAGCACGTCTCATTTGCTATAGCGCACTACTTCCGACACTAGGTTTAATGTATGGTACGGAAGAAAAATCGTTTGCCGTTTTTACAGAAGTCCAATTTATCACTGGCGACACAATGTTATGGTTGAAAACCAATTAACCTCAACATGGATTAGTGCCTGATTGTCGTTTTTAACATGATTTTGTTCAATTTATTAAAATTATACGATTTATGTGAATTTTTTTCAATGCCAAGCGGGGTGGGGGTTTGGCCAACGTTACGTAATTTAATGGGGGGGTTATGCCAAGCGTTACTTATCGTTACATAGGGGAGGGAGGGGATAAAAAATCCGTAATTTTTGCGTTACGTAATTTGTGTACCACGCCTAAGCATCTTACGCAGGAGGGTTTAAGTGTGCACCGTTGGGCCGATAGATGGCTCAAAGGAATCGTGCAAAACAGACATGGGCTTATGGAAAAGGGCATCCGTTATCCACATGCAGGGTTTTTAAAATATGCTACAAGCATTTATTCAACTGATGCGCGGCGAAAGCATCGACAAAACCATCGTACAAGAGATGAGATAATAAGTACCTAGCAATAATCAAACATTGTTTGCTGGTCGTTGTTGTTATTTACATGGGTTTTTGAAAGACTTTGTTTTGCATAAGAGAGTCTTCAAATACAGTCGAACAATTTCTCTTTTTTTGTCATTTGAATAAATATTAGTTTAGAACGAATCATAGATTAATCTCATCGGTGAGTAAAAATCACTCTTATCAATCGAAATGTAAAAATATCAGGTTACCTTTCAGTTAAATGGAATGCCTTCGGAAGTTACAATCACAACCACTCAACGGTGCGGTTTCCCGTGCATCAAAATTCTCCACGCTGCGGTCCGAAGTCCATTAGGCTCCGCTTGATTGCTACGTCGAAGCAATCCCGCCACAGACCGATCTGCAGCTCGTCCAGATTATCACAGAAGCTCAAATCAAGCAGTCGGAGCCGTTTGCAGCGGCACAGCAGCCGGTAGCACATCTCCGTCGAGATGCCCATGCTGCCCATCAGGTCCAACTGCTCCAGCTGTTTGCAGTGGTTTGCGATGGCTTCCAGATCGCGATCCGTTAGACCACGGATAGCCGCCAGGTAGAGTTTCCTTAATCGAGGACAACTTCTAACCAAGGCACGAAGCGACTCACCGGGCGTGGGTTCCTCCCGGAGGCACCACCCAAAGTCCACCTCCTCCAGTTCGGTGCACTTGGCCAGTGCTTCCAACCCGAACGAGGTAAGCGAGTGTGATTTCCACATATCCAGCGAGATCAGTTTTCGGTTGTGTTTGGAGATCTGAAGTGCCACTTCGTCCATGCTGACATCCAGCGAGCAGAAGGCTATGTTCAGATGGCGCATTTTCTCGTTCCGTGCCAGCACGCGGACCAGCGACAGGGTATCGATGCTGGTTCGGCTTAGATCTAGGCGCTCCAGGTTCCGAAAGTGAACTAGCGCGGCGAAATCTTCCTCCGGTGGGGTGTGGTTCTGCAGCGTGAGCTCACGCAAATTTTCCATGCAATTGGTTGCGATGGTCTGCAGGCTGTTGGTAATGAATTTACAGGAATCCAACCGAAGGTGGGTGAGGCTGCCGCCGCAGGCGGCCATGAAGCTGAAATGTTCAAAGCATAATGTTAAAACCAAAAATCACGAATTTCTGAAGGGAACAATCACAGTAGGCTGATTGCTAGTGACAATGACAAGTGTGTGGTTAGGTTCCGAATAAGTTTTTCACAAAGTGCAGTTAGAATAGAAGCAATTAAAGTTAGATCAAGCAAAAGTGCTTAAATTTTTATCTATTTTGACAAAAATTCCGCACACAGGTATGTAGATACTCACTCTTTGAATTCGCTCGGTAGAATCGCGTTGAACGTTCCGCACCAGGAAAGGTCCAGCTTCTTCGTGTAGGCGCAACGGTTGCGCAGCGAACGCAGCGTACCGGACGTGGCGCAGTTCCAGTACGGCCGAAGGTTGACTTCCGTGTAGAGCAGCGAGTTGGCTGCGATGATCTGGTGAAAAGTGCGGCAAACACCGCCACAGCGGAACAGAGATCGCAGATCGAGGAACGACGTGATTTTAAACAAAATCTCGTACGGCATTTGATCTAGGGTAAGTTTCGGTTCTTCGGTAGGAGTGGCACAGCGGCTGCTGTTGGACAAACTGTCCGTGGTTGAGGTTTGCTCCTCTTCAGTGGAAATCGTGTTTGCTTGAAGATTAAATATTTGCAGCTTCTTCAAGTTTGGGGTTTTGTTCGGTACGTTCTTTCGACCCACGAGTAGAATTGCATCAATCTGGGTGAAATATTCTAGACGATTATTGTTGAACTCTAATCGAATGTATCGGGTAGGATTGGGACATTCTTTTAGGCGGGGACAAAACTGTCGAGCGCGGTTACGCGCAATTGGGGATAGACTACCGTCCGAAGCCTCTGCTAGGTCCCACAAGCAAATCCATTGATCTGCTTCGGTGTAGGCCCAAATTCGGACAATGCCTCCTGGGTTATATGTTTCAAAAACTGTTATCGAATCGGGATAGACAGGCTCCTCAAAACGAGCTATGATAAAGTCATCCACATGAAGGTCGCTTTTACCAACACGTGCCGGACTAATCTCATTGACAGCCGACGGTGCCAGCTTCCACCAGGGACCGTAAGTGCGCTGCAATAATAACAACAGCAAAAGTTAGATAACACACAACTTAAAATAACATTAAATTTTTGATTACGCTCCACTCACAAAGGCAAACGTTTCGGGAAAATCACCATAGTCCGGATACTTGGAAGGCTTCCCGGTTACGTTGTAAGCCGTGTAGGAAATGCTCGTATCGCTGCCATACTGGGAGCTAAAATCTACCACGTTCTGGGCGTACTGCTTGATGGTGACCATCGTCGTCCGTTTGTCATCGTCCGGTTGCTCGGCAGCACCGGCCAGCTGCAGGAACACATCCTCCTCGTCGTCTTCGGTCGTGTCCTCCAAGTAGCTGCTCGATTCGTCACAGTCGGAGGACGTCAATGAGTAATCGCTTATCATTTCCCTCTCTCAGCGGACTTGTAATTTAATTTGCAAATTTTTCTTAACACTTGATCACAAAGTTTTGCAGTTGGATATCTGCAAATGGTTCGTTTCACTTGTTAAGGAACATAACCCACGGGTATTTAAATGCAGGACTCTTAAAAACCAATTGCACTACGATTGCTATCACAAATAAAGTTAACTATTCAGCTTTTCTACAACTAATAATGTAATGACGACGACAAATGCAATGGCCAGACTGGACTGGTCAGTGGCAGTGAAGAAGCAAAACAAAAACACAAACACTGAGTGCAGTCAAGTGACAGCGACTTTTAATGCATCAGGGCAGGATGCAGGAGCAAAAAATGCAAAAAATGCACTTGCACTCAAGCTTGCACCACTTATGTCACTGTGGAGCAGAGATGCCAGATGTAAAATCATTATTTATTTTAAAGTGTTACAAGTTTCACATTTAGAAAATTGTGAATTGTGAATGTACCAAATCAAACGAACACTGTTAGTGTTGAAAGTTCACAATTTTTGAGTCTGCTTTTGAGAAAATGTCACAGAATCAGTTTATGCGTGTCGTCGGAAGACGCCGGTGGCGAAAAGTAAAAGCTTTGTTTTTTTTTGCCATGGTGACATTTGCAAACTATACTTGGCATCCCTTACGATAAATCAACTGTGAACTTTTACTTGTCGGACTGCAGTGCTGCTGAGATTCCTTGTGCGGCTGTGAAATGAAAATTAACCGCCGAGTCGACATTAGAAAAAAATACCACACGTGGTCTAACGAAAAATGAATTGGCTCTCAGTTTTGTTTTTCTATTTTGAAGTTACATTTTATTGTAAGTATATTTTTCACCATTTGTTTATTGAATTTAAATTAGTACATAATTTTAATAATCGATCAAGACCAGTGCAATGTACGCGATTGCGGATTTCCGGATAAAACCGCCGCGATTGGATAAAGCGCTTCGCTGGTAACAAGCATCTCTACAGAGACTGTAGATCTTCAATCCTCTACACGTTGATTGATAGAGTTCAATTTTCTGCTGGAATTTTCGGCTGGATCATTTTAAGTATAAATTAAAAAGTGATCTCAGTAAGGTAAGAGCCGTCACTACAGAGACTCATAAATAAAGGTAACTCCGTTTTGTTTCAAAAGTTTAGCGGTTTTTGAGTGTCTTGGCGCGTCTGCAATCTATAGTCTCTGTAGCCGTCCCGTCACCAGAAGTCAGACATTTTATTTCCATTTCTTTGTTGACCTTACGTCCTATGACAAGGCCTGCGTAACGTAATTCCTCCATCTCCATAGATGGAGTCCATCTAATTCGGTCCATGGCAGCTGGTCTCCAGTTCCGCGGACACACATTGCTGGCCTTGCTACTTCGCTCGCTGTGCCCCTCTTTCGTTTTGTTCCTACTGGATTCGATACGAAAATCCTTTTTGCAGGATAGTTGTGCAACATGTCCTACTGGGGGGCTCCGTAGCCGCAAGGTTACCGAGTCTGCTTTGACCAGCGAGTGGTCATGGGTTCGAATCTTAGTAGGATCAGGCCATTCGATGTCAAGTGACTTTAGCATGGGTTTATTATCAGGCCTCTGATTACCCTTTCTTCATGCTGAATTCTATATGACCCCCATAAAAGCACTCTTGACAATGCAAAAAGTCACTCTTATAGTTAAAATGTACTGGTCAGTCTCGCCAGGGATTGCTGTAATTGGAGCCAGCGCCCCGCATTTCGATCGCCGCTCGTCTTATAACACCTTCAAGCGCAATGTTGAATAGCAGGCAGGAAGGACCATCTCCTTGTCGAAGTCTCCTGCGCGATTCGAATAGGGTCAGACAATCCACCTGAGATTCTCACACAGCACTGGATTTCATCCATCGTAGCCATGGTAAGTCTAGTAAGCTTACCCGGAAAGCCGTTTTTGTCCAAAATTTTCCATAGCTCTTGTCGGTTTACGCTATCATATGCGGCTTTGAAATCGATGAACAGGTGGTGCGCTGGGACAGGATGAAGATTTGGTCCGTTGAAGACCAACCCTCCATGAAGCCGGCCTGGTAACTTCCCACAAATCTATTGGCTTTTGGCGATAGTCGATGAAAGAGGACTTGGGACAGCACTTTGTAGGCGGCATTCAGGATAATGATTGCTCGGTAGTTCTCACAATCCAGCTTATCACCTTTCTTGTAGATAGGGCAGATAACCCTATCTTTCCACTCCTTCCACTTGTCCGGGCCCATTTAAATAGGTTCCGCTCCAATGCCATCCTTTCCTGCTGCTTTGTTGTTCTTCAACCGCTGAATGGGTTCTTTAACTTCCCTTATCGATGGGGGTGGCACATCTTCGTTGCTTGCTACACCAATGTGGTCACTTCCTCCGCTATCATGGTCTTTCGCCTGCACGCCATTCAGGTGTGCATCGTAGTGCTGCTTCCACCTTTCGATTACCGCATGGTCGTCTGTCAGGATACCTCCATCTTTATCTCTACACATTTCGGCCCGCGGCACAAACCCTTTGCGAGATCCGTTGAGTCTCTGATAGAACTTCCGTGTGTCGTGAAAGCGGTACAGCTGTTCGGGTTCTTCGCACTCCTCCTTTTGGTGGCGCTTCTTCTGGAAGAGTCGGGTTTGTTGCCTCCGCTTCTGTTTGCATCGTTCCACATTCTGACGGGTTGCTCTACGCAGCATTTGTACCCGCGCTGCGTTCTTCTCAGCCAATATCTGCTGGCATTCCTCGTCAAACCATTCGTTACGTCGATTGGGTGCCACACGACCTAGGACGTTCTCCGCTACGCTGTTAATGGCTGTTTTCACGGCATTCCAACAGTCCTCAAGAGGGGCTTCATCCAGCTCACCCTCTTCCGGCAGCGCGGTCTCGAGAGATAACGCGTAGTTTTCGGCGACCTCCGGTTGCTTCAGTCGCGCTAGATTATACCGTGGCGGGCGCCGGTATCGTATGTTGTTCACAACAGATAGTTTATTACGTATCCTTACCATTATTAGGTAGTGATCCGAATCAATGTTAGCGCCCGGATAGGTTCTGACGTCGATAATGTCTGAAAAGTGCCGACCATCTATCAGAACGTGGTCGATTTGTGATTCTGTCTGGTTGGGTGATCTCCAGGTGTACCGATGGTAGAGGTTACGCTGGAAGAAGGTACTTCGTATGGCAATGTTCTTGGAGGCGGCGAAGACGACAAGTCTTTTCGTTCGTTTGCGGGTGAGCGCTGAACCGTTCAATCACCGGTTTGAATTCCTCCTCCTGACCAACCTGACCATTCCAGTCCCCGATGATAATTTTGACATCATGTCTTGGGCAGCGGTCGTATTCAGGCTCCAACTGCGCGTAGAATTCGTCTTTGTCATCATTGGTACTTCCGAGGTGACGACTGTGCACGTTAATTACACTATAAAAGCTGTGCCCAGCTCGTGTGTATTGCCGCACCTCTGGTAGATGGTATGGCCATCTCTATACGTACGTCCCATCGTTGCTTTCAAGCATACCTCCTGCAGCACTACGATGTCGAGGAAATTTAGAGATCGACAGTTCCATGTTCCTAATTCCCAATCGTTAGTCCGTTTTCGTCGCCTGGGTCTTTGCCGATCTTTCCGATTAGAGTTATTATTATGACTTACGAAGTCCATTGCTTTGATTTTTTTAGCGGTTTAGGCTTGCAAAGCCCGCGACCAACCCCACAGTATCGCCGGAGGGCCAACGAAGCTCGAAGGAGCCCTCCTCCCTTGTCAGCATACGACCTTGGTTTCCATCGGGGTTGGTTACTCGATCTCCACCGAGGTTGGCCGTATCCCTGCTGGTACCACGAGGAGGTAGGGGTAGGAGTTGCTAAGTAAGAGGCTGTGGACCACTGTGGGGTCTGTTTTATACCCAGTGCACAAGGCACCGATGGCACGAATGACCCAGCCGTTTACCAGCTCATCTAGCATATAATGAAACTGATTCGTGATCCATCTTCGTGAAGCGTAGCAGCTGCATATAAAGATTCCATTGGCTTTGGCAATTACGAACCCCTCATGCGATCTGTCTAGAGCTGGTGGATTAATGCAGGTTTTTATGTGAAATTACCCAATAATGCTAAAAATAATAACCCAGAACAATTCGTGCGAGCAAACATTTGCGATCCGCGTGGACACGATTCACCGTCGTCTTCAAGACGGTTCCTCGCGAGAAGCCCCAATGTCCAAAGTTTCGGCTTTTTCTCACATTCAGGTAAGTTCAATAATACATGAGCCATATAGGTTACTCCTTTTACCGAAGTTCTAACGAAATTTAAAATTTTTAATAATCATCGATGAATGAACCAGGGGTCCTATTTCTAGCATATAGCTTTAAAATAGACGTTTCGACAGCTCGTCTAATAATTCACGAAATGTGCAGCATATTGTCTGGACCTGACCTGAGATTCAACCGGATCCAGGAGAAGATCGATGCTACTCTCCGGCGGCAGCAAGCTGGATCTCATCGAGGCTCAGTACGAGGCGTTCTCGTGCAATGTTTTGCACGACGGCGTCTTGTCCGACCCCATCAGGGTTACTGCTGGCGTGAGACAGGGCTGCATTTTATCACCGCTTTTGTTTCTCATCGTTATGGATGAGATATTAGTTGGAGCAATTGACAGTAGACCAAATGGGGGAATGCTTTGGAATTCTCCAACGATGGAGCAGCTAAATGACCTCGACCTAGCCGACGACATTGTCTTGCTCGCACAACACCGAAACGATATGCAGAGCAAGTTAGATGACCTCTCCGAGAGCTCTCAGTCAATGTAGCAAAAACTAAGTCGATGGCAGTGAACATTGACAATTCTACCAACTTCACAGCAGCGGGACAACAAGTTGAGCAGGTAGACGTCTTTCAATATCTTGGTAGCCAAAGAACGCCCGATGGTTGTGTCAAGCCTGATATAGCCACACGGATCAGGCAGGCCAGGGGTGCCTTTGCAGGTCTGCAAAACATTTGGCGCTCAAACCAGATCACTCTACGTACGAAAACCCGAATTTTTAATTCAAACGTTAAATCCGTACTGCTGTATGCCTGTGAAACGTAGTGCGTCTCAGCGGAGATAACGCAAAAACAGCAGGTATTCATTAACCGGTGCCTGGTGGCCTGATAATTGGATATCCAATGAGGAACTCCATCATCGGTGTCTTCAACGGCCGATAGCCACAGAAATTCGCGAAAGTAGATGGAAGTGGATTGGACACTCGGATCGGACAGAGAAGCACTCGACTGGCATCCACAAGGACATCGTGGATGGTCCATCCTAGACGGGTTTTTACTCCGATTGGCTGGAACAACGTACCCTCTTTACTCCTTAATACAAGGCTGACTGATGCGTGTTTCAGTCCTATGAGGATTTGTGGGCGGACATTCTTATATGATTCTATCGGTAAGTTGCGCAGGTGTGCGTAGCGGTGAGTCACCTCAGCCATATCGAGAGACTGATACGGGAGCAGCAACTCCTTTGTGGTACGAACTCCAGTAAGATTGTATCGTTTAGCTTCCTTCTGTGTTCCAGCGATTTCCACGTCCACCACACGTGAATTGCTTTCGTGACGCTCCGTGCCGCCCGTCCAACGAAGACTCAATTGATTGATATCTCCCTCTAGCTTCAACTGATCAGCAATTTCTTGTTCTAGCAGCGTAACTGCTGATCCTTCATCTAAGAAAGCATATACACGCACTGCGCCATGTTTTCCTTGAAGAATAACCGGGACATATTTGAACAACGCAGCGCTAGAGGCAAAGTGATGTGTATTGCACCCTTGCTTAGAACTGAAGTCCTGATTTGGAAATGGAGAAGATTCCTGTGTTGGAACGTTCGTGAACGATTGCATCTTTTTGCCGTTATGTAGCAACTCATGATGAAAGTAGAAACATCCGTCTTTTCCGCAGGGTTTTGCACTGCATTTGCCATGTTGTCGGCAGAGACACCTGCGGCAGAGATCGAATTCTCTCACCGCAGCCCATCTTGATTCCCGAGAGAGACCGAGGAAGCGCTGGCAACTAGATGCGCTCTGGCAACTGCCGTCGCATATAGGGCAGATGTCGATATGCAATTGCTGCTTCGCGTTAGATTCCGCATCTAGCGGTTCGGAGTGCGTATGGAGGAACACGCTGGTTCTTTTGCTGTCACCTTGACTGGCTAAGGGCTTGACGTCTTCAACTAACGGTGGAACTGTTAGTATGCTTGCGGCCTCCGCAAGAGAGTACATCCACTCTCCAAAAGTCGCCAGATTGGCCCTTGGAAGTGTGTAGCGATACCGTGCCCAATCCAATTTAATCGATGGTGGTAGTTTGTTGACCAGTTGGTGAAGCAGAGATACGTTATACATGTATTCCTCTAGTGAACATGCATCGACTGTTGCGCAAAAATTCTGGACATTTACTGCGAAATCTACCAATGTTTCGGGTCTGTCCTCTCTTATAGGCGGAAGTGCGTTGATTTTTCGGATGAGAGAGTGTATGATGGCTTCTGGCTGGCCGTACAGTATCTGCAGCGTCTTTAGTACACCTGGAACATTTGATGGATGCATAAGACGGCTGTTAACTGCGTCGTACGCTTTGCCCCCCAGACTTTTCTGTAATCGGATTATGTTCTCTTCGTGGGAATAGCCACACATAGCGGTGGTACTGTGGAACATTGATATAAAAACAGGCCATTCCTCATGATTACCGGAGAAAGTTGGAAGGTCTCTAGGTACGGCCTGACGAGCGGCAATTTGCTCTTTCGATAGTTCATGGAGAGTAGTCGACTGGTTGTACAGGTAGGGATCTGATCTACGATGGGGAAACAAAGCTGGAGCCACAGGTAGAGTAATAGACCGAGCACCGGATGGAGCAACGGGTAAAACGACGGGTTGTGCAACGGAGGGGGCAATATCACATGGGCTAGATGCAATAGCAGGCGTTCTGTACCCGTAGAGAGGTGTACTGTTTGGATTATCCTGTCGCGGATGAATCTCGCCCAATTCCCTTCCGTGTATAAACTTTTGATTGGAAGGATCGGCATGGTTAGTTGTCGAATGCCCAGCGGGATTAAACGCTGAATCTTTCATTGCGATGTTAACATTATCAACCCAACTCTTTACTCTACTTTCGGAAACATTCGAACCTGAAACTGATTTTTCCGTCAGCTGCTCCAATAACTTATACTTCTCCTTCATATACTCGCGGTGCTTCCCTGCTTCCTGCTTTTCAAAGGCTCGTTGTTCCTCCAACTGCATCAACTGCAGCTTCAAAATGGATCTTGACGAACGGTGTGACAATTTCGATTCTCGCTCCAAATGATTAATATTTGTAGAACATTCTTCAGGAACAATTATAATACGAGGCTTAGTCTTTACTCCCGCTGGATGTGTCTTGGTACGTTGACAGTCTTTGCTATTCACGGATAGTTTGCTACCTGCAGGTTCCTTAGAAACAACTGGTGGTAGACGATTCGGGTTTGCAGTCAAGATTGATTGCTGGATTTTAGCAGATTGGCATTTCATACAAATCCAGCTTTGATCCTCGACTTGCTGCGTGACACCCACACAAGAGAAGTGGCTCCACACATCACACTCGTCACATTGTACCATTTGGTTAGTTTCTGGTCCCTCGCAGACTTGGCATGTATCTCCCAACGCATTCTTTGCGGTTGACTTCGCTCTATCCGTAGTGTTCACCTCTACCACACTTTCATCCGGATCACACCTTTCTCCACTACTTGCGCCGCATGATTTGGCTGTAGCTTTCGATAAGCTTTTATCACTACCACGACCGGACATATCTTATATCGTTTGCGAATAAACGAAAATTATAATTTGTTGCGAATGCGACAAACCGAAAGGGGGAATTCTTCCGAACTTATAATCTCCAAACCGTAAATAGGTTATACTGTATATTTTGAAGGTTATAATTTTCCTGTGAAGCAGGAAACATAATTTAATTTATGTTGATTACATAGTTTACATGTTCCTATGACTGTATAGCGCTAATGTGTATAGTTTTAATGTATATATAGAATAATTTTATATGTAGTATAAATGTGATGTGAACGTAATCGTGTCGTAATCGTGCGCATGCTATTTTACATTAATGTAGTGTTTTCGACTCACGTTTATTTTCCCCTAGTAACGTTTGATATTCCGGTGTTGTAGTTTTAAGTTTGCTCTAGCTGTAAAGTCGTTTTAGTATTTAATTTTAAGTAGCATAGCGATAATTAACTCTTACCGTGTGAACATAGGTTAGCGTTAGGCTAGATTAGTTCTTGTTCCACCAATCGTATATGTATGCTAGATTAAGATAATTATAAGCAAAAAGCCAAACAAATCTAATTTTATATTACCTTGCAAATCAAACAACTTTAACTACAGTTTAAGATAGCTTTAACTAACTTTAAAATTAAGATAAGCTTTAGTTTTAAGTAGAATAGGCAAATATTTTGAGAGGCTAAATATTTTACAACTGCTGCCTTTGCACAAAGTTTGTTTTTCTCGTTTCACTCACCGGCTCGATGACAGTTTCTCTTGTCACCGTTCCATCGATCATTCGTCGATCGGTTTGGCAGATCGACTGATCGGTTGATCGGTTGTCGGACGCGCGTCGGTCGAATAGGGTCGGCCAACACAGACCCAGAGGCTCATGGCGACGCAGCCTAGCCAACGACATCCGAGCTGTAGACGAGAACCTGTCCTGGCGACAGGTAAAAGCCATGGCGGGTGGTTACCCGGTCAGCAGTGGAGATCTCTGATTTCATCCCTTTGTTCTGCCGGACCGGCGGACATGGACACATAAGTAAATGACCTGAGATGCTGACCAATGGAAGCAAAAAGCCGTCAAATTCAACGAATTGTGAGACATGGTGAACCGTTTTGGAGCTGAGGATGGGAAGCATAATGTTAACGCAACGGAGTACGAAAGAATCGTTCGGTCTGGTTCCTGCGCCAAGAGAACTTCAATGAGATAGTATCCTGTGCAAGACGAGTTATCGAAAAGTTGTGGGTCTGAATCAACTTGGAGTAGAGATCGCTGCTATTCAGGAAGCTTGGCGGCCAATTTTGAGGCATCCAAATGGAAAGTCTAGCTTTCAGATCCATCACTTGACACTTCTCGGATGTCATCGATGTACGGTCTTTTCGAGGATCAAATATTGACTCTGACCATTTGTCGTAATGAAGATCCAATGCGACGATGCGCGTTCAGCTGGTGCTCGAGGGATAACGGACCGTCACCACTAAAGTAAAGTAAGTAAGATTGAACAAATTTATTAACAACTGTGAAATAACTAGTTGAAACCAGTATTAGAAAATATCACACACTTCCCATGTTTTAATTTTCAACCTTAAATATTTCTGAATTTTGATTTGTTTTGCCTTCTGCCTCGGCAACCATAAAGAATTCTCAGCTGGTAAAATGTCGCTCTTCGGAACTGTCCCGTTCGCTAAGACCTGACCCAGTTCTACATCGTTCTGGATGGCCAACGCCACGTGACGGGGGATGATTTTTTTCTTCCGATAATCCCACGTATTGTTACCGGCTAAGTGGAGAATTCTGCTTGCTATGTATTGCATTACTGCCGTCAAATATACGGATGCACTAGCTTTGATCCGATCGCCATAGTTGCCATTCCGCAGACGCTGATGGATCCGAACTACCGGGAACTTAAGACCTGCACGTTTCGAACGAAATCGCCGTTTGGCCTTGGCTTGTGGGGTTTTCATGTTTTTTCGATAATTTACGTCCGTCGTCGTGAAGAATCTCTACTGATTAAAGCAAACAGCGATTGGATTTAAATGCCCTACTGGCGTCACAGTAAGCTGTGCGTCTGCTTTTTTAGTATCGCGAATCGCAGCAAAGCGCGAGAGTGAACCGGCGGACCGTGAAGGAGAGATACTTGAGTAATTTTTTCACGAACGTACATGTGGTCCGTGGAAAGGTGATATCAGAACTTGGTCCGTAAAAAAAACAAAATCAAATTGGAGAACTTTCAACGGAACCACGAATAAACGAGATTGCTGCTGCCCACTAGCTCCAGACAGAATGGCAGCACATTCATTCGTTTCTCTGTATTGTTCGTACAAACTATTTACTTACATGAACAACCGGCCAAAATGGTTTGTGCTATCGTTAACCCTGCTGATATAGACAACATGTACGTTCACGAAAACCGAGCAATTCTCTCCCGTCTTACATTCGATTCATTCGGTTCACTCGGAAACCGCGTCCGCGACGCGGTTGTTTTTTTCTGTAATGATGCGCGATATCGAGCACGTGTGAGAGCCGCCGCGAATACAAAAAGCAAACGCACAGCTCACTGCGACGCCAGTCCTGGTAGGGTATTTAAATCGAATCGAAAAGTTTTGTGGATCAGCAAAATATCTATACGCAGCCGGTGTGTGTCATCATATCGTTATCGTTATCAGCCAAACATGGACACACGCTCCAAAGCAAAACAGCGGCGGTCCCGTTCGCGTCGTGCAGATCTCAGCTTTCCGGTAGCTCGGGTTCATCGGCAGCTGCGAAGCGGCCGCTACGGCGAGCGGATCGGTGCCGGTGCATCCGTATACCTGACGGCCGTAATGCAGTACCTGACGACGGAAATTCTCGAACTAGCCGGTAACAATGCGCTAGATTTGCGCAAAAAGCGAATCATTCCGCGGCACGTGATGTGTGCCATTCGGAACGATGCCGAGCTGAACCGGGTGCTGTCGAATGTGACCATTCCGCAGAGCGGCATTTTGCCCGCGCTGTATCTTCTACCGGCCGGGATGTCGCTCTGGTCGAAGCCGAAGAAGGCGAAGAGCTAAACGTGGACACAGTAGTGGTCTAAAAGTGAAAATTGTGTGATATGTTTTGGTGTTTGTTACCGTCTAGTTATTATTTAATGATTGCTAATAAATCTGTTTAATACATAATGATAATAGGTGCATTAAATTTTTTCGATTAACATTTCAAAAGGGCCAATAAGTCAATAGTGAACAAATCGAGCGAGATCTACTCATCGTTGAGGGTTTTTGGTAAAGATTTGCGCTAAAGTGTCCCACAGTTAGATGAGTTAATAATATGGAGGTGCTCTTTATTGGCCTCAAGCACTATTCATGAAGCCATGTATCTATAAACAATATCGTTATCTATTTATCTATCAACTCCAGCCGAATTGCGTGCTTCTTTTGGAAAATTGGAAAATTTACTGTAGAGATTGGAAAACTCGAAAAATTAGTTTTCCATATAAAATTGCAATGCCTTTGTTGCAACCTACTACGATATTATATTCTAGCGACGTTGTGAGGCAAACAACGGTGTTAACAAGTAGTAAGGATAAAATTGTTTTTTACTCTTCTCATACGAAATAAGAAGAAAGTTTCATTCATACAAAAAAAAGTTTTGAGGCCGGTGTTTCGCTTTTCAGTGAGCTTTTATTTACGTTTGTGATTTTCCGTGATCTAAGTATAACTTTCATTGATTCCGCTGAGTTTTTTTTTCTATTTTTGCTGAGCATTTACGCAACAAGTGATATTACTCCAAAGATAAAGTATTTTCAGTTTATTTACGTTTTCTGCTTTTTTCGAGAGATTTGTCCGTGATTGAAATGAATCTTTCATTGATTTCAGTGAGTTTTTTTTCAAATTTTGCTGATTTACGAAACAAAAAATATTGCAAAGATTATGTGTTTTCAGTTTATTTACGTTCTGGGATTTTTCCAAGAAATTTGTACGTGATTGAAGTGAATATTTCGTTGATTTCGATGAGTTTTTTTTTCTATTTTTGCTATGCATTTTCGAAACAAAATATTATTTCAAAGATTATAAATATATGTTGATACTTGTTGAAGAAACAAATCTAAGTAGCAGTCGATTTAATATTCATTTGTTCTAAAGGTCTGTTACCTAGATATTTTTCCTTAGTTACTAATAAACCACTGTTCAAGAAACATCATTTTCGTTATTCGTCCATAGGTTATGGGCTCAGTTCGACAGTAATTTGAAAATTCTTGAAGCAGTTTTTTTTCGGAATTGTTCCAAACTTGAAAGACTCTAGAAGCAGCAAGTTTTAAGAACTGAAGATTCCGGCAGCAGCGAGCAGAATGACCACAAGCGCGAAAAAGGCTGGGGTAGTTCAGTGTGCTGGAGAAGGTTTCGATGCGTGGAAATTTCGAGTCGAAACGCAATTAGCACGGAGTTTTGGAGGCAGTGAAACAGGATCCGTCGGCTGAAGACGCAACTGAAGCAAAGAAAGCGGCGTTCAAGGACAAAAACGATAAGGCAAAAGCTCTTTTGGTGGCGGTGGTATGTTCGGGACAAGGAAATGGCAAAGGAAATGTGGGAATCTTTGGCCAATACGTTTGCAAAGAAAGGATTTGCTGCACAAACGTACATTCGTAAGTCTCTTTCGCTACTGAAAATGGAGGAAGGAACACCGTTAAAAGACCATTTCCGTAAATTTGATGAGCTGATAAGACAGCTCAAAGATGCGAGAGCTACCGTGACCGAATTGGATCAGGTGAGCCAACTTTTCATAACTTTGCCGGCCTCCTTCGATGTTACAACAACGGCGATGGAAAATCTCCCTGACGACATGTTGTGCTTGGATACCGTGAAAGCACGCCTGTTGGCACAGGAACTGAAAAACAACGGGCGAGAAGGTGGTTCAAGCACTAGCAACGGATCTGACGGTGTAGTGTTGGCAGTAAAGCATGGAAAGAAGGAATTTGTTAGAAGCAATTTCGCTGGAAAATGCTATAACTGTGGACTTTTCAGGCATAAACGTTCATTCTGTCCGAAGGCAAAGAAGCAAACGGTACGGGCCAATGCAGCGGATATTCCAGTTGATAGTGAAATAGCCTTGGTTTTGTTCAAAGGAAGCAGAGGTGCTACCTGGTAACGAGCTGGAATGGATTTTGGATTCTGGAGCCAGCAGGCATATGGTGAAGGAAGAAAAATATTTGTCTTCTGTCAAAATGTTGCCGGCCCCGGTAACTATCAAAAGTGCCAAGGATGATGACAGTATGCAGGGCATTAAGGAAGGAACCGTTACTGGGAAAGTGAAGACGCAAACCGGAAAAGTGACATTGAAAATGTCTGCTGCAAAAATTGATTGCGATAAGCTGGAACTATGGCACCGTCGATACGGACACCTGAGTTATCGAAATTTTAAAAAGCTGCAAAGCTCAAAAATGGTAAAAGGAATAGATGAACTACGAGGTGATGGTGGTTTTTGTGATACCTGCACGGAAGGAAAGCTAGTACGTTTGCCCTTCTGTGGAACAAGACCCGCTACTACAAGACCGTTGGAGAGAGTACATACAGATGTTTGTGGAAAAATCACGCCTGCAACAAACGATGGGTTTCAGTATTTTGTTTCGTTTGTGGACGATTACACTCATTTTGCTGCCGTGTACCTTATGAAGTCGAAAGATCAAGTGTTTGATTACTTCAAGCTATATGAGGCAATGGCGACGGCGAAGATTGGAGTGAAGATTGCTAATCTTCGTTGCGACTTGGGACGAGAGTATTTCAGTAAGCAACATTTGACGTTTTACAAGCAGCAAGGAATACAGGTGGAATCCACAGTTGGTTACACTCCTCAACACAACGGAGTAGTTGAACGATTCAACCGGACAATTTCGGAAAAGATGCGAACTATGCTGATCGAATCGGGTGCGCCAAAATATTTATGGGGTGAAGCTGTATTGAATGCAGGCTATGTAATAAACCGAAGTCCGACGGAGGCTCTTTCAAACAAAACTCCTGCAGAAATGTAGCATGGTGAAAAACCTGTGGTAGACAAGCTACGTGTGTTTGGTTGCGTAGCTTATTCCTGGATTCCAAAACAAAAACGAAGCAAATTGGATGCAACTGGACAACGATGTGTAATGCTTGATTATGCTCCATACGGATATTGTTTGTGGTCACGTGGTAGTAGAAAATTAATCGTCGCCCGTGATGTGCGGTTCAATGAAGCAGAATTCCTGTTTAAAGATCGTCGATAAGCAGTTCTCTGGCGAAACAGTGATTCCTTTACTGATTCCACAAATGCAAGGGCAAGAGGTGGATGAAGTGACAGCAGAGGAAGACGAATTTGTCGATGCTCCTAATGCTGAAGAGTTAGAGCAAACGGAGCAAGAGGAGGAAAGTGAAGAATCAGAATCAGATACGTCGGCAGTCCCACCACAACAGATAGGTAGTAACTATCCAGGCGAGTCTACACCAAGGCACAGTGGTCGGGAGTGCAGGGGACCAGGCTGGTTTAAAGAATTCTTAACGTCATACGGAGCAAATTCTGCTATTGAATTTTCTCAGGTACCAAACAGTTACGATGATATCAACAAACATCCAGATCGTGCGCAGTGGCTACAGGCAGTCGAAGAGCTATTGGCGTTGAATAAAAATCACACGTGGGTGCTGGTGAAGAAGCCTGCGTCTGTTGTTCCAGTCCCTAGTAAATGGGTTTTCATGTTGAAGACGGATGCTGATGGTAATCCTGTGCGTTTTAAAGCTCGTTTGGTAGCCAAGGGCTTTATGCAGATGAAACACGTGGATTATGAAGAGACATTCGCGCCGGTTGCAAGATTGAACACAATTCGAACTGTATTGGCCATAGCAAATAATCGCTGTTACGAAATTCATTAAATGGACGTTCGCACGGCGTTTCTAAACGGTATGCTGTAAAGGATGGTGTAAAGGCTGAAGAAAATGAGGTTTGCTTGTTGAAACGTTCTCTGTATGGTTTAAAACAGTCCCTACGTTGCTGGAACAGTCCTTTTAATGAAGTCTTGGAGATCCATGGTTCTACTCGTTCACGATACGATTATTGTTTATACACCAGACAGCAAGATGGTGATACTGCATACATTGTTGTATATGTAGATCTCTTGATTGCAGCCAAGAGTGTCAGGAATATTGCGGAAATTAAAAGCATATTTACGAAGAGTTTCGATATGACTGATATGGGCGAACTTCATCATTTTCTCGGTATTAAGGTAGAGCGCGACCGAGCGAATAGTGTTATGAAGCTTTCTCAGTTGGGACTTATTGAAAAGATTCTAAAGAGGTTCGGCATGAGTGACTCTAAGTCGTGCAATACACCCGCTGAAGTGAGATTGCAGTTACAACGATACGAAGGAAAATGTGAGCAACCATACCGTGAACTCATAGGAAGCCTGATGTATCTTATGCTGGGAACAAGGCCGGATTTATGTTAAATTGTTGGCTATTTATCGAGATTCCAGGATGCAGCAGGACCGGAGCACTGGAAGCACGCAAAACGAGTGCTGCGATACCTTCAAGGTACTAAACGTTTTAAACTAGTATACAAAAGCAATGCCCATTCAGCACCAGTAGTTGGTTTCGTCGATGCGGATTTTGCTAGTGATGAAAATGATCGAAAATGTGTCTCAGGATATCTACTGAAGGTTTTCAACTCTACCGTAGCTTGGTCTTCAAAGAAGCAAAACGCTGTAGCAATGTCGTCAACTGAAGCAGAATATATTGCTATGAGCAGCTGTGTAAGCGAAACATTATGACCGATACAATGGAAGCTGAAAATATATATCCCGTACCGGTTTTCGAGGACAACTAAGGTGCAATAGCAATGGCGCGGAAGGAAGAATATTGCAAATGCAAATATTGCAAATATTGTTGAAGAAAATGGATTTAATCCGACGTTTAAGGTAACTTCCTTTTAAATAAAATCTTTCCGTGGGATTAATATTCTATTTCAAAATGGCCAACGATTATATAGATTCAAGGGCAAATTCATCATCGAACCAGATCATTGTTGCCGTCAGCAAATGCAGATCATAAATTTCTTCAAATTTATTTCGTTGGGAATTTTGATACCGAAACTGATCAACGTTGCGGGGTTAACCGTGTTGTGAAACGACAGATTATTGGAGAGTTACAAGAACTTCTTCACGAACATAACGATTTAGTACGGTTATTCAAAACGGCATTGGAATATATGCCTTCTGATGGCCACAAAATCATTATTAGAGCGGATAAACGTCCAACAGGAAGTCATGAACGTCAATTCAATGCTCCAACAATTGATGAAATTGCTCTCGTCATCGTTGGCGAAAATGTTGAGTCCCGTGATATTGTTCTGAAGTGTATTTGGAGAAGTTAGATGTTGGATGTACTTCATCGAATGGCAAAAACGTAGTCTGCCGCATTCACATGCGCTCATTTGGTTAGTAGACAAATTACGTCCTGACCAAATTGACGACATCATAAGCGCAGAAATTCCTGATTCAGAAACTGATCCTGAACTATTCGATATCGTTACAACAAATGTGGTGCACGGTCCTTGCGGTCAACACAATCCAGAATCTCCATGCATGGTTGGGAATAAATGTACGAAACGATATCCACGTCCATTGGTCGCAGACACTATCTCCGGAAACGATGGATATCCCCTGTATCGACGTCGTGCCCCCGAAGACAACGGTAAAACTACTACAATTAAAGCAAAAGGAAATAATGTTAATGTTGACAACAGCTGGGTTGTTCCCTATTCGCCGATACTCTCCAAAGCCTTCAAAACTCATTGCAATGTTGAATTATGCAATTCAGTTAAATCTATCAAATATGTTTCCAAGTACGTAAACAAGGGCAGCGATAGGGATTGCTGCTACATTGCTGGAAGGTGGTAGAACGGCTCATTCTGCATTCAAACTGCCGTTGAATCTCCAATTGACTGATGAACCGACATGCAACATGGCAAAGAATTCCATAATGGCGAAAGTGTTGCAGAGTGTTGTAAAGTAATCGTAATGCACAATGGCACACAAACTAGCATTGGAGGCACTCGACCGGACGATGAAAGATCTGCGAAATAATTCACGACATTTTGGGGGTGCAATGTTACTGCTGTCAGATGATTTCCGACAAACGCTTCCAGTTATTCCACGATCAACGGCAGCGGATGAAATCAATGCTTGCCTAAAGCTGTCGTGGCTTTGTGGTGCCATGTGAGGAAGCTGCGGTTGACGACGAATATGCGCGGTGCGTTGCAAAACGATTCGTCTTCAGAGACGTCAAATCAATTGCTTGCGATCGGCAATGGAGAAGTATCAGTTCACGCTTCCATCGGATTGATTGATTTCCCGCCTAATTTCTGCCATTTCACAGCAACGAAAGAGGAACTCATTGAGAGCGTGTTCCCAAACATCGTTCATAATCATGTGAACCATGATTGGTTAAGCGCACGTGCGATTTTGACGGCGAAAAATAAGGATGTGGATGATTTGAATTTTCTGATCCAAAATGAGATTCCCGGACAATTACATACATTCAAACCAATTGATAGTGTGACTAATCCAGAAGAAGTAACAAATTATCCAACGGAGTTCCTAAATTCGTTGGAATTGCCTGGATTACCATCACATAATTTACGACTGAAAGTCATTGTAATGCTGCGGAACCTAAATCAACCAAGCTTATGCAATGGTACCAGATTGGTCGTGAAGCAGCTGAAAAGTAATATAATTCAAGCAGTGATACTCAGAGGTAAATTCAAGGGAGAAGTAATGCTCATCCCGGGAATTCCTCTGATCTCATCCGATTTATCTTTTGAATTTAAGCGTATTCAGTTTCCGGTTCGTCGTGCGTTTCCAATAACTACCAACTAATCGCAAGGTCAATCTTTGGAAGTATGTGGGATTAACCTTAAATTCCCTTGCTTTTCACATGGCCAATTATAGGTGGCATGTTCGCGTATTGGAAAACCTTCGTCTTCATATTTTTACGCGCCGGACAACAAAACGAAGAATATTGTCTATCAAAAAGCATTAAATTGACGTTATATGTAATTCGTAATAATAATCGAAATAAAAACGTGATGTAATAAACCGTGATGTGGGATGTAATTTTTGGCAGTACGAAGCTTGCCGGGTCACCTAGTCGTGTATAAACGTAAACATTCATTGCTG
Source organism: Sabethes cyaneus (assembly GCF_943734655.1). Classification (NCBI taxonomy): domain Eukaryota; kingdom Metazoa; phylum Arthropoda; class Insecta; order Diptera; family Culicidae; genus Sabethes; species Sabethes cyaneus. The sequence continues at coordinate 169,489,781 of NC_071353.1, forward strand.
GTTGTTCATCAGCAAAACCGCAGGTTTTGATAGCGCCGGCGCCATGCGTCCGCCTGTGACTGGTGGGCAACATGTACGTTCATGAAAATAATACAAATTTCTCACCTCGATGGTCGCGGTTCACTGCGGTTCACTCACGTCGCTGCGAGCGACCGACGGCTTCCACGCCAGTACAAAAAGCAGACGCACAGCTTACTGCGACGCCAGTCGGGTTATTTAAATCGAATTGCGAGCGTTGTGTTCTTCCTTCTCGCCTGCACGCTTGCTTCAATTCAAACGCGAAAAATATGGATACACCTCGAGCCAAGCCGAAACAACAATCCCGTTCGAAACGTGCGGATCTCAAGTTCCCGGTCGCGCGAGTCCATCGGCAGCTACGGAGCGGCAACTATGCCGAACGGATCGGCGCCGGTGCCTCCGTGTATTTGACGGCCGTAATGCAGTACGTAACGAGCGAAATACTCGAACTAGCCGGAAACAACGCCCTGAACAGCGGCAAGAAACGGATCATCCCTCGGCACGTGCTGTTGGCCATTCAGCTCGATGCCGAGCTGAAACGGGTTCTGACGAATGTGACCATTCCGCAGAGTGGCATTGTGCCCCAGTTGTACGTTTTCCCGCCCGGGATGTCCTTCTGGTCGAAGCCGAAGTCGAAGAAGAAGAAATAGTCAAAGCTAGTAGATAGACGTTCGAGTGGTTTGATGCAGCTGAAATTTTAACGAAAGAAGTGTGTTATTATATATGTGAGAGTATCTGATTGTTGTACAATTATTGTTAATTGATTTTAGAAAAATACAAGCGTAACTAAAAGTAATCACCTCTTGATTTTAATTTGGACAAATAAAACAACTCGCCTATGGCACTTTTAATTCGATTTCGATCGCTTGTGCTTTAACGTGGAGTAAAATTTTGAACGCCACCAATTTATCTTACCAGTTTCAGCTGGTTCACACATAAACACATTCTGTTTTCTGAATTTTTTGTTTGTACACAACGCACGCACTTTTTAGTTTATGAACGAACGTGTGCTTCGTAGTCTCCGCCGCCGTCCACTAACGAACCGCCTACTATAATTCTGATACAAATTTATCCAGCTTTTCGCAAGTGAACATGACGGACGGCTAGTGATGGGCATCGCACCTATTGACATTCATTTCAGAGGAGCGTCAGGTTCACGCTGAGGAGGGAGTCGCTACGGAAACATCTATATTTGTTTGCTGTTCGTTGTTCGAGTTCAAAAATGTAAACATTGTACAGTTTTCGTAAGATCAACTGAAGAAGAACATCGCTGATTATATAGGAGGTGGCTTCTAAATCGAGAAAATACAACGGAGCACCACCGGTGCTTTGCAATTAGCGTGCCCTGAAGAAACGGCTTCAGCTAATGTAATAATTGATAGCAAATCCAGAACCAGTGAAAAACTCAACACTTAATAATGATGATGAGTGGGACGCAGAACAAACTAGAGTCTGTACAGACAATGCCTAGAGCGGATAAAGTAGCAACGCAGGAAAACCCTAGTCAGCCGACGACTTCGTTGGTTCCGCCTAAGGCAACAGTATAGAATCTACTGTAATTTTAGATCGGAAAGTGACGGTTTTCAGGTTTCAAAATTCCTCGCTCCTAAATGTAACTACCTATAATAGAAGTGTCGACTAGAATAATACAACGAGGTAATTCTATTATTGTTTCTCAAGATAGCGGAAAGCAATGAAAAGGCCAAGGGCCAAGAAGAAGATATTTGACCTAGAAACCCTCGAAAAAGGAGAATTATTGACGATGAAGAAGAAGAACAAGATTGCCTTTCTATTGACTAGCAAAATGATCGAGATCCCTAAGAATCGAGTGCGCCAACCGACGAGGAAAACATCGTGTTAGGTCACGTATTAAGCGCGACAAGCAAGCCCATGCAAAACTGGCCAAGAAAGGCAAGCAAGGTAAAACGACAACTGCTAGGTCTGTGATAGCTGATCTTATCGATAGCGATGATCAGAAAATTAATACCAATCAGCATAAGATTAAAGAGAAAAAAGCAAAGGAAGACATAGAGATAGTGGAGAATATGATGGGCAGCACTAAAGCTGAATTGTTGGAAATTTTAAGTAAAATTTTAGACGAGAAAAAATTGAAAGTTCTTGACACAAGAGGTGCGAAATGATGAATCTTTTGAAAATCAACAGAATACTATGAAGATTATCAAAATAAAATAAACACTTTTATCATCTGTAAGCTCGACTGTATCGAAGAAGTGCACAACCATCCCTTCTATTCAACCAATTTTCTCGACCGGTCACTAAGACCCAATCAAAACTGATGTCTCGTACGAAAACGCGGTTCTCGGTTATTTTAACGAAGTATAATTTTCGAAAAAAAAAGAATCACATTTTAAAGCTAGCGATTCTTTTGTTCCTGAATTGGATGTAGGCAGAGTACAGGACAATTTCGTGGTTATGCAGTGCAATGATCCTACAGACCCTATCTTGCAGTATCGCCCAACCGAAATTCAAACATCATACGACGACTGGCTTGTTAGATCAGCATCGTACCTCGAACCTAACTGGCCGGTTGCCCTAAGACCAGAGCCGCAGCGTGACATTGTGGCGCTCTTGACGAAGACCCCCTATTTAACACTCCCTCGTTTCTTGCCTCAGTGTTCATTCCAAGTTTATTATTTGTGATAAAATTTTAAGCCATCAACCACATTCTAAACCTGGACTAAGTTCTGAACCACATTTTTTATCACATTTTGTTCCAAATTTTGTAGTAAATTTTGGAACAGATTTGGACTAGATTCTGGACTACAGAATCAGATTGGATCAGATTTTGGATCAAATTTTGGACCAGACTCTGGAACTGGACCACGTTATAAACAAGATTTTGGACCATATTTTTGATCACATTTTTATGCACCAGATTTTGGTCATAGCGCATATTTTGGGATTACATTTTTCAAACCACCAACCAGATTTTGGATCAGGTTTTGAGCCAGATTCCGGACCTGGACGATCCTACTGAACAGATTCTGAACCAAATTTCAAAGCACATTTTCAGATTTTGGAACCAGATTCTAGATTAGCATTTTCAGTTTTGAGACCACATTTTCGTCATGAACCAGCTTTAGGATAAGACTAAACCACATTATCGATCACATTTTGGACCTTATTTTTTATTAGACTCCAGATTCCAGACCAGATCTTGGGCCACATTTTTATCAGATTTGGACCAGATTTTGGATAATATTTTGCGCCACATTTTTGATCAAATTTAGTACCAGATTCTAAACTTGACATTCTGGACGTTTTAAATGAGATTTTAAACCACCAACCAAATTTTGGATCCAGTTTTGAACCATCAAATTTTCTACATTTTGTAACAATTTTCGGAACAGATATGAACTGGATTCTGGACCACATTTTTGTCAAATTTGGATCAGCTTTTGGATATTTTGGGTCACATTTTTAATCAGATTTTTAGACAGCAACTAGATTTTGGATCAGATTATGAACCAGATTCTGGATCTGAACCATGTTTTAAACCTGGACTATATCGTGGACAACATTTTTTACCAAATTTTGTTCCAGATTTTGGAAAATATTTGGACTAGGTTGTGGACTATATTTTGGACCACTTTTATAACCAGATTTTGGACCCAATTTTTCGCCTGGTTCCAGAACTGTAGCGTGACACTGTGGCGGCCCTGGAGAATGCCCGAATTGGCGCACCTTCATTTCGTTCAATCGTAGCGACTTTCATAGTAACCGCAGTAACCGAAACCGTACTTTGTTTTAAACGTATTTACCTCTAACCCAATCCTCTCTGCTTCGTGTTCAAGTCTGGTGTGCTGTTCAGCCTACGCCACAGACCTTCTGTGTGATTCGAATAAACTCGACAATCCACTCAAAATTCGAACACAGCACTGTGTACCATCCATAGTAGAATGAATCAGTTTGATCAGCTTCCTGGGAAAGCCGTTATCGTCCATGATTTCCCATAGCTCTTTTCGGTTGATGGTATCATAAGCAGCTTTGAAGTCAACGAGCAAATGGTTCGTGGGAACTTCACGACCGTTTTGCAGGATCTACCGCAGTGTAATTGCCACAATTGTTGATAGTCGGCGGGAAATAATTTGGGACAGCACTTTCTAGGTTGTACAGTCCAGGAGTAGTTCAGTGCAGCAAATAATAACACTCAGTCGTTGCAGGTAAGTGACCAGCTTTTCCGATCCCACATTATTAAGCTCGGCTCCGATGCCCTTCCTAGCCGATTGATTTCTTCTTTAGCGGCACCATGACAAATCAATACGCAGACCAGAATGCGGAACAATAAGGTTCGAACTGGAACACTAGCAGGCACTGGCGTGCCCAAACATAACCAAAAGCTGGGGCACCCGACCTTTACGAAGAATGTTTTGGTCCGTAAAATCGAGTAATCGCGTAGGATGGCGAATCTATTATTTGTTATCACAAAAAATGACGGTCGATTTTGGTTGAAAACTCGACTTTCGGGCTCAATTGGATTTAAATAATCAGAGTTGAAATTGGACTAGAATTTGGAACTGAAATCGGAATTTGAAACTGGACCTAAGTTGGATTTGAATAGGCTTTGACACTGAACCTGGCATAACATTTGAAATTGGAATTTTGGAATTGAAATTAGAGTTTAAATTTGAAGATAAATGAGAATTACATTAGACTTGAATTTGGACTTAAACACGAAATTTTACTTCAAAACAGGTACAGGCCGGACTTGATTATCCGGGGATTTGATTAACCGGGGATTCGATTATCCGGGTTTTTAGACTCGATTATCCGGGTGAAAAAAAAATATTTTTTTTCACTGATTTATTTTACACCCAAATGTTATCATTTTCATGCTACATGATGATTCCAGCTAGACAAGCATTGATTAACCTCCCTAAAGCTACAAAATTCCTTTCTTAAATCCCTTTTATCGGCAATCATCATGATCATCATCGTAATCATCAGTAAAAAAAATTGCAAAAAAGGAATTTTATGACTTTAGGGGAGATTGATCAATAATAAAAACATTTATAATACCTAAATATTGAAAAACATAACATACAAAAAATAATATTGTGCCAAAAAAAACATCAGTGGAAAAAATCGTAAGAAAGGATTTTTCTGACTTTAGGGAAGATAGATCAATAATAAATAAAACATTTCTGATACCTAAAAGTCAAAAAACTTGACTTACCAAAAAAAAATTGTACCAAAAATGATGATTCGATTATCCGGGCTGAAAATAAAAATGAGCACCCGGATAATCGAGTCCGGGCTGTATATTAATATATTTCATCTGACTCTTTCGCAAGTTTTACCAGTTTTGTCTTTTTTACTTCTTTTCTGTGCCGTTTTGTTGCCTCTTCCCCTTTCTATTCCTTATGTTTTTCCTCGTTTCTCCCGTTATGTTTTTTTCTGTCCAGTTTTTCTGTTTAATTGTTCCGTTTTTCTTCGTTTCCTGTTCTTGATTTTCTTCTTGTTTTGCACTCATTTTATTGTGATTTCTTTGCCGTTTTCCGTCTTTTCTCTCTTTTTTCTTTTTTCGTTTCCAGTTTTCGTCTTTTTTACCACTTTTCTTTCTCGTTTTCGTACTCGTCTGTTCTGTTTTTCCTCTTTTAGATACCTCGTTTTTTCTTCTTTTCTGTCACGTTTTTTCTGTTTTTAGCTCTCGTTTTGACTTCATATTTGTTCTTTTTTCTGTTTTGCTTATTTCCACAATCGGTTTTCTTTTTTTCTCTTTGAGTTTCTCTGATTTTCTCGTTTTCCGTTCCGTTCTCCCTTCTCGTTTTCATTGTCTCGTTTTCCTTTTTTTCTCTTGCGTTTTCCAACCTTTCCTATCTTTTCTTTTGCTTTGTTTCTTTTTTTTTGTTTTTCCTTTTATGCCATCATTTCCGCTTTCTTTTGTTTCCCACCCTTTCAGTCCTAATTTTTCTCTTGGTTTCCTGTCTCGTTTTTCCTTTTTTCTACCATTTGAGACTCGTTTTTCCTGCAACATCCCAGGAACGGTTTTGTTTGTCCAGGAACAGAAAATACTGGAAAAAGGAAAAAACAAAAAAGGGACGTAAAAAGAAAAAAAAACGAAAACGAAGACGCAAAAAATAGGATAGTAAAGGAAGAAATCTGGCAAATGGCTGGATAATGCGGAATATAGACCCCATAGTGGTCGTTAGCCTCTTATCAGCAACTCCGATCCCGACCTCCTCGTGGTACCAGGTAACCAACCCCGGTGGAAACTAAGGTCGTATACTAACCGGGAAGGAGGTATAGTGAGTCTCGGCACTATAAGATGGCAGCCCCATCGCGAGACTCGGTAGTGTTGCCCCAGTACGGCTACACACCTAAATTAAATCACACTTACAAAATTCAACCAAATTCGCAGCGGAAATTTGTCGCAAAGGGGAGAAGGTATGGAAGATCCGTGGCGGAAAGGACCAGTTTTTCCAGAGCGGTGGCGCTGCCAACGAACTGGGAACGGGCTTTGCAGTGCTGGGCGGAATGCAGGATCGCGTGATAGATTGGAAGGTGATCAACGAGAGAATGTGTGTATTGAGGATAAAGGGCCGCTTCTTTAATTATAGCATCATCAACGTGCACTGCCCGCACGAAGGTAGACCCGACGATGAGAAAGAAGCGTTCTACGCGAGGCTGGAGGCAACGTACGACAGCTACTCGTCACGGGACATCAAGATCGTCATCGGGGATTTGAACGCCCAGGTCGGTAGGGAAGAAATGTATAGACCGGTGGTAGGACCCCATAGCCTGCACACCGACACAAACGATAACGGCCAACGATGCATAAACTTCGCAGCTTCCCGAGGCCTGGTGATCCGAAGCACCTTTTTTCCGCACAAGGATATCCACAAAGCCACCTGGACTGGAGATCACCTGACCAACGTGCGTACAGGTGCGCTCAAAGCTGTCCACTGGAGAGAACCTAGCTAAATACCGACGAGCTAGGAACCAGTTGACCTGAGACATCCTGAGGAGGAAAAAGCGCCAAAAGGAGGACAGAGATCGTGAAGAATTAAAACAACTATTCCGAGCTAATGGCACGCGCAAGTTTTATGAGAAGGGGAACCAAACTCGGAAGGGCTACGCACCGAAACCTGACATGTGTAGGGACGAGTGAGGGAATCTAATCACAAACGAGCGCGAGGTGGTCGACAGATGGAAGCAGTTCTTCGATGAACACCTCAATGGCGAAGTTGCAGAAGGAGGAGGAATGGAAATTAACCTAAGAGCGCCCATGGAAGATAGTAATGTCCTAGCACCTGATCTCCAAGAAGTCCAACGAGAAAACGAGGCGGCTGAAGACCAGTAAAGCCGCTGGGAAAGATAGCCTACCGGCAGAGCTGCATAAACATGGCGGAGAAACGCTAGCAAAGGCTCTACACTGGGTTATTGCGAGGATTTGGGAGGAGCAAAAGCTACCGGAGGAATGGATGGAAGGAGTGGTTTGTCCCATCTACAAAAAGGATGATCGACTAGACTGCGGCAACTATCGCGGTATTACGCTGGTAAACGCCGCCTACAAGGTACTCTCCCAGATCCTGTTACGCCGGCTGTCACCGATAGCACAAGGTTTCGTAGAAAATTATCAGGCGGGTTTCATGGGGGCTCGCGCAACTACGGACCAAATTTTTACTATCCGACAGATCTTGCAGAAATGTCGGGAATACAACGTGCCCTCGCATCACATCTTTATTGAATTCAAAGCAGCATACGATACAGTCGATCGAGACAAGCCATGGCAGATAATGCACGAATACGGTTTTCCGGACAAACTGACGCGACTGATCAGAGCTACATTGGATCGAGTGATGTGTTTCGTACGCATCTCTGGAACACCCTCGAGTCCCTTCGAGACGCGGCGAGGGTTAAGACAAGGTGACGGTTTATCCTGCATGCTGTTCAACATCGCAGATGACTTCGATATCATAGCCAGGAACTTTGCGACGGCGGAGGCAATTGTGGCGGCGGAGTCTATGAGAATTGGGCTAAAAATAAATGCGTCGAAGACCAAATATATGAAAGGAAGAGGCTCAAAGGAAACAATTGGAATCGCTGGTGACCGCGGACCACAACACTAGTAAGGAGATCCAGCGGCGCATCCAAGCGGGAAATCGGGCCTACTTTGCCCTTCGTAAAACGCTACGATCAGGAAGCATACACCGCCGCACGAAGCTAACAATGTACAAAAGTTTTTTATGGACTTGAAGCCGTGACGCTGCTCACGGAGGACATACGAGCCCTTGCCGTGTTCGAGTGGAAAGTGCTGCGGACGATATTTGGCGGAGTACAAACTGAAAGCGGAAAGTGGCGGAGGCGTATGAATCACGAGCTACAGGCACTGCTTGGGGAGACTCCCATCGTACATCTAGCGAAAGTTAGCAGGCTACGGTGGGCCGGACACGTCGTAAGGATGCCGGACGACAGCGCGACGAAAATAGTCCTCTTCAACAACCCCACCGGCACCAGGAACAGAGGGACCCAACGTGCACGATGGCTCGACCAGGTCGAAAGCGATTTGCGACTTCTGAGACGACTAGGAAATTGACGCCGAGTGGCCTAAGACCGAGTTGAATGGAGACGAGTGCTTGAAACAGCACGAGTCACCCTGGCTCTATGCTGCAGAAGAAGAAGAAGAAAGGAAGAACACGAGCAGAACAGAAGAAAATTGAAAGAAAAAATAAAAACGGAGTTAAAAAGGGAAAGAAGATGAAATAAAATTTAGAATGAAAAGCGAAAAGGAAGAGGAAAAACGAAAGGAAAATTGAAATAGAAAAAAGGAACAGAGGACAGAAATTGGGCAACAAGTAAACCAGGAGTGAAAACGAGTCAAATAGAGGGAAAACGGTACAGAAAGAGAAAAAAACTGACAGAAAATGTAGACAAACTTGAGCGAAAAAGAGAAAAAATACGACAAGACGGGGAAAACAGAATGAAAAATTAGAGAAACCCAAAGGGTAAAGAACAGCGTGAGAGAAATAAGAAACCTGATAGAGGAAACGAGGAAAACGAAAAAGAACTGTCAAACGGGATACGAAAAGAGAAAGACGGGATTAAAAACGGGAAAATGTGACAGAAAAAGAATTAAAGTTAAAGGTAAAACGGGACGGAGAGCAGAAAAACCGGGAGATGCAAAATAACAACTGGAAATCAAAGGGAAAATAGGGAACCAAAAACAAACTAAACGTGACGCAAAAGAACAAAAAACAGAACATCCAAAGAAAGAAAAATTGAGCAGGCAAAGCCAAAAAATGAGAAAAGATGTTTAGAAAAAGACGCATACTGGAAACGAAAAAAGGATTAGAAAAAAAATTAGTGAAAAACAAGAGCAAAACTATAAAATAAGAAAAAAATGGCACACAAAACGAAGAAAGCGGAACAATGAAACAGAAAATAGAGGGAGGTGAAAAGGAAAAACGAAAGGAAAAGGAAGAAAAGTGAGAGCAAAACAAAGAAAAACGGTACATAAAATGAGTTTCGGTACAGTTCCAAATATGAAAAAATCCAACTGGAAAAGAAAAAACGAAACAGAAAACAGACAAAAATTACAATTTTAGGTAAAACTTCGTCTCTAATTTCGTGTCCATGTCCAATTTCAAGTCTAATTCAATTCCAATTTTAAATTCAAGTTTAATTTTAAATTCAAGTGGTCGAATACAATCCGGTGATTGCAGGAATTGGCGCAGACCTGCCGGCCAATGAAATGGGCCACGGTTAACGTCATGTATAGCATATCACTACTTGTGACTTGAGCAGCACCTTCCGCTTATAAGTAGAGTTTTGTGTCTTGTGCTTTGCGATTAGGCTCGATTAGGCATAAGTCAACTGAACTAGACAATAAATTATGAAATAATAAATAAAAATATACCTAAATGCCTGAACGACTCTTGTCTTTTCTTGGTTTATTTTTAAAGATCTCCAGCCAATTTGCGCTTACTTCATTTTCAGTCTCGTGATATCTAGTTATATCCATTCCGATGAACACTCACATGAACCACGGGCGAACAAACTCCCGATATCGCGTTCCGCGACGCGGACATGTATTTTCGCGAAAATAACGTAACACAAACACGATTCATTCTCTCGTTTCGCTCTCAAGTTTGACATAAAACAGCAAACTTAAACGCACAGCTTGCTGCGACACCCAGTTCAGTTCAGTCTTCAGTAGCATATTTGAATTCGTTCACGAAACTTGTGTCTTGTGTGCACACGCTTGCTTTAAATTTACCAAATCACATGGTGTGACTCATCATCGTTGTCGTCATCGAACCACCATGGCTAAACACGCCAAAGCGACGACGACGACGGCAACAAAACAAACACGGCGACGCCACTCCCGTTCACATCGTGCAGGTCTCCAATTCCCCGTCGCTCGATTCCACCGGCAGCTGCAGCGAGGCAACTTCGGTTGCCGGCGAATCGGTGCCGGAGCCTCCGTCTACCTGACAGCCGTACTGGAATTTCTCGCCCGCGAGCTGGTCGATATCGCCAGAATAAGACGCGATGAGTTGGGCGATTCCGGACCGATCGTGCCCCGACACCTGCTGCTAGCGATCCGGCTCGATGACGAGCTGAACCGGTTGCTCGCGAGCGTGACACTGCCGCAGAGCGGCATCCACCCACGCTGGCTGTGCGGTTACGGGCTGCTGACGGTCCGGATGGACACGCTGCCGATCGGGATGTGCTACTGGCCGCCACCCAGGGGCTGGCGGAAATCCGTCGCATCCGCGCAGGAATGTTAGAGCTTTTTTTTTGTTTGTTAAATTGTGTTTAAATTAAAGGAATAAAGTGTTTGTCCATCATCGTTTGACCGCCGGTTCGGTGTTTCTTTTCCGAATCAACCCACAACTCCCGCTTCAAATAATAGTTTATTTTTTATTTTAATTTTTTAATAATTATTACATATAGAAGTTTTTCATATCTTAAATAATTTATTATAATTATTTATCTGTATGTGTTTTTTTTTCATTAATTATTAATAGGTTTTTTAATAGGTATTACTTTAAATTTATTAAATGTGTTGTGTTTTCATCGACATTCACGAGTTTTTCTTTTTTTTTCATCTTCTTTGCTTCTTTCTGCTTGCAACTGCATCTCTCTTGTTTTCGGCAGTGCCTACTACGGGCGCGCTTGCGCGCTCTCTGCTGTAGGCTTGCTTAATCGTTTTTTTTTTGTTTATTTTGCTTCTGACATGCACACGTACACACACACACTGACTGCTCTCTCACACCTTTCGCAACGGAACCTTTCACACGCACGCACGCGTTCGCTTTTCCCTCCCCTTCACTTCTAACGTCTAGTACTTTATAATTTTATTTTTTTTTATCCTTTTTACGCATGACCTCTCTGCGGCTAGCATCCTTTCGTTCTGTGTCTTCTTCTTCTTCTTTTTTTATTGATTATTTGCATGTAACCACTAAACTTGATATTTCAACTTCTAATAATAAGCTTGTTTTGTTTTGTTTCTTAATGTGTGTGTGTGTGTTTGTTTGTTTGTCTGTTTTTACTTTGAATATTTTCTTTCCGCTGGTTTCTGTTTGTTTGACTTTATAAATTACGTCTATTTTTTCGGGTTTTCATAATTTTTTTAGCTTTTTCGTTTTTTTGTTTGTTTTGAGCGCAATTGGCCCGCTCTGGTAGCAGTCCACTGTGTATTCGGCAGAATATTTTTTTTTGGAACCAAAGCGTTTTTCCTCTTCGTCGCGGCCTCCTTTTTTGTTTCGTTAGAGTTAGAGCTTGAAGTCACCGCACGTTCTTCGCGCCGCTTTATGTGTGTGTGTGTTGCTTTTTCTTCATCGTTATCCTACTATGTATGTGTGGGTGTGTGTGAGTTCAGAAAAACGTTGACTTCAAGTTTTGATCACCTTTTTTTCTTTGTTTCTTTATCATTTCCTTAAGAATTTAAGAAGAGATTACATCGCATTAAATTCAACCTATGTTCACGTTTTCTATTGATAGTTTACTATGTTTAAGAGAAAAAACAGCTCAATATAACTCACGCACGATTTGCTTTCTGTGTTTTCTCCGCTTTTCTGCGAGTTATTACTTTGTTATCTAGATCCTTAAGGATGTGTTTGGCGCGCACGCACGCCCAACATACTCACTCACTCACGCACTCACCCTCTGACTTGGAAAAAAATAAAACAAATCACACACGTCCGTTCGTTCGTTCGTTCGGGGCATACAACAGCGTCACACGCAATCGTTATTTGGTTTCCCTATCAAGTGATAAAAAAAATGAACGACTTCCAATAGAATATCTTCTAGAGCGCCACTGGCTATCGAAAATTCGCATCAAAGCTGCTGCTAGGTAGTACAGGACAAAAAGTAACTTGCAACCGGCCGCCGGCCGGTTGGTTTTGCTTTACACCTGTCGCTTCATCCTCCCCCCCCCCAAGGAAAAAAAAAAACTTGCGGTGAAGCGGTACAGGTTGCTTTAATCACGTTATTGCGAAAGGGAAGTAACTCTGCGCGTCGTTTCTCTCGCTCTCTCTCTCGCTTTACTACATCAACCAGTTCTCTGTGAGTCTGTGTGTGTGTTGTTCCTAATCTTTGCGAATCTGTTTGATAGTTCGTAATTAATTACTGATAAAACAAACACTAATCGATATATTTACAGGAGAAAAAAATAATAAAGATAATAATAATAATAATGATAACTAACGAAAGAAAGTTTGGCACATCCACATTACAACAGTGGATGCCGGATACTCCATGCCGCGCTCTTCCCATGTGTGTGTGTGTTTCTTTTTTTTTTTTTGTTTCATCATCGGAGCGTTTTTCTTTTGCTTTTCGTTTCAATGGAATTAACAAACAACAATTTCATTTCACTTGCCTTTTAAACCCCCGCCGCGCTAAATGTACATCTCTTCTCATCACTCTTCGCGATTCATTCCTCTTCACAATCAGTATTTCTAGTTTTTTTTAGTTCCGTTTGACAGACACGTTGTTTTGCTGCGGAATTTTTCTTTAACATTATGCAATTGTTTTTTTTTGTTTTTGGGTCACTCTGCTCTCTGCTGCTGCCCTAGCCTGTCCACTGTCCTCTGTCCGGAGGAACCGACTATGACCGACTGAGGGACAGGATTCCGAAACCCTCGGGCATCTTCTTCTGTGTTAACAATCAATCTTGCGCGAAAGCAATATAGGTATTTACAAATGGTACTTCTTTTCGGGTTTTTTAGGTTTCGGTTCTTCGCATTTTTTCCCCTTCATCATTAAATGCAAACGACTTTCGGTGGAAAACCGCTGCGCTGCACCGCGCAATCTGCTACCACGCTCTGCTGGTTTTCTAACAAAACAACACTTTTTCTTACTTCTTTTGAGTTTTTGCTTTTGCCATAGTCACATCTTTTTTTTAGCAAAATTTCGGTTAATTTTGGTTGCTCAAATCTTACGGTTTTTCTTCTGTTCTGCTTTTGGGTAGTAAAATAAACTGGCAAACTAAACAAAAACATTTGTAGGGTATTTTTTTACGAAAAATAAGGTCCTTTATCTCAATTTTTCCAACAAATTTCTCCATTGGGCTACATTTAATCGTTTGATGTTAGTAGAGAATTGTACTTTTATAAGTTTTAAATGGCCATCTGTGTCTAGCAGTTTTTCATTCATGCCAGAATCACCAACATCCTCCCCCCCACCACAAACATTGACTCTAAGACTCAGTTTTTGTGGAGCGCACCATGCACTCCCAGGTGCCACCCATATGGGGCCGGGAGGGATGAACATCGCATTTGCCGTGGTACCGGAGAACGTGGCTGACAGCTGCTCAGTCTACTTCTGCAGCAGTCACTGGTGATCGTCACACGATGAACAACGAATTGGCGGACGGTCGACGGTGATGCAGGAACTAGTGCTGAGCCCTTTGAGCGACCTGCGCATGGACAGGCCACACCAGTGAGTGGCAACCTTCTGTTAATTGGCCGGTTAAACGGTCTTTCAAAAGACGCAACACAATCTGCTGATGAAGAAGCCATCCGGGGCAATCTTGATGCTGCTTTACAAATCTTACACCACTGCTGGCAAGTTTTTATAATCTGTTTCACGGCAACTTTGAGTCGCAGTACATTTCCTGCATGCAATAACAAAATTTTCAGTAATAATCATGTAGTATTAGTCCTTACACGATATGCGATTGTACAACTTGTATTGACTCTTGCTGGATGGCAAAGCCCACCGCTGTTTTTTTTCGGAGCGCACCATGCGCTCCCACGTGCCACCCATATGGGGCGTACCAGGAAGGATGAAAACCCACTTTGCTGTGGTCCTGCAACAGTCGGTTTGCTCCACAGAAATTCCGTTTCGTTGTCGAAACAGATTGTCGCTGGTAATTCACAAGACGGACAATGAATCGGCGGATGGTCTTGACGCAGGAACTTCTGCCGACCTGCCAACGAGCAGTGGTCCGAATAGATCTAACCATCCGGTGTGAGTAAACGTTCTTCCAAACGACGCAACACGAGCTGTTGATAAAGGAGGAATCTTCGGTTCTGCTAGGTTGCAAACTTTACACCTACGATAGGTCCCTCTGTTTCTCAGGATGCAAAACTCATCCAGCATTTGTGAGTCTGTACGGGGGCAACTTGAAGAACACTTTACTACTTCCGCGTTAGGAGCACCGTTTTATTTGGGTACGGTTCTCGTTGCGAATCAAATCTTCCCATTTCAAATAACCATTTATCAGCGTACTCTTACGATTGTAGTTCACTTCCAAATATTAGTGGATGCCTTTTGGACCTTCACGTTGGTGCTCCCCACGACAAATAGCATCAACCTAACTTCCAACATGGTTCTAAACGCTCGTAGTTCATCTAAACGATGGATCAATGACGGTTTTAAAGGGGACACTTTGGTCGTTGTCGCGGCCAGGACACTTTCACCGCCGTCGTCGTCGTCAGCAGCAGAGCCGGAGTGGTTCGTGCTGTTTGTTGGTCTCCATTCAGGCACGATTCGTCGGAACCGTCACTTTGTCTCAACCCTCGTCGCGTCTCGAAGGAACTCGAAAATGTCTCCAAGATGCACAAGAAACACATCACTGGATCTGATGGATCTCTGATCAATCGCGTCAAATTGTCCGGAAAACCGTGTTCGTGCATCGTCTGCCATAGCTGGTCACGGTCGATTGTATCGTACGCTGCTTTGAAATCAATAAAGATGTCATGCATTGGCACTTTGTGCTCCCGACCTTTCCATTTTCCGACAAAAGTCCACCTGATTTTGTTTCCTACGAAACCTTGTGCTATCGGTGACATCCGGTCTACCCGGCTCTTGGAGAGTACCTTGTAGGGCGGTGTTTACCTGCGTTATGTCGACCAGACCATCCGTTTTGTACATGGGACAAACCAACTCTTCCATCCATTGCTCCGGTAGCTTTCTCTCCTTCAGATCCTCTGGTGTAGAGCCGTTGCCAGCCGGCGTTTCTCGGCCATGTTTACACAGCTCTGCCCGTAGGCGGTCCTTACCAGGGGTTTTGTTGGATTTTAGCAACCCGAATTGTCGTTTAAATCCTCGGCGAGAAGGTGCTGAGTTATTACTATTTTCCACGGACGCTCACTCCTAGGTTACCTTCCGTTCCGACTCCCTCTGCAACTTCGCCATCGAGATGTTCATCGAAGAACGCTTTTACCAACTCCCTCTGGATTTGTGATTCGGACATAAGCTGCAGCGGCGTGAGCAACTTCACTGGAGCGTCTGCATCTGGAGGTTCTGATAATGCCGAATTTTCCAAAATGTACTCCATAGGCCCTAGGGGTCGAAGAATTCCATTAGGTTCGTTAGAATTTGCCTTTCAGCCGGCTGCTCTCCCTCGGCAATCAACCTTTGGATAGGTCCTTGAACTGTTTTAGGCAAACACGGGACATCTTCCTCGACCTTCCTGTCCGAAATGACATTTTTGCCGACGGATCTCCTGTTCTTGATGAACTGTTCAAATGCCGGCAAACACGATGTCACGTTGCAGATGGTTGCCACGCCAATTAGATAGACCATCTGGAGGATTCGTGGGATCTTTGGCCGTCCGCCAAAGAGGAACCGCTGTGATTTGCGATTCTCCTTTCGAATGAGCGCTCAGTGAAACGTCTCTTGTCGATGCACGCCGAAACTGCCCCCTTGAACTGCTGGAAAAGTGCCGAAAACCCTGCTGGTAAAGCTGTGAGTTGGTCCGTGATCCCTTGAAGAGGCGCCTCTGCTTCTCACATTAACGCCAGCCTCACATTTGGCACATTCAGTGTTTTTATTGCATCTTGGTACACTGCGAGTAAGCTCTACATACTCCCCCCCCCCCTTGAAAAACACTCAATTACATTTCGATTTTGTTAGCAGGTATAGGAAGAATCGCAATTTGGGTTATTGCTCTTCTGTATTTCCCTGCAGCTGCACGTGTGTACTGTCACTACCCGGGAGATACCGTCTTTGCCTGGATCTGCTTTCGTTGATTCTATCGAGATACCAACATATTCTTTTAAACAGCCTTCATACAGAGGCTCTACCACTGCCAGTTAGTTCATGGCCGATAAGAAAATGGACTTACAAAACTGGTTCAATAACCTCGATAAAGATGGTATTTCACATTCTTCACACCCGTCTCCCACAATCCACGTTGGTGCGGGGGTCCATTCCGGGTGGATTGAAAATCTGATTGCCACCACGGCTGACGACGGAGGTTTTCTCGCAGCATACGATCGCGCTCCATTCGCTCTTTTCGAGAGACTGTAACCGATGGAGAGCCCTGTAATAGCTAGCAGGGACCTAATCTGGTCGTACTTCCATCCACACAAGAATCCTGTTTTGAAACGGCTTCTAGAATTCGCTGGGCACGCTTCACTTGTGCTTATCTGTTGGCCAAAACTGCCCAAAATCAGATGCGTGCCGCAAGCAAGGACCAGGACTCCATTGAAAATCCTACAGAAATATCCGTCTTTCAACATCAAAAGATGCTTGAATGTAGCTCAGCGGCATTTGTTGGAGCTACTGAGATAAAGAACCTTTTTTTTTAATGAGGCTTAACAATAAAACAAACAAACAAAATTATTTCGCGCACCCCAGAAAAAAAGCTCCTTTAGCCTTCTGTCACTGTCCAGTCCTCCTAACACTTGTTTCGTTCTTCCAATTCCAACCAAGGTTTTTTTTTGTGTTTGACGATATTCGACACTATAAGCTATAGGTTTTCATTAATTTTTTTGTTTGGGTTTGCCTCACACGCTGAAACACGACTGTTCTTGTTCTTGATGATGGTGATGATGATGATGAATTTGATGAGCATTTGATGTTATGTTTTCCTATTCTGTTTTTTTTTTCTCTTTAGTTTTTCCTCTAAGCGTATATACAGAGAGAGAACACATGAAACAATAACCGACCGAAATGATAACACACTTTTATCTAGCCAAAGCGCGCGCGGGCCCGCGCGCTGATTCGTTTTTTTTTTCACCTTACTTCTTGGTTTGTTTGTCTGTTTTGTTTGTTTGGTTGGTTGTATTTTATTGTTTTGCGGAAACATCATTTAATGAGTGTGAACGTTATGATTTGTTTTTACTCTTGTTCTATTTTTTTTTACAGCAAACATTGATTCTTTTTTTTTGTCTTCTTCTGTATAGAACTGTACAAAAGTTAGGTTTTCAACAGCAGGAATTCGCGGAAACGGATCCAAGGAGGCTTTTCTTCGTGCAATTTCTGAATGTGTGCGTGTCATCCATCCCGTGTGTTGTAGGTTATTTTTTCTTCTTCTGTTTTTTTCATGCGTATCGAAAAAAGAAACAAAAAACTGGGACCGTAGCTGTAGGGTTTCATCTCTATTTTGGGTTTGGTTTCCGGTTTTTTGCTTAGCACATCACATTTGCTTGTTTTTTTTACTTACAGTACGAACATCGGTTATCTTCTAGATGGCGCCATGCGCCTACTTGGGTGAATTGTTGGATGACGTTGGTGGCGAAATGTTGTTGTTGTTGTTGTTAAAGTTATTGTTGTTACTGTTGTTGGTCTGATTACCGATCGTGTAGATCGTGGTGGCGTTGATCGCGATATTGGCAACAGCATTGCCAGCATAATGTCCGTTTACAACCGTACTAGTAGTGGTGGTAACAGCAGCAGCAGCAGCAGCAGCAGTAGCAGCAGGAATAGCAATAGCATTAGGCCCGGCAGCACCAGCACCAGCGCCCGCACCAGCTATACCTTTCAAACAACCGTTGAAAAACAGCTAAGACGAGCTGGACTGGTTCATGTTGCCAAACATCCCCGTCGAGAAGGACGTTTGTTGTCCGGTTTGATTCCCGCCGGCGCCACCGGACCCTCCGGATCCGCCACCGCCCCCGCCGGCACCACCCCCGGCGCCACCCTGACCGCTGCCTCCGACGCCGCTGTTGCCGCTGCCGTGCTGGTTCTGACTGGATGCAGCCGCGGCCGCCGATCGGTTGTGCTTGGAAACCGGCGGCTGCAGATACTCGTGCTTAGCCAGCGCAAAAACGTCCATCCGATCTTCCTTCCGGTAGGCCAAGCAACCCCGAATGAAACTCTGTAAAAATAAAGAATGGAAATCAATTAATTGGATGAAGCATTCGAGTGACACGGACAACCGTGCGGTTAACAATAAAAAAAAACTGTTTCTATTTCCTCTTTGATACACGTTAAACACATTTCAGTCACATGGTGTTTTTATCGTATCTTGATACACTGAAAGTAAGCGCTACATCCTCCCCCGCACCCCTTCAAAGAATATTCAATTAGATTTCGATTTTGTTATCCAGGTATAGGGAGAAGCGCAATTTGGGTTGTTTTGCTCTTCTCTACTTTCCTGCAGCCGCACGTACTGTCCCTACCCGAGAGATACCGTCTTCGCCTGGATATGTATCGGTGATTCTACCGAGACTCCAATGTTGAGGTGGTACATTCTCCTCCTCTAAAAACACTAACATATCCTTTTGAATAACACCTGGTTTTTCCGTCCATCCATCCGACTAGTAGAACTGCTGTATAACTAGGTAAAAATGGTTTTTAACGCTCTTTACGCTCGTCTCCCACATTCCACGTCGATGTGGGGCCTCGGGTAAGGATTGAATTTCTATGTAACGCCTGGAACCAAACAAAATTCGCTTATCCACTTTTTTCAAAATCGCAGTAGCTCTCGTAATTCGACCAACAACAGACTCGCTCTAATAAAGCTGGTCCCGTTATCTGACTACCGTTCGCATATATTTCCGCGTCTGCCTATAAAACAATACAAGGGAGCCAAAAATGCGTCCGCTGACATTGATGCGCCCAACTCGAGAGCTGCCTTTTGGACATACATACATACAAATATGGCAATATATCCCTTTACATGCGCTTTACCACTGCCTTGCTTTGAAAGAATCGCTCCAGCATAATCTGTAGACCTGTTCTCGCGAATTGCTCAGACACAGTTGGTTACCTTTTGAGCAAGGTTGGGTGACTAGAAATTTATCCGATCACTCTCTTTACTTGTGTGCTGTCTATTTCCCACCGGATCGAGTAAGGGACGCCATGCTCCTCAAGGCTCATATAGCATCGGTCTTCGACAGCAATTTCTTCGGCAGCCTCCGCCTCTGATGATTTGCTAGCTCTGGGAGATTTTAAACTTCCCGGGGTTAATTGGCATGAACGCAGCAACGGTTATCTGTTCGTCGACTTCAGTTCTGTAACTCCTCCCCCGATCACCACCGAGTTGTTCGACTACTATAGTACAGCCACTGTGCAGCAAATTAACAA
The DNA here is from genome assembly GCF_943734655.1 of Sabethes cyaneus. NCBI lineage: Eukaryota > Metazoa > Arthropoda > Insecta > Diptera > Culicidae > Sabethes > Sabethes cyaneus. Next base: position 169,509,527 of record NC_071353.1, read on the forward strand.
AATCACCAATGAAAACGGACGCTGCTTGGATCTCTGCTTCGCTAGTTATTGCAGTCAGTTCGTTCGTTCTGGAAATATGTTAGTGCTCAACGGAAAGACGACGGTCTTCCATCAGCCATGTTTCTTGGAAGCGACACTGCGACGAAATTGGATATGGTTTGTCAACTGTTCTTGCGGAAATTCTCCAACGTCTTTGTCGATGAAAGGTTGTCCGAAACAGTATCGACTGCACTAGACAGCGTTCCAAATCTCAGCGATCCTCTCACTAACTTGACTGCTGATGATTCTATGATCAAGCAGGCCGCTTTGAAGTTAAAAAACACAACTTCCAGTCGACCGGATGGCGTACCTTTAATCTTTTTAAAGAACAGCATTGATGCCTTGACAGCTCCAATCCCCCGTCTATTTAACTCCTCGATTAGCTCAGACATATTTCCTTCTGCGTGGAAATCCGCTCACATGTTTCCAGTTCATAAGAAGGGTAACAAAAGAAAGCTAGAAAATTACAGAGGGATCTGCGCCTTATGTGCATTATCGAAACTCTTCGAACTCGTTGTAAGCGTGCCAATTTCTTCGTTGTCCACCAGCTCATCGTCGATGAGCAATACGGATTCATACCCAAGCGCTCAACACTAACTTTCTACGTTAATGAACTGCTTCGACGACCGCTCTCAAGACAGATATTATCTACACGGGTCTCTCTACTAGTTTTTGACAAGCTGAATCATCAAATCACCGTCGCTACAATGAACAAATTCGGCATTGGAGGGTCGCTTCTTCTGTGGTTTCTGTCGAATCGTCTCGTTCTTTTTTCCTGCTTTTGCCGGAATTCTACAAGCCAGTCAGCTCAGACCGTTGGTTTATCTTATTTATTTTAAAAACGGTTAAGATTATTCAATTTGGTTTTATACCGTCAATTTCGCGAGCCACATTCCCTTCCACAATTACTCGTCTCGGTATGTATGCTACATCAGAGAGCTCTATGAGCAATTTTTTCCACGAGGGCATTAAATGCTTTGGATTGCTTTGGCCCATCGTAGGTGAACTATTTTTGCGGTGTGAGCGATGGGTTGTTCCCTAAGCAGCTGATGCAATTCATGGTTCGTTCGCCTCCTCCACGTTCCGTTTTCCATCTGCACTCCGCCGTAGATGGGGCGCAACACCTTCCATTCGAGAACACTAAGGGCGCGTTGGTCCTTCACGAGCATAGTCCATGTCTCATGGCCGTAGAGGATAACCGGTCTAATCAGCGTTTTGTAGATTGTTAACTTCGTGCGGATGGCGAATTGCTTTGAAAGAGTATCATCTACAGATTGTTTTTTCAAAGATCTTGAATAATTATTTTCATAGTCGTCGTCAGCAGCACAGAGCCGAGGTGACTCGGGCTGTTTCAAGCCGTTGTCTCTATTCAACTCGATCTTAGGCCACTTGTCGCCAATTTCCCAGTCGTCTCAAAAGTTGGAAATCAATTTCGATCTGGTCGGGCCACCTTGCACGTTGAGCTTCCCTGTTCCTGGTGCGGTTGTGGAAGCACCGTTTTTGTTGCATTGTCCGGCATTCTTGCGATGTGTCCGGCACACCGTAGCCTCCGGACTTTCGCCAGAAGTACCTACGATGGAAATCTCTCCAAGCAGTGCCGGTAGGCTCGTGACGCTTCCGCCACTCTCCGTTTTCAATTTGTACTCCGCCAAATATAGTCCACAGCACCTTCCGCTCAAACACGTTAGGGCACATGTCTTCCGTTCGCATTGTCGCGGCTTCAAGCCCATAAAGAACTACCGGTCTAATAAGGATTTTGTACATTATCAGCTTCGTACGGCGGCGTACGCTTCTCAATTGCAGCGTTTTGCGACTCGTCGAGCGATGGATCATTCCAGGTCGACTCCCTAATGGCTTTATCTGCTGCCAGTTCTACCCTTATCGACACATGTGTTGATGCAAGGCACAGGTTTTACCAACAAAAACGCTAGATTTCTTGAGTTGGTCTTGACTAACGAAGCCGCAACACCAGTCTGCACCGTTTCGGAAGCAATTGAGCCTTTGATCGCTCTCGATGCAGACCATCCTACTTTGGAAGTCCTGGTAAATCTTCCAAACTTGGTCCTACGCAGACTAAAACGGCTGAGAGCTAGAGCTCTACGAAGATACTGCCGAAATCGTTCTCACCTTACAAAACAGGAATTCAACCGTGCAAGTAACGACTACAAGAAACTGTACGGATTTCTGTACCAACGATATGTTCTCCGTACACAGGCATCTCTGTGGAGGAATCCAAAGCGATTTTGGCATTTCGTAAATTCCAATAAAGAGGTTGGTCGGCCAATGTCAATTCACCTTGGGGAACAAGTTGCCAACTCTGAACTTGAGAACGAACGCTCTGCCTCACCTGCACAAGTCGTAATTACGATCAACGACAGTCCTAGTGATACTTTGGAGTTTCGTCCATTTCACATTAGTAAACAAATCGTCGTGTCAGCACTCCAAAAGTTAAAGCTTTCTTATGCTGCTGGTCTCGATGGCACTCCAGCGTCCATTCTAAAGTTGTGCTTGTTAATTACTCCACTTACAAAACTGTTTAACAGGTCACTGCAAAAGAACAAATTTGCGGTTTCCTATTCACAAGAAAGGTGATAAGAGAGACGTTCGGAATTATAGAGGCATCTTGTTATGCTGCTGTTCTAAAGTTTTTGAGATTATCATCAATGAGGCGTTTTTCTGCTCATCTAAGAGTTACATTTGAACCGCTCAGCATGGATTCTATCCCAAGCGGTCTGTTGCGACAAATTTGACCGAATTTGCATCACTGTGCGTTCGCACTGATCTCAAGCAGCATTTGATCGAGTGGATCACGAAATTCTGTTAAGCAAACTAGAGAAACTTGGAGTCAACAGATCCGTAGTCGCCTGGTTCAGATCCTATCTGATAAGCCGATCGCTTCGCGTTAAGATCGCAGCTTCCTGTTCCGAAGTGTTTACCGAATGTTTCGGGTGTCCCCCAGGGTAGTAAGCTTGGGCCACTTTTGTTCTCGTTATTTATCAACGAACTCTCTGTCATACTGCCATCTGGATGCCGCCTGTTTTACGCCGACGACGTCAAAATATATAACATCATCAACAGTACTAACTCAAAGCACTTTTTTGACACTTTTGAGTCCATTTGGTTTTCCACAAATTCCATTTGAATAGTACCGTGCCATCGCTTCCACTGTTGCATTAAAATCCATTCTACTGAGTTTACCATGCCGACGCTGATCAGCTTTAGCTCTACCGTTTTCAATAAACGTTTTAATTTCCCGTAACTATTGTAATTTAAAATTTCTGTCAGCACGGACTCCAAACGGATTTCAACTTGCTCATGTTGCTCTAAAGTTTTGGTCCTCGCAGAGAGCATGGTCTCTTTCAGTGCTCCCAGTGCTTTCATAATCTTACTGATGTGATCAGCTAGTAATCTAGCGGCGCACAATTAGCGTGGCATCGTCACTTGCGCGGATTCGATATGGATTTTTAAAATTATGTTCCTTGATTGGAATTACCTGCGATTTGCCGGGGCATAGCAAAAACAGTTCCACTGATCTATCCTTTCGCATATTCCTCAAATAAGTGCATTATCCATAATCCATTATCCACCGTGTTATCCACTTGTTTTGGTATGCTGACAGACGCTATGTCAGAGAACCCCATGCGCAATTTTTTCCGCGACTTCATAATTGTATTGGAATAGTAGCATCTCACTGCATATTGTCCATTACATTGAAATTTAATTCAAAAATCTAGTTTACACGGTTCCAAAAATTGATGCAGCCTCTCTTGAACATTGTTTCCGACGACAAGCGCTTTACCACATTGGTACCGGTACCGAGTTCCAGTTTTCCACACCTCGAACGAACAGTGAACCAGCGTAACATGCAGTGTTGTTGGATTGTATCACAAGGTTTTGCAGTCGCGGCGTCCACGAGTTAAGTTGGATAATTCTCTAATGAAGAGACTGTGTTTTTAGCAAGTTCCAGTGTTAAGTGTTGTAACGGACATCCCAAGAGGTTCTGCTGCTGGTGACTCACACGATCATACCGGTTCAGTCCGTACACGTAACCGATCGAAATCCTAGGTTGCTGACTCTGACCATTCGATGCTCTGATCGTCCAGAGCAAGCCCAGGCACTGGCGAAACGATGCTTCCGGTTTAACGACATCGACTAGTGACGAACAGTGCTTTGCTCTTAGCTGGATTTACAAAAAGTTGTGACCAAACACGCAACGACCAAGCTGATCGACGTACAGTTGCACGTCATCGGCGTAAATCTGAAACGAACAGTACTCCAACACCGTCGGTAAATTATTGCTATAGCAGCAAAAGTATGCTCATTGGTCGAAGATTATTAATGTCGTTCAAGAGCGCTTTCTTCTTTGGCGGTAAAGCTTTTGCGTGTTTCCGGGAGTCAGGGTTCATCTTCATGAATTATATTGATTAAACCATCTATTCCGATAGCGTTAAACTTGATGTGCCATCTGTCACGGCGTTTACGACGGTGCTGAACTCACGGGTGTTGGTCTGCTTATCCTTTCCGACTCCTAGACTCTTCACCCACTGCCATAATAGGGTTTCTGACGGTGCTCTGCTATCCTGAAAATGGTTCACGTACTGCTGTTTAGCGGGGCAATTGTATAATTACTTTCGTGAGAATTGTTACCGGACCGAGCACATAGGCCAGATCGAAAAGCTTCCCTATTTGCGATAGTACTTGCCTCTTGGTCCATTGATTATGACCTTCTTCAAGTCTTTCCTGTAGCGTAGCTGTTCGGAAAGTCTGTTAGTTTTTCTTGTTTTTCGCAAGGAATATTTCATCATTTAGCGATTTACCCTCAGCACTTTTCGCGGACATCAAAAACCACTCGTAATTTATTGGTATTGGTTTCGAGGCGAAGTATACAATGTTGTAGTTGGTAACTAGTAGCTCTCTTTCGTATTGTTCTCTGATTCGTCGTGTATTATGCCATGCTTCAGACTCAGATATTTCGTAATACAATCAGTAATATGCTTTCTTGAGCTCCTGTTTTTTTTTAATCTCTGCTCTAGTTGGCAGAATGGCGCTTCTGCATACTGCAGAGAAGTACCTAGATTTGATTGTTTGTTTGATTGTCTTTAACGGTACGTTGAACGGTAATCATTCAGCACTGCAATTCATGAATATTGAATGAATTTTTTTGAAGGGTAGGTAACTGAGAAAGACAAACACTGCCAACAGTTCAGTAGTCATGTCCATGGGTTGACAGGACTGTCAGTTTTTTCGAGCACTGGCCGTTGCCTTTCAGTTATAAACGTACAAAACATAACCACTTTTCGTTACATGTTCATTTCTCGTACTTCTAAAGTGCACCCCAATATAGAAAACAAAAACGCAGTTCTGCATAGTAAACAAAAATCCAACTTACCTTCGCTTCGTTCGAGACGGTCGGTTTGTTGGCGAACTGCACCTCGGTCGCCTTCAGAATGGTGTTCTCTTCGAGAATCGTTGCCTGGGACTGGTTGTGGCCGAACGGTTTCTTGCCGTACAGACACTGGTAGAATATCACTCCGACGCTCCACACGTCCACCTTGGAGGAGATCTTCGGTGGATTCTTGCCGACAACGAAGCACTCGGGAGGCAAATACCTGTGGAAGAGAGCGCAAAAAAAAGCCACAGCGGATGGCACAATGTTAGTTCCTTTTTTAACGCCACCAAACTAAGAACCGGAGCGCAGTTTCGACGGAGAAGAAGCAAGTTTGTTTGAATAATGAGAGACTCGTCCCCGAGTTCGGGTGAACGAGGGTGGACAGAAAATCTTCATTTTCTGGTCCGGTTTGCTCACCAATATGTTCCAGCACCTTGTGACGTTAGATCCATACCGTGGTCCGGGTTATAGTTCTCTTCGTCCATCACCTTCGATAGACCGAAATCGGTGATTTTGATCTCACCGCACACGTTACCCTCGGTCAGCAGAATGTTGCCCGGCTTCAAGTCGTAGTGAATGATCGGGGGCTTGATCTCGTTTAGGTATTTCAGCGCCGACACGACCTGTTTGTTTGAAAACATAAAACAAAAACCTTAAGATAGGGAAAACTTTCGCTCAAAATTTAAGGATCTTACCTGCATAATGATCGATCGGGCTTCCTTCTCCGGTATCGTCTTGTGCTGCTTTAGATAAAAATCCAAATCATGCCCATCACAGTACTCCAGTACGGTGCAGAATGAGTTGGCATCGATCTCAAACACATCGTACAGTTTGACCACCCGCGGGTGATCGAGCGCCTTGTGAATGTTGTATTCCCGTAGCGCATGCCTAATAGTAAGAGGGTCAGAAAGTAAATATTAAATCGTTGCGAAAAGCTTAGCAAACAAACAAACTCCACACTCACTTAATATAGTTAGCTTTCTTATCTTCCTTCCAGTCTTTGTTCAGTTGATGCACCTTGCAGGCTACGTACCGCTGTTCTTTTAGATCGAACGCCTTGTGCACCTCGGAAAAACCGCCCTTACCCAGGAGCATCAGCAGTAGATACCGATCGTTTAGCACGGGATGATTATTGAAGCGTGACTGAAATAATTTTTAAAAGAATGCGTTACAACCTGAGACTAACTCTCGGCTTTAGAAAGGTCTAACCTGATCCTCGTTGTGTATTCGCTTCAGCTCGCGGATGTGCAGATTTCGCTCCCGTTCGAGCTTCTCCATCTCCAGCTGCAGGTCGGCGTCCTCCTTCTTGAGGGCGTTCTGGCGCAGCTTCAGAATCTCGTCGCACTCGTAGTACTCCTGGATGGTAAAGGTGGAACCGCTACCGACGACCGGGTCCGGCTTTAGGAACGTATTTTCGTTGCCATTGTGCAGCGAGGATGCCAGCTGGCTGGCGGCCGCCACCGTCGTGGTGCTGGAACCGGCTGCCGCGGCCGCCGCTGCCGCCGCCGCCGACGTGCTCGAATTGTTGCGCTTCCGGCCGGTTTCGCTGTTCGTGGGCCTCTTCTTCATCAGCAGCTTCTTCTGCCGGTCGATTTCCTCCCGCTCGGCGGTGATCTCCTCCTGGCGCCTGGAGGGACGGAAGAAAAAAAGAGAAACATTTTTGGATGAGCAAATGTTGTTTCCACACAATTATAATCAGTTGGATCATCCCCGAAATAATACGTTCTGTCAGAAAAAAATCGTCTAAAATTTTCAGAGAACAGTTTGGATAACTTAATGAAGTTAATTATAACAGTCTTGGAAAACTACCTTGAGGAACCACTAAAAAAAATCCGGGTTTATTACGAGATTATGCCGACAATTTTATCGGTTAAAATGTGAGTACAGTGATTGCGTCTAATTCTGCACAATTTATTATGACGCTTGGCTTTTTTCGAGGTTGTAAGGTGAATATGGAATTCCACAAGGCAGCAAAATGGGGCCTTTGCTTTTTCTGTTCTTTTTCTACGATGTTATGTTACTGCTGGAATCTGGTAGCTTAAGGTTGATTTGAAATTGAACGCTGCGAACGAACGAACCGATCCCAGAGTGCATTCGGACTTTCTCGAAGAACTTTCTAGAAATGATGTTGTCATCGAAGGCTAGGAGTTGGCTTCTTTTGCCGAAGACAGGACAGTCCATTCCCATGTCGTAACCCTGTACGCGATTCGAAGGGACTCGAGAGTGCCCCTAAAATGCTCACTTTGATGTGGCGTTGATCAACCGCTTCAGTTTGTACAGAAAACCCGTTTCCATCCATTAGCTGTTCACGCTCGACTGTATCGTATGCTGCCTTAAAATCCATGAAAATAAGATAAGTGGGCACGTTGTAATCTCGACGTTTCTGGAGGATTTCCCGGAGAGTGAAAATTTGATGCGTAGTAGCACGGGTTCCCATAAAGCCCGACTGATACTGCCCTACAAATTATCTTGCTTTTGGGTATGGATGACGTTACAAAATCTGGGACAACACCGTGTAATGCCGCCGTAATTACAGATGGAACAATCCACAACTTCCATCAACTCCTCCCAAATCCTTAGAATTATCCAGCGAAGTGCCGTTGCTAGCCGTTCTTTACCAGTTTAGTAGAGTCGATCTTTCCTGCGGCTTACGAAATTGAAATTACGTACTTAAGACTCAATTACTCGTTCTGGGTGTAGTTGAAAACCACTGGCTTCTGATAATTGTGATGGAGAAGAGTAAGGATTGTCCTAATGTTGCGACGAAGCTGTGACGGTGTCTTGTACCATTGAAAACATGATATAGTCTGTATACTTGGAGGAATGTCTGAAGTGCGTCAGAAATAACTTCCCCAACTTCCCCGAGTTCAAGGTGTCTACGAGGTTCGACGTAAACTTTGTACCGATGTCCTTGTCGGAAACTTCGGCTACTGCAGCCGTTGTTGAGAACCGTTTCGTTTGATGCGTATTTCTGGCCATTTTGAAAAGACGTCCAAAGCCACTCGAGAGTGTAACCCGTTTATTGGGCCAGCGATCGGATCGTATAGCTGAATCTCGGCCGGGTGGTGCTGCTAAACAGTCAGTAGAATCGTTGCTAGCCTCGTAATTGTCCTGTACTCACACAACTGGCTGCGAAGTCTATCAATAAAGGAGGTTCAGGTCTTAGAGAGACGTTTAAAGGTTTAAGTACAAGGCTTTGGTTTTCCCTGGCCAGTACACATGGCTACCTGCAACAGCTTTGATTCTCTCCACTCACGGATATCCTTAATAAAGTTGCTTGATAATTGGTTTGCGCTAAACTGGAACTACTAATCAGTTAGACAACACCATAACACAATCCTTTACCACTGACAAAGGTATTTTCCAGTCCGGAAGGCCATCCGCGATGGATATACTGCACCATTTGCTGGAGTACTCGACACTGGAGAGTGTCAAATGTTGGTTTGCGATCTCGATCAATCAAGTAAGATAGTATGTCGACATATCCAACTGAGTGACGGATACGAACTCAAATCCAAATAGACAAATTTCAGTATCCAACGTTGAGACCGGTATACTGTGTGAACAGGAATTCTTTCTTTCATGCCATTTTGGATCGTAAATGGTGAATATATTCGGCTGACAGCTCCTCCAGAAATGTTCCCTTATTAATTGGATGTGCTTCCATTCCAGCTACTTAATCTTCCTACTTTTTATTGTTGTGTTCGTATGGTGACTCAGGAATACTGATAACTGATCTGTCGATTAGAAATGAGAACGTCATCCGCATCGTCCGACAGGAACCAGTGATCGATTGTTGAAAAATTGCTTCGGTTTGGGTCAAAAATATTGACATTCATTTCCTCATGCATCAGTTGAGTTTCTCCTACCATTACATTTCCCATGATTTTTGACAATTTTTACGCCGGCCTCCCATATTCCACCAAAGCGTGGGCTGTGCGAGGGGATGAAGTTCCACTGTATTCCTTTGACAATGCTAAAATGGGTTAAACGTAGATTAATGACCCTGTTCCTCAAACAAGTTTGAAACCAATTTGATATCCTTGGTGGCCAAACCTCGCGATAACCCATTAACCATTTAATTGCATGTGGGCAATCGGCTAATGTTCGAAATGTTATCCAGCGATGAGATTTTTTAACTGGTAAAGGTTCGTCTCTTTCTAATCCATTCCACCAACGGTCTTGCATATGCATTTTCGCCAAAGCGATGATTGGTTGTTATGTGGGTGTTATTGAATTCTTTGGATTTAAACGCGTTGACGTGGAATGTTAGATGGTCCTGCGTTGGGTTTCAGTTTAACCCGACGCGACGTTTCGTCTGTTGGAGTATTTCCTCCGATGTGGAAATCATCAAGACGGAGTACTAACTTAAAGCCATGGCGTATGAATAACCAGCTACGAGCACTGCTGGGAGAGATTCCCATCGTACATCTGGCGAAAGTCGGTAGATAGGCTATGGTGACAGGCTGCACACGTCGTAAGGATGTCGGGCGACAGTGCAACGAAAACGGTTCTTCAATAAACCTACCGGCACCAGGAACAAAGCGGCCTACTCATACCACTCGTAGTTTAATAGTGTTACTTGTTCCTTTAAAGACTTCGTGATATCGGATCCTTTAATCGTCGGTTATGAACTTTCGTCTCTCTAAATGGCGTTGAGCGATTACAAAAAAAGAAGACAAGATGCCTCCTGACATGTTTGGAGTTATCAAAACATTGTCAACGTGCGATTTAGTTCCTCGTTATTCACATTCAAGCAGCATGTTTGCATGCTGTTGCCTTTTGATTTCACTTTTCGTCGCTCCTCTACGCTTATCAGCGTATCAGCGTCACGGTCTCTTATTTTAGTTCTAATCCAGCATTCCCTTGTGAACATTCCCACAAACATGGAAATGTTCCACGTTATTTCCACCCTACAAGGAACTCAAAAGGAGTAACTCCCGATCGTGAATGTGGCGGTTTCATTGTGTTATGGACATGGACATATTCCCGTTTAAAACGAGATTTTGTAGACAATTTTATCGGTTAAAATTTGAGTACTGTGATTGCAGTGTTTCCCCCATGCTGTCTGCCAATAAATTTGGAGTTCCTCAAGGCAGCAACATAGGACCTTTGCTTTTTTCCGTTGTTTTTTTAACAATGTTGCGTTACTACTGGAATCTGGCAGATGAAGACGACTGCCGTCGATACAAGCTTTTCTAAATTTATTTGCCAATAAATTTATTATACTGTGCGCTGCAATTTGGTTTGGTTTTCCAAGCAAACCACTTGGAATTTACGCATCGAGCGTGTGCAAAGGAGATTTGTTCGGTTGGCTATGCAGCATCTCGCTTGGCGTCATCCCAATTATTTTTGTTGGATCGAACAAACCAATCACGGAGTGCACTTGTACTGTCTCGAACGTTTCTAGAAATGATGTCGAGGTCGTTGCGAAGGCTAGTAGTAGATGGCTACTTTTGCCGAAGATCGTTCCTTTCGTTTCGATGCCGGCTCGCCGGATCGCACCTTCAATAGCTATGATGAATAACATGCAGGGCCTCCCCTTGTCGTAACCCTCTAGAACCGTTCTCCTGCATTATCTGCTATTAGCTGTTCGCGCTCGACTATATGTATTGTATGTTGCCTTGAAGTCCGCGATAATATGATGGATAAACACGTATTCCCGACTTTTCTGGAGGATTTGTCCGACTGTCCTACAAATTCTCTTGATATTGGGGGTTGACGACGTAACAAAAGGCCACGGTAATTATAGCAAATGAGCCGATCACCCTTTCTACAGATGGGACAAACCATACCGGTAGTTTCTCCTCCTCCCAAATATTTGAAATTATCCAGTGAAGTGCCGTTGTTAGTGGTTCTTTGCAATTTTTTTTGGTAGATTTCTGCCGACCATTTTTGTAGAATTCTGTCGGTTCTGTGTCATGCTTACGATTGGATTTCCGTCCTGGTTGTAACTTAAAACCACTGGGTTCGGGTGGTTGTGTTGGAGAATATCAAGGATTGTCCCCATTTTGCCGCCGTCCATCTGCTGTGACGGTGTCTTGCCGCTAAGAACAAGACTAAGTATAATCCTGTATACCTACAGATATGTATGAAGCGGTTCAAAGACAACTTCCAGCTCGTTGATTTACGAGCGTTTCAAGCGAATTCTCGACCTCCGTTTGAATGTGGGTGATATACTGAAAATACCATTCTTCATGCATATCACTGCAACTTGTTCCGACTTAAACATTGTACTGTAAGGAAGCTCCATCTGTTTTGCAATCTCGATCAATCAAGCAAAATAGTATGTCGACATAGCTGAATTGAGCGCGGTGGATATGAACTCAAATTATAGCACATAAGTGTCAGTAGCCAACGTTGAAACCGGTAGAGCCGGTGTAAAAAGGAATTCCTTTCTTCGTGCCATTTTGGGTGGTATGGTAAATGGCGAAGATTTTCGACTGGTCAGAACTTTCTAAAATGTTCCCTTATTAATTGGATGTGTTTCTAACTACTCAATCGTCCCATTTTTACTCGTTCGTCAGGAGCACTGACAACTGATCTGCCGGCTAGAAATTGAAACGTTATCCGGATCGTTTGATACAGGAGCCAATGGTCGATTGTTGAAAAATTACTTCGGTTTGGGTCAAAAATATTGACATTTCCTGTTGCATCAGTTGAGTTTCCACTACATGTCTGACAATGAGGTTTGGCAGCTTTTACCCCACCCTCCCATAGCCCACCGAAGTGTGAGATTGTTCAAGTGGTAAAGATTCGTCCTATTCTAATCCAAGCCGCCAAAGGTCTTGTTTCATGCATTTTCGGCAAAGCGATGAGTAATTCCGAAAATCTCAATGGATCGAATAAACGACCAATGACAGAAAAGTCCAATTCGTTTTGTGGGTGTTACTGATTTCTTTGATTCAAACATGTTGACGTGGAACGTGAAATGCTCCTGCGTTGGATTCTAGGTTAACCCGACGTGTGTAAAAACCAGCTACAGGTCCTGCTTGGGAAGATTCCCATTGTACATCTGGCAAAAGTTGGTAGGAAGGCTATGCTGAGCCGCACACGGCGTAAGGTCGAACGACAGTGCTATGAAAACAGTTGCACCAATGGCTTGACCTCGCCTCTCTAAGGAATCATTTGATTGTGGGTGCAATGGAATTGACTTTTGAATTTTAACTCCCATTGCTGCCCAATAGTTGACAAATTGTCCCATGAAATGGTGGTCCTTCGAGTACAAAAGCAACCCCTCGCTGGGCAGCTATAGTGTTGAGCGGCTATATTCACAAGCATCATTTCAGCCAATCCCTCAATACGCAACTCATGGTTATTGAGTGCATCGACGTGTTTTGTACAAGCATCAATTAACTTCCGAAACTCTGCCGGACTCACTTATTACCTTTGGTGAACTCATCTTCGTCTGTTCTCTGAATACCAGTCTCTCTCCCAGTTCTTGAGACTTCCGTCAAATGTCGGTAGTGGCGCCTGCAAGTACCGTGCTTCTCCATTATTGACGCTATTATTTACTGGAATTATTACACTGATTTGCATTGCAAGAGCAACCCTCAACATTTGCAGTAGCATTCCGGCCGGAACCGTCGTCCCTTCCCTTATGCCAGTATCTACCGTCCAACGTTGATTAGTCTCACGCATCACAGTATCCTCGGAATTCATGAAAACGGTATCAACCGTAAGGATCAGTTCAACGTGATGTTGTTTAACCGTGAAACGCGTAAGGATCTTCCAAGAATCAACTATCAATTCTTCATTTTGGCTCTCTACGAAAGCAAGAATGTCTTCATTTGTATCCTTTACACTACGGGGAAAGAATCACACAAGAATTTCACGCTTGGGTATGTCTGGCTCATCCACTGCAATGAGGCAAGCTTGTTTCCATCATGGCTTGAATGGGCTGGGAATCGGCACCTTTACCCAGTTCACAGTAGCTTCGTTTTTGCAGGTCGTAGAATTCAATAAGAACGCAAGACGTTTCACATGTGCTTTTGCCGACGTTACCACTGTTTCCCATAAACCGCCAAAATCAGCTACGCTTCACAAACTGCATGACGCTTTTAAAATTCTGTAATGGGCTTTCTAGTTCAGGAACTGTAAAAATAGGGCCCTATTATGTAAGTCACTTCGAGTGTCACTTTGCTCGACTAGTTTACTTTTGTGATACGAACAAGCTGCGTTGAATTGATTACAACCCTCCCCTTATTTAAGTATTAATTCTAACATAGGATGTCTATACTCACTTGGCCAGCTCCTGGAACGCGTATCCGTCGGTCCAGTTCTCCTGAAACGTGGCACCGACCCGCTGGGTCACGAACTGCCCGAGCCGCAGTCGGTTCTGCATGCACTTCTGCCGCGCTTCCTTCTTCTCGATGTTGCTCTTCTGCTTCAGCAGCTTCTTGACGACGTCGATGCACTTGTTGATGTGGCTCTTGTGCTGCTCGATCACCTTCTGGTGGGCGGTGATCTGACACTTCTGCTCGTCGGACAACCGGGACAGCTCGTCGACCCGTGTCCGGGACGCTTCGAAGTCCGTGTCGCGATCGCTAATATCGGCTAGGGTGAGGTCCGTCTGGACCAGCTTGGACACCATCAGCGGAGCCGGTGGCGTCGGAGGTTGCTGCTGCTGTTGCTGTTGTTGCTGCTGGCTTTGCTGTTGGGCATTTGATTGAGCTAAGGATTGAACCGTCGGTATGCTGCTGTGATTACTACTGCTGCTGTTGCTAGTGTTGGTACCGTTGTTGGCATGGTTTAACGACGCTAGACTATTGATGGCTAGTGAAGAATTTGCGGTCCCCATGGAGGTCGGCGTCGGCGTGACCGGCGGTTGCGGCTGCACCACCTGCGGCTGCTGCTGGACAACACTCACGGGTGGCAGGGGAGGTGGAGGCGGCTGAGAATCTCGATCTCGATGCGATTGTTGCTGCTGGGCGTTCGAGACAACTACGCCGGCAGCGGAAACAACAGGTGAGGATGAGTTTAGTAACGACGACGATGACGTAGCGGATACTGATGATGGAGGAACTAGTGTGGAAGATGGGACACGCTGAGAACGCACGTAAAGCTCTTGTGCCGCTGCGGCGCTGGTTAGGTTACCACTGGAGTTTACCACAGAACCAAGCTGCGGTTGAGGACTAGGTGGATACATTGGATACTGACCATGCTGCGGCTGGGCGCTAGGACTTTTCGTGGAAACCTGCTGGCTTGGCCCTTGGTTTCCACTGCCAGGCTGGCCGGGCTGTGCCTGGGGGCCAGAATTACTTATTGCTCCTAGGGGACCACCAGCTCCGGTTCCGGCCGGGTGGGGCCGATGCGGACTGCTCACCGGATGTTTGGAAAAGTAGTCATTGATTTTCTTACTATCGCCTAATGGTGGTATTGTTAAACGCGGACCCTTAACGCTATCTCTATCACGAACATGACCTCCCACGCCTCCCCCGCCCGGGCCACCGTTGTCGTCCGGTGCTTTTCGCTTCCGCTTCCGATCGGACGGCGTCCGGGGGATCTTCTCCGGCGTCGGGGTATTGATTATAGTCTCTAGCTCCTTATCACTATGTGACGATCCGGTACTCATGTTCGAGTCCTGATCTTTGTTGTTATTAGTGTAATGTGACTGTTGTTGTTGCTGTTGCTGCTGCTGCTGTTGTTGCTGCTGGTGCAAGCTAGTGAGCGCGCCGAGTTGAGGCGGTACGCCCAATCCACTGACAGCCGCTGCTGCTGCTGCTGCCTGCTGACTGCTGTAATGCGGAGGCGGCGGCGGCGGCGGTTGCTGCACAGAATGTGGCTGTGGCTGCTGTAGATGATGCGAATGGAGATGATTTTGGCCAACCTGTTGTACTATAGTTGTCTGTGGTGCCATCTGCAACTGAGTACCGGCAGACATCTGCGGAAGGAGAAAAAATAGGTTGTTAGATTATATTACTAATTATTATTATTGTTTGTTATAGAATGTAGTTAGTTACTTTCATTTCACTACTTATAATCACAATGAAATAAGAAAGAACCCCATTATTAACTGATAATTCAGTAAAAGGCACAATCCTAACTACCATCACAATTTTAAATTGAAAATTTCTTCCGATTGTTTATTCGTTGCTATGGATAAATGACAGGAGCACAATGATCAAGTGTAAAAGTATCCTAAAATTTATAGGTTACTATGTTTGACTACATGTCTTCTTTGAGACGGTAAAAAACTACCCGTTTTTGACCCAAAAAATAAAGTAAACACAAGAAATGACTCTTCCTTATCTATAAACCCCCAAGCTTTGGCAATTACTTATCAAATCCATCTCGTTGCCGAGCACTCATTGAACGGAACCCGCCGTAGTGACCTGGCAGGCACTGACACCACCGACGCTGGCCAGGTCTTCTAGTGCGGTAGGTACGCACTGACGTACAGCGACGTTGTTTTCGTCCGGCCGATAGCAACACTATCCAGTGTTGTTAAGCGCAATTCTTAATCGCTCACTGGACAAATTGTTGATGGGACTCCGAAAGGTACTCTCCGTTGTTGTTGTTGTTGTTGTTCTTGTTATCGGATAGATTACGGTATGTATCGGCAGCAAACTTGCACGACGGACGACGACGTCTCGTTGCTAATCAGATAAACTTCTTTTCTGCCCGACTCTGTGGTGTATGTGTGTGTGTTTATATTCTCTCTTCGTCTCCCGCGATCACGCTCTCTCTCTGTCATGTGTCCACACCATGTATCATCATCGACACACATCGAAACCAATATGGCTGACGGTACACATTTTTTCCGTACTATTCAGACGATAGTAATAAGTAAATTTTGAGAGTATTCAAACCACTATCACTGTTAATTTTGAATCTCACTAATCATTCGCAATGGATTCTTCAATAAACTGACTGATTTTGTGTTGTTTTGATGCACGAAAATCCTACTTTATTCCTTTATTCGCAAGGAATTCTCAACCAGGGCGTGTGTGTGAGTATCATTAGCCTGTGGTACTTTAGTTAGCACACTTTTGATATCAAAACCACAGACGAGTTCGGATCACCAAATTTTAAACACCAAATTAGGTTTCTTTTTTCAAAAATCGGAAAACTTTGTGCAACTTTCAACTTTGCGAATCCTTCGGATTTCCGGTGGCGAATTTGTCAAACTATTTTCACCTCACTTTGCTCACTTGTGTCGGTTCGGTTCGGTTCCACCACCGACAAGACGACACAACCGAACCGTCAACGGGAGAGAAAAAGTTTTTCCTCACCTCACACAACACAACTGCGCTGCGATATATACTTCGATGTTCGATGACGACGAGAATGAACGACACACACAGCAGCGAGCGGCTGAGCTGAGCTTTCCGCCGTCGTACAAGTTATTTAACAAAATGGCGAAAGAAGTACACAGAGCTAAATTCAAGCTGTTTTTTTTTTGTTTCTATTCACAACCAAAGACAATCAGCAAAGTCGTTCTGGCTTCAATCGGATCAACCTTTCTCGTTTTCTCCTGTGCCACACACACGGCACACACAAGAGCAGGGCCATCCTCGTGCGTGCTGTGCACATCACCCATACCAGTGAGCGGCCCTTTACGATAGCATGCTGTGTGTGTGTGTGCTGATTCAATGAATCGTAATCATGCGCGATTTTCCGCGCCGCACTAACGTGACGTGCAACATCATCGTCGTTCCGTTCCGTCGTCATCATGAATCATGATTGCTCTATCAGTCGCCGTACCGTACCGACTTGCATCTAAGATGTTTGTGTGCGTGTGCGCGCACGATATGATGTAAGAGCAGCGGTGTGTTATGTTGCACCGGCAGATTACGCGACACCGGATGAATGTGTTGTTGCATTCAAGAAGTGAGAATAAATACGCAGAAGACTTCATTCACAACGGTGAAATCAATGACCATATTATTGGTCATGAATGATACATATTTTCAAACACGCAGAAAGCTGATTATTGTGAAAAAATTACCAACCAAAACCGAATTACCGTTGCAATACACGTCTCCGTCAATGCTCTACGCAATTTACCGGTGCAACGGAACGGTTGCACCAGTCTAATCATTCGTAAATAAACAAGACACCGACGACACCGTAATCTCTAGTAAGTAGAGGCAGCGCAAACTAGTCTGTGGTGATAGTAGTGGTGAGGCTACATACATCAAAGAGTCAAAGAGTGCGACTGCGATCTCGTGCCATGCGCCGCTCGTCACTAGACTAACTAACACATTAATGCTTGTGTTTACATATGGTACTACTGCGGAGCAGTGCTGCCAAAAGGGTTGCTAATAGCTAAAAGCAAAAAACAGCTGTGAGAACATGATAATAACATGAATTTATTTAATGGTCCCAGTGATGAACAAACCTTCATTGAATTTTACGTTCACGACTTATAAAAATTAGGACACTTTCAGTTACACTTATGGCTCTATTGCCACTGATTTTTATTCGATTTTTATGCAACTCCTGTCTTGAAAAAACCATATTAGATTGACCGTTAATAGAAAAAATATGATGATATATTTTATAGCTTTATTTCCACGGAGACAACGCAATAGTTAAGCAATTACGCCAATAAAAATGAATCTTCCCCGTCTAGCAGAGTGCTGGTTCAAGTTGCATACTCCGGGACATCCGCCTAGAATACTAATGGAACTCAACGCAGGTGATTTGAAGTTTTATAGAATTATACGGCACATAAAAGCATCAAATCTGGATTTTTAAAACGAGTTCTTGGGTAGACATTTAGATGTGTTTTGAGCTTTTCGAGACTTGCGTGAATGTGTTTTATATGACTACTAGCTGACCCGACAAACTTCGTATTGCCACAAATTAACCTGTGTTGTACATAAATCATGAATCTCGGATGATCTTTGTCACAATCTCGAGTTTTGCAAGCCCCCCAGTGGGCGGCGCTTCCGACGGCGGGTCACCGGCAACACTCGCGACCGGCTCGTCCTGAATGATCTAGTGTTACTATAGATAGTTTTTGTGGTCTTGTTATTGATTAATGTTTTATGGAAGAGTCAAATTTCTCGAGTTGGATTAGTTTTTGAGTTTCGCAAAAATTTCTGTTTTATTTGTATGAGAGTCCATATCCCCCTACCACAGGGGTGAGAGGTCTCTAACTATCATAAAATAAATTCAAGACTCAAAAATCTCCTACATGCTAAATTTGGTTCCATTTGCTTGATTAGTTCTACGGTTATGATCAAATTTGTATTTCGTTTGAATGGGAGCCCCCCCCCTCCTAAAAAGGTAAGAAGTCCTAATTCATCATGGGAAAAATGGTTGCCTCCAAAAACACCCACATGCCAAATATGGTTCCATTTGCTTGATTAGTTCTCGAATTATGAGGAAATTTGTATTTCATTTGTGTAGAAGCCCCCCCTCTTGAAGTGTGGAAGGATCCTAATTCACCGTAGAAAATATTTTTGCCTCCAAAAACCTCCACATGCCGAATTTGGCTCTATTTGCTTGATTAGTTCTCGAGTTATGAGGAAATTTGTATTTCGTTTGTATAGGACCCCCCCTTCCTAAAGTGGGGAGGGGTCCCAATTCATCATTGAAAAAAAATTGTCTCCAAAAACACACACATGCCAAATTGGGTTCAATTCGCTTGATTAGTTCTCGAGTTATGAGGAAATTTGTATTTCATTTGTACAGGAGCCCCTCCTCTTAAAGTGGGGAGGGGTCCTAATTCACCATAGAAAATTTTCTTGCTCTCGAAAACCTTCACATGCCAAATTTGGTTGCAGTTGTTTGATAAGTTCTCGAGTTATGAGGAAATTTGTATGGAAGTCCCCCCTCTTAAAGGAGAGAGGAGTTATAATTCCTCTTATAAAGAGGGGAGGGGTCTCAATTCACCATAGAATAAATTCTTGTCACCAAAAAAAACACCCACATGCCAAATGTTGTTCTATTTGCTTGATTAGTTCTCGAGTTAGGAGGAAATTTGTATTTCATTTGTACAGGAGCCCCCCCTCTTAGTGGGGGGAGGGGTCTCTAACCATCACTAAAACGTTTCCTGGCCCCAAAAACCTCTACATGCAAATTTTCACGCCGATTGGTTCAGTAGTTTTTGATTCTATAAGGAACACAGGACAGACAGACAGACAGAAATCCTTCTTTATAGGTATAGATTTAGGCGGATTTTTACGCCAATTTCGAAATTTAGGCAGCTTTCAAGCGATTTTCGGATTTTATACCACCGTTGTGTGCTTTGACAAGAAATTTTAAGATTTTGTGAGGTTTTTCACGTAAATTTTAAATTTAAACGCGTCAAAAGTCTTTTTTTGCTTTTCCTGACGTATCGAGCTTAGGTGTCTTAGCAGAAGTTTCATAAAAAAGTATTCTGCATCTAACGACATTTTCATATAATTAAATATTAAGGGTATAACAAATTTGATAACAGCATTACAGGGGATAACAATTTTTAATAGGAACTAGATAGCATGGTCATATCACTGACGAACTGACATGACACTTAGAAGAAAATCCTTTAAAAACCAACGTCCTGCACATTTTGCTTGCACACTAGCACCCTCTGTTATGCATGTTGCGGAGTAGCTTGCATTTGCAGGGTTTTATGCTGTAGGGTTTTATACATTTGAATGGTTTTATACTGAAAACTCAAAGCAACACTCGCGCGCCGCGGTGTAGCCATGTTGCGAAACATTCTTTTTTGAAAAATGAGTGGCTTTTGATTGGACGATGGAATTATCGCGAGTGTCTCGTCTGTTTGTCTGTGATCATATGTTCGGCACAGTTGTAGAACTTTGAATTTCATTAAACTTTGCCGAAGATACTACGTATCTGCATCATATGGTTTGCGAGATATAATTGACTTTCTGTTGTGACCCCCTTAAAATCAGTTTTTTAAACTTTATATACACACAACCTCATCTAATAGGTTCGACATGTTCTACAAACTTTTTGATACTATCAAAATACGTCACTTTCTAGAAGATGTAAATATCATATGTTGCTTTATTTGTTTTAAAAATTGATTTTAAGCTTAAATTTACCGTTTTTACAAGTAATTTTTTCCGTAAATAGGCACCTGTTTAGGCCGAGATTTTTAGTACACGTATTTTTTTTTTTTTTGTATGCCAGAAGGCCATTGGGTTAACTGGCCACTGCGACAGTCTTAATGGTCGTCTTTTGTGGCAGGCCCCGATTGCTGTACACAGTTTACGGACCGCTCATACCCATTGATGGAGTTGAGTTGAGGAGTTGAGGTCATACGGCCTCTGAGAGACATGAGATGATCACCAATCGCTATTTTATCGAATGCTGATGTTTTTTGATATGCGACACGACATACTTTACTGAGGCTGTCCCCCCGGATCCGGATGGTGCGCACCATGGCTCATAACTGCAGCAAAGTAACTGATATGTCCACAGTCGATGATATGTTTACAAAAATCAACAGATTTCAATCAAATTTTAAATATTTGGCAACTTTATCTAAAAAAGCCATGTCTCGGTCCCCCAAGGAACTCTCGGAATAATTCCGGGACCATGTGATATATGGCCATTATCTATAGATATTATGAAAATAGAAAATATTTTCGGCAAAATTCCCAAATTTGGTTAAAAAATATTGAAAGATAAAAAAGTTCGATGGTCAATTTAGGGCGTGCAAATTGTCTCGAACAAGTCTGTGTCTCTGCTATTATCAAAGAGATGAAGTTTATTCTTGCTACGGTTTACATCCCTCCTGATAGAAGCAAGGTGACAATCTCGCTTTATCAACGAGCATATCCCCTCAATTCGTGAATAACGTAACGAAGGGTCTTTAGACGAAAATTTACAGTGACTATAACCACCCTCAAATTTCAAGGTTTAATGGGGAGGATGGAGTGCAGTACGACAGTTCTCTCCAGCTTCCTGCGACTAATGCTGCTGTGTCGATGGAATTAAATTCCTTTGTTTACTGCCATCCTGTATAAGAAACATCTATGTCTGGGGCCATTTCTTTGCTACTTTCTGCTGATCCTTCGTATCCTCAGCTGGATTTCTTGCCTATAGGCTGATACGTCCCGCAGAAGTTTGCAGCTGTCAATTTAGAGGTTGCACCTCTAAACTATTTTGATGCACTTACGGTTGTAGAGCACCTTTCGTCACTGGATTGGGCTGCATTATTAGACGGTTTTGCGATGCTGTTAAATGCACTTAACTCAACGAAAATCATGCTATAATTAGCTCTCCTTCAAAACCTGCCTGAGGTAATTATACAGTGAACTGCAGAACAGATTGAAACGGCATCGAAAAAAAAAACAGACAAAACAGAGACTACTTCGAAACAAAACCGCAGAACAAACGGACTTCAAATCAGAGCCGAAGCGTGACATTGTTGCGGCGAAGACCCGATCTGGACCACATCTTTTATCAGATTTTGTTCCAAATTTTGGAACAGATTTGGACGAGATTGCGGGTCAGATTTTGGACCACAACTGGAGCAGATTTTGGGCCACAGTTTTTCATCAGTTTTCAAACCACCAATCAGATTTTGGATCAGGTTTTGACCCAAATTCCGGACCTGGACTAGATTGAGAGCTCCATTCTTTTTATCAATTTTTTTTGAGATTTTGTTACATATTTGGACTAAATTCTGAACCACATGATTGTACCACATTTTTGACCAGGTTTTAAATCAGTCTTTGAATTAGATTTTGAACTCATCTTAATGGTGATTTCGAATAAAACTAGTGGAAAAGTTGCCAACGAAAAATCGGTGATGTTTAGTGCCGAAAAACGCCTATGATATCCAGTGCGAAGTCATAAAAACAGACCAACCGAGTAGCTTTTAATTGTGTATTTCCCACGTGCAGAGTCCTGATTGAAAACTTGCTGCACATGAGAATGACGCGGTTAGTATTTGCACCTACTATCAGAATATGCGAGGTTTAAAAACTAAAGTAGACGACCGGTTTCTTGCATATTGATTGCCATTGCTGAACTCTTCTCTATTCTTACAAGATCTTTAAAGTAGTGATCAACCACAAAACCGTACAAAAATGCAACAATTTTTAATATAACATAAATTTCAGGTGAAAAATGCAACAATAATTACACCTAATTCTCTATCGCTTCTCCATACTATTCCAGTTAGAACCGTAAGCAAAAAGCGGCGAATGCCTGTCACTTCTATACTGTGACATTTTCTTCGACTGGTCACAGTGAAAATAAGAATGTTTGCTTATTATCATGTACGTATTCCGGCTAGTTTCCTCACATCAAGAGATAGGCTCTCTCGATACTGAAACAATACGAAGCGGCGGTATTGGCTGAGATTCTGACACATGGCACTGCATGCTGGCAAATGTATAGAACAAATGTAACCGTTTCGGTCCCTGTTCTGGACCATATTTTTATCAGATTTGACCCAGATTTTCAATAAGATTTTAGACCACATTTTTTATCAAATTTTGGACGAGTTTCTAGACCTGGACCAGATTGTAGACGTTGCCCCGATTCTGGACTACATTTTTCATCAGATTTTGGATCATGTTTTGAACCAGATTCTAGACCAGGACCTATTTTGGACCTGGACTAGATTGACACCATTTTTTATCAAATTTTGTCTCAAATTTGAACTAGAATCTGGACTAGATTTAGGACCACATTTTCAATTAGATCTGTGCCATATTTTGAATAAGATTCTAGACCAGAGTAGTCAAATGTTGTACCTCCATCAGGTTTTGGGCCAGATGTTGGAGCACGTTTTAACCAAATTTGGCCCAGATGTTGGATAATATTTTGGACCACATTTTTGTTCAAACTTTGTATCAGATGTAGGATCAGAATGTGCTTCATTTTTTATCAGATTTTGAGTCAAATTTTGGGTCAGATTCTCAAAGTGGGCCAGATTATAAACCATATTTTGGACCACATTTTTATCAGATTTGGACCAGGCTTTAAGTAAGATTTAAGACCCCATTTTTTAACAGATTTTGGACCAGATTCTGGACCTAAACGAGATATTGGAGCTGCATGAAGTTCTAGATCAGATCATGGACCACATTTTTATCAGATTTGGGATAACATTTTGGACCGCAAATTTTTGACGAGTTTTTAGACCTGGACCAAATTGTGGACGTTACCCCGATTCTGGACTACACTTTTCGTCAGATTTTGGATTAGGTTTTGAACCAGATTTTAGACCTGATGAGCGACCTGGACTAGATTGACCTCATTTTTATCAAATTTTGTCTCAAATTTGAAGGAGATTCTGGACTAGATTTAGGACCACATTTTTAATTAGATTTTGGTCATATTTTCAACCAGACTCTTGACATGAGCCAAATGTCGGGTAATTCTGAGCAGCACCAAAAAGTATATATCAGTTTCTCGTGCATTCAATAATGCTTCTAGTAATAATTCTGGTGTCCCGCAAGGCAGTAACCTTGGGACTTTGCTACTCGCCGTGTACTGCAACGATATTGCAATTCTGCTTGGTTCCTGATGCGGACAAGCTAAGGCTGTCTCGCTGTGGTGAAATCTATCTCCGATTTCGTCGATTAGATTAGCGATCTTGCGCGGTTCTGTAAACTAATACCAGCTTTTTGGAATTTGGAGACACTAGAGAGTCGGCTCTGCTGTCCCGTATTGTTTTCCGAGCTTCACGCAGTCAGCTTCGTTAGTTGAATTTACTGACAACCGGACGTCAAGCATCCACACTTTTACACTGGTCAAAGAATTATTTGGCTTTGGAAACATTTCCTCTGGTGATTTTAGTAAAAATGCCAATATGACCCTGATAATTATCACGTTTTTCAGCCGTTTTTTTCATTTGTTATTGCGCAACAACAATAAAAATAAAACTGATAATAAAAACCATACAAACAGCTCACGGGAACGTTCCTCCACAGCCATCGTTTGTGTGTAACACGAGACACCCCTTTTTGTTGTGGTTGCCCAAGCTGAGCTGCTGCTAGTTGACATGCCGTAACGAATCACCGTAGATCACACCACTCACTGCCGTAGCACTGACTGTGATCATAGCACTGATTGTGTGACACGCTATTATTGTACCATTATTCTAGCGGGCAGGCAGGCAGGCCGAGTAGCCTGCCATCATCGGTTGATTTGGTTGAGAGCGGATAAATGCGGCGCAATTAAATCCGATAAACTGTGCTGTGCCTACCTTCCGACCAATAATCGCTACGTCAGCTTTTTGTCGGTGATCGTGTGCGCGTTTGTTCATCGCCCGTCCGTCAAAGTTGATTAACACAACAGGGGATGGGTGATCAATACGATATCCTCCGATAATAGCAAATAGACTTTTTCCGAAAATTTTATGAACTATAAAAGGGAACCAACAGTTTGTTCAACTACTGATTAGATCAATGCAACTGTGACTGATAGGCTGTAGGAGATATAGTAGGTATAGCGTAGAAGATTAATATATATAAGAGTGACATTAACTGTAAAATAGATCATTAATATTCGAACAGTTCACGAATAAACGTTGTCTTGAATAAATGGCTACAAGGCAAATGCGCCACAAGCGTAAACCTATGAGCAGCCATATTGGTTTAACCTGTAAATGCTAAAAATAGGCCGTTTCTGGTAGCCGTACGGACACAGAGCGCTCAGCTAAATGTCAATCCATAATAATGGAATGTACGTACGAGCGTACATAGTCTCCTTCGCAGCCCGAGGAACCGCGTTTGCACAATTATCAACAGTGAGATGAGCGTATCATAGGGGAAAGCATAATACGGGCAGATTCCACAGATCACAGCACAACTTTCGCGCATCTTCAACGGCACGTCGTTCGGTGGAACGTCGAAAGAAAAAAAGACTAACGTGCAGGGCCGAACTCTCAAACGTTGCATCGCAACAGGCGGCGAAAACCGAAAGAGACGCAGCAAACCGGCACAGATGCCTATCTTGAAACTCGCTAATTTGTTTGAACGTGACCACCGACGAGAGACCCCGCCGCGCCGCGCGCCTTGTGGCGGCTCGCGGAAACCGGCAGCACGGGGTGTCCGGCCAATCAAAACAAAGGCAGCACAACATAAGGCGAGAATGAGCAAAGTGGGTGAATAAAAAAAACGGGAAAACACCTCCTCCACGGTCGGTCGACCCGAACCGCGGGTGTGTGAGTGAGAACACAGTGCAAGAGAATTTCGTGAGTGAGAGTGTATTTGTTACACAGCGAGCGAGCGTGACGACGATGCCGGCTGCAGCACAGCTAGTCTAGTGTAAACAGAAGACGACCAGACTCGGTCGAACCAGACAGCGGAATGGCGAGACCGAGACTTTTAATTCATAAAAATTAGGCTAGCACTGTGTGTGCTGCTCAGGTTGTTACTATGGCGAGGCGAGAGGTCTCACTAACACGGCTGCTCGAGCACAAAAAAGAGCAAAAGTAGCAAGAGAATTCGCAAGTTGTATGAATGGATCAAGAAAATATCTCCGAGAAAATTATTATACAACACACATACACTTGCGCTCGCTCGGTATGTTAACGATGCAGTGACGAAAGAGCAGACAAAAGAAAACAAAAGAGCAAAGAGCGATAGATAACTTGACTGACAGACAGCTGAATAATGTTTGAACCAGTTTTGTGGCTACTTGATAACTTCCGATTTCGCTCATGCTACTAAATGCAACTAATCTGATGATTGAACATCGTCAAGCATGAAATGGCGTTTTGTTCTGCTGGGGAGGCGGTACAAAAAATGTAACAAATTAGCAACAGTGTAAACAAAATAAACAGTATTGAAGTTCGCATTTTCTACGAAGTGCAGTGTAAAGAGAAAAAACACTGCACAAATTTGTCTTCCGATTGGAGCCCTTGACAAACCCTGACCAACCCCCACCGTTCGGTTAATTCCTTTCAAGATACCGTACAAAATGTCTTGATTCTATGACCGACAGGCCGACCGGGTAGACGTTCAAAGTTGCCAGAGCTTGTAAAAAACTAGACAGGTAAAAAATAATCCCAGACACAGCAATTACGCGATAATCATACGTCAATATGGCAGCACGGTTTTTTTTTATTATTACAATCGGAGTTCTCACGCGATGTGCATCCATTCTCAAATCGGAAATCTCTCGCACGATCGCGCGCGCTCTCGTCGTATTCCCACGGACCAACCACCCGACCGACGGAACGACCCGTGCGCGCACTCTGTCTGTACTGTGGTGGCACGGCAGGTCCGTCCGAAATGTTTCTCCGGCTGAAGGCGGTATGACGGGCGGCTGCTGTTCGAGTTTGATTACCGAGAAACAAATACACAATTTATATACATATATATATTTTATATTCATACGTATATTCAGCGAACGAGAAACTCTTTGCCGTTTTTTTTTCGTGTCGTTTGTGCGCTCGCTTCCCCACGTCGAAAAACCAAATATGGCCGACGTCGATTTTCTTAAAAGGCAACTTTGGCTGCGAGTGACTTTTTTCGGTCGAATTTTGTCTAATCAAATTTTTTCGAACTGAAACCGGGCAGAAATTTTGACGTTTCCTATATCCGTTCTGCGGTAAATAAAAGAATATAAAACACATAATTACCAACACTATCACAAGTCATCATTTACTGCACACATGGGGATATTTTCCGCAGCAATTTAATATTTTGTTTTATCAGGTTTAACCGTTTAGGTAGGATTTTTTTCCACTCTCACACTCACTGCAGTGATAAACGCTCTGCTGTTTCACTTTTTAACTGACCGAACCTTGCCCTAGTGCAGAAATCACTTTCTAATAATCACACGGATTGCAGTGAAAATTTCGCCTTAACAAGTAAATCAAAATTCCAATATGGCGACACACCAGCAACCAGTCAATAATGAATTGTACAAAATATACAACACAGGAACAACAAGAAAGCACACGGGCGAAAACGTAGATGAAAAAAAAATACTATAGACACACGCTATCGCTGCTACAAAACACACGACGACGACGACGACAACGACAACGACGACTACGAAGACGGTACAGCGGCAATGGAGGGCCCGCGGGTATTCAAGAACACGGCTGCTCGCACAAAACGGAGCGCAGAAGAGCGAATCGAAAAACGGTGCACTGCTGCTGCTGCTGCGATGATGATGATGCTGATGATGTTTTTTTATTATTTCATTATTATTGTTATTGTTGCGCCCTAAGTTCACAACCTGAATCATCCGTCGAACGGCACGGCACGGCACACTCGAAACGGCACGAATTCGACCCGATGAGAATAACAGCTCTCCGATGACTGATCGGTGTGAGTGAATGAGCAAATGAGTGAGCGTGTCATATCTAATAAGAACAACCCTGCAACAAACGCACGGGAGCCAAATTGTAAAAACAAAAAATTAAGGCATTAAAGCATATATCCACTCAATATTCCGTTTCGATTACAAATAACGCACAAAGAGGAGGACGCACGAGGTGAAAGAACACGCTCCATGCTGCGCAGCGAGCGGTGAGAATAAAAGCGATGTGAGAGCGAAAAAGTGAGAGAGAGACTAAACACATGCAGTCGTACTGCTGCAAGAGAATCATCAACTGATGGAAAGAGAGAGAGAGAGCGGATAAAACATTATAAAAGGGAAGACACCGCAAGTGCCGATAGCGACGAAGCATCAACCGGACCGGAGGCAGCCTGTTGTAGACGTCACACACGCCATCGAGATCGTGAGAGAGCGAAAACGGAAAGAAGAGTGGAAAAGGAAGAAGCAAAAATGGCAAATCGAATTTACATTCCGCTGCGAACGGCACCTCGTCTGCTGTTATCAGTCAAGCACACAGGGCGGCACTCATTCACTTGGACACAACATAGGTACATAACACAATCAACCGCGCGCGCGGTGGGAGCTCACAGAGCGCTCTCTGCACAGCACTCTTCTCGTCTCACCATCAGAGGCATAGGCAGGCAAGAGTAAGCATAAGCACCCACTGTGTGCATTTTGTTTTGTGCCATTTTTCGCATGTCGGCACATTAACACGACGTTCACACGCATTCTCTCCAGGTGCTCCGTGTGTGTCAGTTCAGTGATGCCACTATTATATAATTTTCTGTACTTAATATTTTTTTAATAAAATTATATCATAAAAATGCATTTTAAAAAGCTTGATTTACGCTCTATTGATACACTTTCAGAAGATTAACAGCTTAATTTGACAGCCACTGTCTCAATCAATCAATCCGTTGAAATTATAATATCCAGCGACTTGATCTAGGAATACGTACGAATAGTCGGTGTGTTATTTGGCCTTCACAGATAATTTTAGTGGTCATCAAATTTAGTTAACTTTTTGAGCTCGTCGCGAAAACGTTGATTCTTTTGAGAAAACCTCAATGATTATACACACACAAAACGAGTGCAGGATCGGGTCCAACATTTTATACATGTCGAAAAAAGTCAAATAATTTAATGTAGCAGCACTAACCCCTCATTCATTGTAAAATTTGCCATTTACAGTGAAAACAGCAATACTTGAACCACTTGAATGTGGTTTTTTGAAGTTTTGTAACAGTGAAATGCTATATTTTGCAATATTTACTCCTAGAGTTCCAGTGCTTTTGGATAGTTTATTTGACGACGCATTTATTACCAACAGAAAAATTGTTACCGTTGGATTTATTCCTGAAGGACACCGTTTTCTTGATTTCTATCCGAATCCGATTCTAATACTCCGCCGTAAGTTACTTGTACACTGATAAACGGTGTTGTGAAGCGAGACGGAGCCCTGATAGAAAAAGCCAGCGGAATGGTTAGAGAATTTTTACCGAATTTCGCACATACTCATTATCTAGGTAATCCTCGTTCACTAGGTCTTCTTGTACCGTTTAATCTGTGAAAGTTGCTCCATAACACATCCGCTGGAGTGCTAGGGTCGTAGCTTCAGACTGAAAAGTTGTTACACGAGTCTTGTTTACGGAGATAATGGTTTTTCTTGCAATGGTTCGAGCTTCTTGAAAAGTTGTTCTGGTATTTTCCTCACTGGAGTCGGCTGGAAGCTGACACTGTAGTGTTCGAAGAACCTTACGTCGTGATTTAACCTTTTCTTTGACTTTTTCCGCGCACCAGATTTCGCATCTACTCTTCAAATTGGTTGATGTTTGCCGGTTGATGTTTTGGCCGTGCGGACGACTGTTAAAATAAGTTTGGAACTACAGTTCAGTGTTCACAATTTTAGCAAACTATCGATTGCTTGTGGCGCACCTTCTTGCGAACATTCTTAATGACGTTGAGCACAACAACGAGTTCTTGACGACAAATTTTGATACTTTTTTCCAGTCCATTTCAAATTGTTGAGGAATAGTTTCTACTGAAGATTGGAGCGAACCAACTCCGGTTGGTTCAATGAAGGCAATGAAGGGAAGTCCACAAGCAGGAGTTCTTTCACCACTTTTGTGGTCTTTAGTTGTAGATGATCTACTTAGGAGCCTAGAAGCTGAAGGTTTCGAAGTTGTCGACTTTGTTGCAGATGACCTTGTCATTATGGTGAAAGGAAAATTTGATAATATAATTTGGGGAAGAATGTAACAGGCTCTAAGGCGTACCCAAATTCGGTGTAAGAAGGAGGGCTTAAGCATGAATCCGACGAATGAATGAAAGATCGTAATTGTCCCCTTCACTAAAAGGAGAAAACTACTCTTAAAGCTTCTCTAGCTTCAGGGAAAAGAAATAATATTTAGTGAACAGGCACCATTTTTAGGTTTAGTTCTAGACGCAAACATAGACGAGAATGCACATCTCGACGTAGCGATAAATAAGGCAGTCAGTCCATTTTGGCTATGTTCAAAAACCATCGGAAGGAAATGATGCTTAAAGCTAAAAATGATAATGTGGATCTAAAAAGCAAAGCAAAGTCTAGGTGCTACATTCCGAAACTTGAAACTTGACCTTTTTGACGTAGGACTACGTCTTACGGCAAGTTTTGAGATAGGGTGTCATTCCAAAAAATCGAAAAATGCGAGCGTCACGAAAAATGATAGGGTTTGAGCGCTAATAGCTCAGCGGTTTTCCAATCGATTTTCAATAATCTTACATCAATCGATCGTAAGAAAAGTATGGATTCTTGTTGTTGAACTATTGAAAAAATGAAAATAATGAACCTGTTTTACCAGAATTCTCGCTTCGTTGGAAATGACGTTATCAAAGTAGAAACGCGTTTTCACGCTTCGACTTATAATTCAGTCAATTTTCAATAGATTTCCAAGATATTTACACCAATTGATCGGAAAATCGATTGAAAATACAGAAAACTTTTGATTTTCAATGCGCGTCATTGAAAAATTGAATTATTTTCATATTTTTGCCTTCCCTCGTCAGCGCTTCCCTAGCACGGATGACAGAAATATATACGATATAAGCTATGGGTTAAGCTTCCTTATGATTGTATTTAATTTACGCCCTATAGAATCCGATCGAAAATTGTTAAGCTTCAGCTGTTGCTGCTTCCCCCGGCTAAGGCAACGAAGACATGCAAATTCACCAAGCGAGGTGTTGGAACTGTAGCACTCGTTTCGCTGCCGTGAAGGAATATCTGGCTGCTGAAGTTCCGGAATTGGCAGGAAATATGCTGCTCGCGACAACGAAACGAGCAGAATTATCGTCACTTGCAGCTGGCCATCCGCAACAACGAAGAGTTGAACAAATTGCTGTCCCGTGTCGCCACTGCTCAGAGAAGTGTCTTTTTGAACATCCAAGCTGTTATGTTGCTGCACAAGAAAACGGAGAACAAAGCTTAAATTTCCAACATATCACGTCGACAAAATATTCTTTTAAGGACATAATGTTCATCAAGGTATGAGGAATTTTCGCTCAAATATTCCAGCTCCAAGTAAATGTATTCGGTCAAGCGTCAAAACGCATAAAACCATGGGTTTAATAAAATGAAATAGTTTTAGTAACATCTTTTGCATCTTCATATGAGAATTTGTTCGTTCTTCAAAGAACGATTTTCGGTAATTGATGAAACCTAGGAAACTTGGAACGTAGGGCTTTTCACTCGGTTTTCTTTAGCAACACAAATTTATCCATCACCAATGCTACAGTAATAATGCGTAGCGTAATTTTTCTTTTGGCAGCAAAAGACGAACGGCCCACTGGTAACTTTGCTCTTTTGTTCAGACTGAAATTGAAATGCTCCATTTTATTCAACGTAGATGATGGAATGTCGGAGCACGAAAAATAGACGGAACCGATTCTTGTCGTTTGCTCTGGTACATAACACGAGGTAAGCCGGCGAACAGCATTATTCAAACGCTAGCTGAGCTACTGCCAACATCGTTTGCCAGGGCAAACGAAAGTCACACTCGACTCGTGCACTTTTGCAGTGTGTGTGCAGTGCAGTGTGTTGGAGCTGGAGCACTCGTTTCGCTGCCGTGATGAAATATCTGGCTGCTGAAGTTCTGGAATTGGCAGGAAATATGCTGCACGCGACAACAAAACGACCAGAAGCATCCCACGTCACCTGCAGTTGGCCACTTGGGAGTGGTGAATTTCATCGTGATTCAGGACCATACACTAACGGGGTTAATCACATAGCTGCTGAAGCTTTCCGGCTGATCTGTTCCAACAAGCCGTACCTGGTTAGCGGTTATCGGTACTCCAATTTACCGAACAGAGAATTACGTTAAGTGCGTTAGTGCAAGTTTATTGCAAGCTGGAGTTATGATAATCAAACAATCGGTTCTTTCAAGGGCCACACAACGATTGAAGAGTTTATTATATTTTCTTGCCCAGTTAATACCATAATAACACATAATAATTCCTACCTCTCCGATCGCCACCTAGAAGTTAGCATCGACGGGTTCACCTCTAGACCTTTCACTGCTAGTTCTGGAATTCCACAAGGTAGCCATCTCGGACCTTTGGTTTTCCTCATCTACTTCAACGATGTCAACTTTCTGCTTAAATGCCCGCGACTCTCTTTTGCCGACGATCTGAAGCTGTATGCTAAAGGCGATAGTTCGTCCGACGCCGCGTTCCTGCAAGAGCAGCTGCTGATTTTTGCAAAATGGTGCACAGACAACCGCATGCTGCTGAATTCCGACAAATGTGAAATAATTACATTCTCAAGGAAATTGAACCCTCTCGTTTTTGACTAGATTCTATCAGACGTGCATCTACGCCGCGAAAATTGTGTTAAGGACTTGGGAATACTGCTTGACTCTAAGCTCGACTTCAAACAGCACATCGCATATATTGTCGATAAGGCCTGCAGGAATCTGGGATTTATCATGCGGATCGCCAAGAACTTCAACGACACCTACTGCCTCAAAGCTCTCTACTGTGCTCTTGTCCGGTCCAACCTTGAGTACTGTGCTCCTGTGTGGAGTCCGTACTACCAAAATGGAGTTGACCGAATCGAGTCAGTGCAGCGCCGATTCATACGTTTTGCACTTCGAAGATTGCCCTGGAACGACCCCTTTCAGCTGCCCTGCTATGAACAACGCTGCAGACTCATCGATCTTGACCCGTTGAACACTCGTCGCGACGTGACAGAGCAATGGCAGTCGCCGACATGCTGACCTCGAGAGTGGATTGCCCATGTCTACTCGCGAACCTCAACATATACGCCCAAAGTCGTGTTCTACGCAACGGTCCATTTCTGCGTGTACCGCATTGGCGAACCAACTAAAGCACATTTAGCACAATCATCGGTCTGCAACGCCATTTCAATCGATTTACACTAGGGGTTTCCAATAAGGCGTATAAGTGCGTAGTAATCAGAGATTACTTTTGTAATCATTTACGAATTAATTAGGTAATCAATGGTAATCAGTAGAGTAATCAATGATAATCTTAAGTAATCATTGGTAATCATGATTAATTTATAGTAATCACAAGAGACTGATTACTGGTAATCAGAGGTAATCAATAAAGTAATCAAAAGTAACTTTTTTCGAAGGTGCGTAGTAATCATTGCTGTTGGAAACTCCTTGGATTTACACATAGCTTCGACTTAAACGTCAGCCGCGAGGTACTGAAAACTCGTTTCCTGGCACTAGCACGTAGATTCTAGTTTAAGTGTATCAGTAGGGCCAGTAGGCCTGTTGATATTTTTATACAAATAAACAAATAAACGAGAGAAAGGCTGAATTTTTCGCCATTGCGAACGACCAACACATGACGGAAATAAGTTTTCTGGTCACGGGCGATATTTTCTGCGACTTCCAAAACGTCTGCAGGTTGTAAATGCTTTATCAGTGTTCTTTTGTGAGCCACAGAAAAGTTGCGCAAAATTTTCAACTTCTTGAAAGCTCGCGCGTACCATCTACCGATTACCGATAGAGGTAAAGCACTATTCAACGTAGAAACATATAAAAATTTATTTACTGTTTGGTTTAGTTACTGACTTGGTTTCGTTTTAATAAAATATATTCAATCAATTCATGGATATTACTCCAAAATCGGTTGAGGATTGAATGTATACAAAGTTTCTACTTTGATAAACGTTACGTATGTAGCTTGTATACATGAAGAATCGTATTATTACATACATGGATACATCCTACTATCGCTACAAAGAGACTTACGTGGTCCTACGTGTTACCTTCGTAATAATTAAACACTGACGAGGAAAGTAAAATAGTGTCTTTATTCGAAGGAAGCTAAATTGATAATGAAAAACTTCTAACTTTGCTATGGTGACTATAATGCAAGGCATACTCGATATATTCTATGGTAGCATCTCTCCCTTTAAGTTAAAACATCAGGTAATCGTTCAGTTTTCTCGGTGGCCGGACAGCTCGAACCGGACGTTGGTCTTGTTGTGCAACAGGCGTAGAAAAACAGGATGGTCCAACATCAATATTCGAATTTGCTAACAGGGTGGAATCACATTCATCATGTGACACATTACTATCCGGCATTGAGAGACTATCAGGTACAGGAGCAACTGACAGTATCGGCCTTTCTGCGGAGACATTTGCAAACGCTGGTCTTATTGAACTTTCACAAATTTCAACTTCATTCTCGTTGGATTTACTTATGCCAAAGTCATCCAACAGAATATTCAACGGTGTTGGTTGTGGTGTAGTATCTGCCACACGCGGTATCAATTGATTCAAATGAGAACGCAATACCTTACGTCTTCCGATTTGATGATTCAGAAGAACATTATAGTTTACGTTACCAATCTCTTCCAAAATTGTACCAGGCATCCATTTCCAGTTGTCTTTGTTTGAGTAAACCTTAGCAAAAACCAGTGATCCCTTTTGGAATTTACTATGGCGAAGTGCTTCGGGTTGAATAGAAGCTTTGTTTGTTGGTCGTATCAGGTCCAAAGTAGTTCTCATGGTACGTCCTTGAAGCTGATGACACGGGGAGTTACCATTAAGCACTACTGACGGTGTGGATCTGTACACTTGCAAAAATATCTGGAGCGCGATTGACGTTGACACTTCTCCTTCCCCGACAATTTTCTTCAGGGAACGTTTTAATGTATCCACAAATCGCTCTGCTTGGCCATTGGATTGCGGATTGTACGGTGCAGTTCGAAAATGTACTATTCCCAATTCTTCACAGAAAACACGGAATTCAGCACTCGTAAACTGGCTGCCGTTGTCGGATACAAGCGAAACAGGAATTCCAAAACGGGCGAAACACTCGCGTAGGAACGATATGGTAGTTGAACTGGTAGGAGATCTAGTCTGAAGAACCTCCGGCCATTTACTATAAGAATCCACTACGACCAGATAATACACACCTTCTATTGGCCCAGCAAAATCCAGATGAAGCCGCTGCCATGGTCCTTCAGTGCGAGGCCACGGTTGTGGTTGGGAATGAGGTGCGGACTTTGCTGTAGATGCACAGTTGTAACAACGACGGACATAATCAGCAATATCGTTGTCAAGCGATGGCCAAAAAACTATGCTGCGTGCAATCGCCTTAGTTCTTTCCATGCCGGGGTGTCCTTCATGTAGCTGCTTTAAAATGCGTTTACGAAAACAGTCGGGAACAACGATTCTATCCATCATTAGCACACAACCGTTAACCACGGAATATGATTCGCGGCGGCTGTAGAATTCACGAACACGGGGATCTTCAACATCATTGCAACGGGCTGGCCACCCATCCTGAATGTAGCTAATTACCTTCTGGAGAACAGGATCACTAGCCGTAGCGCCTCGAACCTTTTCGAACGTAATAGGAGTATTCTGCAATGTTTCATGGAGACACGAACTGACGTCAGCTTCTACGTAAACTGTAGCGATGACTGCTTCTTCTTGTGGTTTTTCGTGTTTGTCGATAAGCCTCGACAAAACATCAGCGTATCCGAAATTCTGCGTTGAGATATATTCGACCTTGAAGTCATAACCCAGAAGAGTGAGAGCCCACCGCTGGAGTCGATTTGCAGTGTGTACAGGTATTCCTTTTTTCGAACCGAAAACTTTTAATAATGGTTGATGGTCAGTTTGCAGGGTGAATTTCCGTCCCCACAGCATGCGATGGAACTTTACACAAGCGAAAACCAGTGCTAAAGCTTCTTTCTCTATTTGACTGTAATTTTGCTCTGCTGCGTTCAATGTTCTACTTGCGTGTGCAACTGCTTTTATATCGCCGTTAGGAAAACGGTGTAACAGAACGGTACCAATACCTGTTTTTGACGCATCACCAGCAACAATTATGTCCAGTTCCGGATTGTAGTGTGTCAAAAGAAGATTCGATTGTAAAACTCGTTTGATATTCAGAAATGCGTGTTGACATTCTGAATTCCAGTTAAATTTTACATCTTTCTTGAGAAGCTTGTCGAGTGGATGACGTAATGTGTGCATTTCCCGAACAAACTTGCCGTAGAAATTAACAGCTCCCAGGAATGAACGAAGCGCTGTCACGTTAGTTGGTGCCGGCATATTCGCTATCGCAGTTACTTTTGCAGGATCAGGACGAATTCCATCAGCATTAACTATCAGTCCAAGATACTTGATCTCTTTCTGATAAAATCGGCACTTCTCTGGTCGCAAATTAAAGCCATACTCACGAAGCCTCTTGAAAAGCTTGCAGAGCATTGAATGATGCTCAACTTCCGTTTTGCTATATACGATAACATCGTCTAAAAAGGCTTCAACTCCTGGTAGATCCAAAATCATCGTTGACATTAGCTGTTGAAATGCTCCTGGTGCGGATTTAACTCCCGGCGCCAATCGATTGAAACGATACAGACCTTTGTGCGTGTTGATCGTGAGCAGTTTTTTCGATTCATCATCTACCTCTACTTGAAGATAAGCATCGGAAAGATCGATTATGCTGAAAATACGGCTGCCCGGTAGTTTACTGAAAATGTCTTCCGGAGTAGGTAACGGGAAATGATTTGACTCCAACGCTGCATTCAATCCGGTGGAATAATCGGCACAGATGCGAATTTTGCCGCCCGGTTTCTTGACGACCACAATGGGTGCTGCCCATTCTGAGTAATCCACAGGAGATATGATGTCCAATCTCTGCAGTCGGTTCAACTCCTCATCTACCTTTTTAATCGCGTGATAGGGAACCGGTCGTTTTGGTCGGAATACAGGTTGTGTGTTTGGTACCAGGTGTAAAGCGATTTTGGTTTTAGTGCAGTGGCCTAAACTATCCTTAAACACCTCCGGAAACTTGTCGAAAAAATATCGATCGGAGTAAGGGGAAACAATGGATTGATTCACCTTTTTACAGAACAATGCTAACGGCTTTGACCATAAATCAAAGGCATCCATCCAATCAAGTCCAACGACATTCAAATCTTCAACCGATGTAATATAGCAGGTTTCCTGTCGCGTTTCTTTGTTGATTGAAATACTGCAGGTTAACTCACCTACAAGCTCTAATGGTTCACCAGATGCTGTTGTAGCTTCCACGTTCGTAGGCTCTGTAGCCGGTGCGCCGATCTGCTTCCAGGTTTGTTCAGTGATCACTGAAATGTCAGAGCCACAGTCCAACTGTAACTCGCACGAACGTCCATTAAAGGATACGGTTACAAACCGTCTTTTGCACCGCACTTGATTTACCGTTTGTATGGTTTTGGTACGGTTCTGAGTAGCCTTTCTTTTCGGCTTCTTTTCGGTGGCAACCTCTGAACGTTGAGATTTCGCCGAACAAGCGCAGTAGCCCTCTTTGTGACCTGTTTTTCCACATTGCTTGCAGGTATATTTTGTGAAATTGCAATCCTTCACAAAATGCATGGCACCGCATTGCCAACAGGGAGATGGAGGTAATTGTTCTCCTGACGATTTTACATCACCTGGCTTCTTTTTGGAGTTGCGAACTGCTTGCACCGAAGAAAAATTTTGTTTTTTCTCTATCAACGCCGTATCGTGCTTCAGATTCGATAGGCGCTGACATTCAGTAACAAGGCCTTCCAAGTTAATTGTGTCAGGTGGTTCCAGTTCAAGTTTTGCGAGAAGTCGAGTTCTGACGTCGGTGTCTTTTGCTGATTTAAGACCGCAGATGAAAATCAAGCTTTTGAACTGGTTCACGGACAGACGCTGAAGCTCGAAATCTTCACATTGTCGATTAACTATCCCGGCATACGTTACGAAGTCGTCTGCGTCATTCTTAATGAGCTGGATGCAATCGTACCGTTTGCTGAATAAGGATTTTTGCTGTCCAAAAATTGATTTGAGTTTGTCAACGACTTGATCGAAAGTGTAGTCTCGTGGGTGGGCCGGCAGGAGATAGTTGAGAAACTTCTCGTGGACTGGAACGCTTAGGCTGCGCAGCATGAGCCGCACCTTAGCTGGATCATCCAAACTACCACCGTCCTTCCTGAAGAGATCTTCATATTTTGAAAACCAGCGATCGAATGTAATTCCGTTTTCCGGGTCATAGTAAAATTCCTTGATGGTAGATGAAAGGGACTCAATAATTTGTTCTGGAGCGCTTCGTTGCGGTGCTGGTGGTTGTCCTCCTGTGACTTGTTCCAGAAGGGTCAGCAGACGGTTGTTCTGTAGAGACATCTGCCGGATAACCTCCGCCAGCGAAGACTCTTGAATATTATCGCCTCCACCTTCGGAATTTCGTTGAACGCTGCTATCGGAATTTCTATCGTGGCTCATCTTGACGAAAATTCTTCAAGTTAAATACTCGTCGCCAAATTGTTACCTTCGTAATAATTAAACACTGACGAGGAAAGTAAAATAGTGTCTTTATTCGAAGGAAGCTAAATTGATAATGAAAAACTTCTAACTTTGCTATGGTGACTATAATGCAAGGCATACTCGATATATTCTATGGTAGCACTACGTCACCTATGCGGTCGTGTCTTGTGCACAACCCCTCTGATTTTTTGTTATAACTGTTCACTTTCAGGGCATCAAATTGGGCTAGGTTTAGCGCGATCCTAAGAAATTTCGTTAGGACGAGAGGACTTTAACACTTTTTCTGGCGTACTTCCCATGCACAAACTACCAAACTAGCTAGTATAAGTCTGAACGTCGTTCGTAAAGAATCTTCAACCTGTTAGGGCGAGAGGGTAACCGAAATCACGGTAAACAGATGGTGTGTTTAACTGCCGTCCCTACCTGTGAAGCAAAGCGATCAGGCAGAAAATGTTCGGAAACATTTGACCTTGAAACTTTTCGTTAATTTTCACTCATTCGTGATTGAAAAAGAAAATTATAATTGAAACCACATAATTGCTACATCTGTTTGTGTTGATCGGTATCTAAAGCGTGAAAATCTACTCATAATTTGTAGAGTTATTAGCGTTCAAAGTCTTTAATATTTTCGTGACGGTAACTAAAATCTAAATTATGGAATGAAACTTTGTGGTAGGACGTAGTCCTACGTGAAAACAAATGCAGTTCCTCCTATACATAACGTCGTACTTTTTTATTGCCCATCAATCAAAAAAGTTTCACGGGTTTTTTATGATGTGAAAAAGATGAACTTTTAAACAGCTGAACGTATGGCAACACTGTCCTATGTCGTCATTCTTTTATTTTTTTCTTTTACTACACACGACACACGACACACGACAGTGGTTGGAGTGTGCGCGACGACTGCTCAGCTCAGTTGTTTTTTTATCTTTTTTCTTCCGTTCGTCCATTCCATACACAGAACACAGAGTGTTGCGGTGCCCGGTGCACCATATGATCGCTGTTCTTGTATTGGTGTGGCTTTTGCTGTTATCATCCGCCCGTCGCGTCGGTCGACCGTCGAGTCGACTCGAGTGTCTGTTTACATGCTGACTCTCTGTCCATCTCGCTCGCTCTCTTGTTGACTGTTGTTGCGCCGCCGTCTGTGGGACACGGACGGACAAGAAGACGACGATGCGAGATACATTCAATCGCTGCCTGTGTGATAAAGTGCTGCCTGCTGCTGCTGCTACTGGCTGTCGAAAAGTGAATTGCTAGGGCATGGCACAGTGTACGCGTGAGGCGGAAACGGGGCGCGAATGATTACATGGCTATTTCAGAAGCGGCGGTTCCACCGCCCTGTTTTCACGACCACCCCGTCGCGCCGCTACCCACCCGCTCTCTTTTGGTGTGCGACTGACGGGTTGCGGCGGGCCGGGCGCTCAGCTCAGCTCATCGCCTGCTGTGCCTGTGCTGTGCTGTGCTGCTTGTTGTAGCACACAGTACAGTATGTTATAAATAGATTGTGGCTTGTAATGAAAACATTTTAGAATTTAATCACAGAAAGAGAGAAAGGGAGTTGTTGTACGATAGAGACACGAACGCGGACACGGACACCCGGAGTCGGAGCCGGACCGGAGTGCCGACGACGACGGAGAGAGAATTTCAGTTCGCAGTCTGTCAGAGTGAGTTCGGAACGGAACGCGTGGAATGCAAATCGCACAACCGACGTCGTCGTCGGTGTTGGTGGCGCTCACAGTCGCTGGCTCTGGTATGAATCGTTCGCACCAGCGACCGTGCTAGGACGGGACGGAAACGAGACATAGATTAATGATAGGGGCGGCGGTGATTGTACGACCTTGGTGTCCCTATCCTATCGGATCGGAACGCCACAAGATTAGGGAATTAGGATTAATGGCGAAACTGTTGAGTAGTTCCTGTTAATTACTCAACAATTTTGAAAACGATTGAGTTCTGGTTTTCTTTTCTAGTTCGAGTGCATTTGGCGTATGAAAATATACACAAATTTTCCACGACGTTTTCATCACGACCTGGGATGATGATGATTCAACTTTCTCTCTAGGTATAAGATAGGGGCATGAAATGTAACACGACGACCGTCGAGTGTCGGTGTTTGCTTGCATTCATGACAGTTTTGGCAAAGTTTTTTTTTTGCATTTTAACGATGTTGTAACACATTTTCCGCATCTCCTCTGGTTGTTTGTGCCAGAGCCAGGGTACCGCCACCGTGCTGCGGTGCAGTGCTATAGATTGCGGGTGGAACGTGGAAGGGTTTCCACTTTCCAATTCGATTTTTGTTTCGCCGCCTGTGGTCGGTCGATGTGTGCAGGCAGGATGGCCATCTTGGGAAAAACGTCGTCGTGGTGAAGATGAGCTGCGGGTCGATGGGACAGTAATTTTCCGCGACATGATAAGTAACACAGAAGATGGTTCGAGGCTACAAGGTAAAAATAAGACCCAGGCCGTAAAAACTAGGGTGATGACCGTAGGCGGAAGTAGCACTTGTCAGGCGGGAAGAAACAGTAAGCTATATTTGTGTAAATACATGGAAAAAACATAAACGAATTGGAAGGCAGATTGTGCCTATATCTTTGCCACCTATATATAAAGCAATGAGCCATCTCGCAACTGCTGGGTTCAGTTCATTATGTACAGATATACACATTTACAGGCGGTATTTGTTATACTTTAATACGCTCTTCTCCGCGCGGCGAGGTAGGACGGCACGAAAGAGGGATATCGGCGCGGGTGCCGGGGTACGGACATCGATGAAACCCCGCCGCAGCAGACGTCAGACACGGCCCTGCTGTACTGACTGCCGTCCGTAGTGCTGTTACTGCTGCAAGTCAGTCAGTCGCTCTCGCCACGGATAGGTATTTATTTTTATATAGCCGTGAATAAGTGGTTCAGAAGGCACAGCAAAGAAATACAGACAATTAATTTTAAAGCTCGCGGTTTTCCATAGTTTGCTAACCCATCATCTCCGTTCAGTACGTGCTGTTAGTTCAGTTCAGAACCGAGTCACGTCAGTCCCACCGCCCCCAGACGGTTACTTGCTCCATTCCATGATCTTCTTCCCGCTGTTCCAAAAGACCAGCGCAGGCAAAGCAATCGGTAGCACACCTCGATCGGTCCTTCGGTACTTCGGTAGATCACGCTAATAACCATCAGCCTAAACTCGCACAACATCGACATCGACACAGAGAGACAGAGAGAGAAAACAGCTATTTATAATTGCATCACATCAGACATCACATCGGCTGTGATTAGTAGGCGAAATAAAAACATCGCACGTTCAGCGGGCAACGGTCGACCGACCGCCATCTTTGATTTTTTGTTCGATGCAACTGATTTTCCATCCAACCAACAACAACAACAACAACAACAACAAACTGATCATCATCGGTTTCACGGGGCACAGTTTGTTAGAAGTGACTGAAACCTTTTTTTTGCCCCTTTTTCTTTCGCTAATGACTGCACCACTAAGAGAAAGGAAACAATTTGTTCGACTTTTGATTCGCCGCATTTGTGTTCGTTTGTGATTGCCATGATATAGGTACCTTGAAATCGACATAAATATGCGATTTAGAAGTGCTTTTAGGTAGCACAGACAGGGTTTTACACTGTACAAATACGATACGTGAGACCGTGAAGGCCATTTTTGTTTTTTTTTCGCGCACTGAAACACATACCGACCACAGCACACGCACGCAC
Organism: Sabethes cyaneus; assembly: GCF_943734655.1. Lineage (NCBI taxonomy): Eukaryota > Metazoa > Arthropoda > Insecta > Diptera > Culicidae > Sabethes > Sabethes cyaneus. The sequence goes on from NC_071353.1 coordinate 169,551,689, forward strand.
ACTAAATTTAAATGCCTACTAAGTTGTAAACTTTGTGCGGCTCGGCCCGGCTGCTACAGTCCGTCAAAGAAGTATTCGGACAGCACCGAATAATGTTTTCCTTTTGACAGTAGGTACAAGCACACTTTACTTTAGTGGCGACAATCCGTTACCGTTCCTGCACCAAACAAGTTGTGGTCCTCCAGTACTGTCGGTCCTGGGTTGCCGTTCTACAATCCCCTCGAACACCAGCAAAACGTGCATAATCCACCATACAATGCATCCATAATCCTCCTAGTTTTCTGCTGAAAACTCCGACTCGGCACAAATATCACAGGGACACTTCCACGTGCCCTACAAGCAATCGTTTACTTCTTTTTGCTCCCAAAGCAAAGGCCCTTTTGACCCTTTCAGCGTCGCTCGAATCAGCGTAGCTAATTTCGCCGGAAAACCCATGTTCAAACATTATTTGCCATGGCTCACAATTCGTTTAACTGAATCGTACGTCGCCTTAAAGTGCGCAAACAGATGTTGAGTCTGCGTGTTGTACTGCCAGAACTTGTCTAGTAACCGACGCAGGGTAAACTGATCTGATTCTCACAAAAACCAGTGATGGAATGGCAGAAAAAACAACAGTTTTGTTGTCTTAGACGAAAAAAAAGCAACAATTGGCAAAAAGACAGCTAAAAACGGAGAGACGACAACAAAAGATGAGGAAAGATGGCAAAAACCGACGGAAAGTCACCAAAACAGAAACAAAATGACGACAAAAATGACAAACAGCCGCTGAAAAAATCGACCTTTGAGGCTTCAGAAAACTATTTGGACGACATAAAGAGGACTAAGATATAAATAAAAACGAAAAGAGGGCGAAATGACGGCGGTATGACGACGAACATGCGATGAAAGATGACGAAAAAGTAATGAAAACATAATGAAAATAAGACGGAAAGTTAATGAAAAAACAACAAAAAGGCGTTTTAAAAAGCGTCAAAAAGGTAATAAAACATTCGAAAAAAGAACGACGCAAACAGACAACGGCAAGGCCAGACAAACGACTATATGAAACAATGAACAGATGACAAAAAAATGACAAAACGAGACGAGAAAAAAGAGAGAGATTCCACCCAGTTAGCTTCGAAGTACGATGCTGGTCTAACAAGGCAGTGGTCGTATGTTCGAATCTCGGCTCGGCTCGGCGAAGAGTCAGCAGGATCGTTGCACTAGCCCCGTAATTGTCCTGTACTCTGATAACCGGCTGCGAAGTCGATAAAGAAGTCCAGCTCCGACTCGGCACAAACATTACTTGGACTTCCCCGTGCCCTGCAAGCAATCGTTTACCTCTTTTTGGTCCCAAAGGCCTCATGTTCAAACATTATTTGTCATGGCTCATTTCGTTTAACTGAATCGTACGCCCGCCCTAAAGTCCGCAAACAGAGATTGAGTCAGCGTGTTCTCACGAAAACCAGTGATGGAAAGGCAGAAAAAACAACTGTCAACTGTTGCAGCCAAGATATTATCTTGTTTGTACAAGATGGCGACGAAAAAAAAATGCAAAAATCGGCAAAAAGGCAACTAAAAACAGAGAAACGACAACAAAAGTTGAGAAAAGATATCAAAAACCGACAAAAAGTTACCCAAAACTCCAACAAAAAGACGACAAAAGTGGCAAACAGCCGTTGAAAAAGTCGTCATTTCAGGATCGACAGGCTTCAGAAAACTACAAGGGAGGTAAAAAGATGACTAAAATATGAAAAAACGAACGGAGGGCGAAATGACTACGAAAATGCGATGAAAGCTGACAGAAAAGTAATGAAAGCATGACAAAGATACGACGGAAAGTGAGTGAACAGATAACGAAAGGCGACAAAACAACAAAAAAAAAAAGACAAAAAGACGTTTTAAAAGCATTAAAAAGGCAACAAAACATTCGAAAAAAGAACGACGCAAAGGCAGTAAATTTTGATGTGGATCAAAATAGAATGAAAAAAAAGTGGTGAAAAGTTTGCAAAAATACCATGAAAAGATGCAAAAATGTGACGGAGAGATGACACAAAGGTGGCGACGAATACAAAGAAAAAGCAGCAAAAAGATGGTAAAAGACTACAGAAAGGTGCAAAAAGACAGCAATTAAATGATAAAAAAAAGTCGACAAAAGAACGACGAAAAGACTGCAACGATAGACAACAAAGAGACGGTGGAAAGATGCCGATTAAGTGATAATAAGCAGGAGGAACTAGAATGGACCATAAATAGGTACTGAATGGTGATGAACAGACGACAAAAAAGACAGAGAAAAACAGTAACAAAAAGCGGGGCGAGATGACAGCAATACGACAGAAAGACGACGAGAAAAGGCGGAAAACCAATATTTTCGCTGTCTAGACATTGTTGTTCTATTTGCAGAGAACGGCAAAAAACGGCGAAACAACAACAAAAGAACATGAAAAGATGATAAAAATCGAAGAAAATATTACCACGAAATGACCACGAAAAGATAACGGAAGGCGACAAAACAGCGAAAAAAAAACGACAAAAGGACGTTTTAAAAGCATTAAAAAGCAACAAAACAAAACGACGCAAAAACAGTTGAAATAAAATAAAAAAGCGAGAAAAGGACGAGCAAAAAGCGCTAAAACAGCAGCAAAAAAGAGGGCAACAAGCCGCTGAAACATTCAACAAAAATGTTAAAAATGTGGATCAAAAAAGAACGAAAAAAAATGGTGAAAGGTTTGCAAAAATACCATGAAAAGATGCAAAAATGCGACGGAGGGATGACACAAAGACGGCGACGAAGACAAAGAAAAAGCAGCAAAAATATGGCAAAAGATGACCGAAAGGCGCAAAACAGACAGCAATTAAATGATAAAAAAAGTCGACAAAAGAACGACGAATAGACAGCAATGATAGACAACAAAGAGACGGCGGAAAGACGATGATTAGGTGATAAAAAGCGTGTGAAACTGATATGAAAAAAGGACTATAAAAATATACTGAAATGATGATAGACAGACGATAAGAGGAGAGCAAAACAGCAACAAAAATGGGATTGAGATGACAATACGACAGAAAGATGACGAAAAGACGGAAAAGGACAATAAAACAAGATGACAAAAAAACCAAGGAAAAGATTACCACGAAATGACCACACGAAAACACACCAAAACAGCAACAAGAAATCGACAAAAATGGTCAAAAACCGCTGAAAAACCGCTTGTGCTTTTAACGGGAAACTAGCAGTCATTGACTTTTCGTCGGAAAGCTCAATTTCGGAAGCAGTTTTTGGGCCCAAAAGCGGGGTTCTGTTTGTAAAAATGTAAATACTGCATTCTTCTTGCTAATATGAACACAGCGAATATATTTTCATGGGCAGAATTTTTGTTTCAAACAAAAAAACTGCTTTCGAAATTGGCAGAATCGATGACTGCTAATTTCACCTTAAACATGATTTATAATACTTTTCAGCTTGCCTGAAACTGTTTCTATTCTCTGAGGAGAGTTTCTGAATAAAATTAGGCTTTCTTGCGAGTTATTCGGGGTCAAAATTAGGGTATTTTTATAGTAAAACTTCAATAGTTCCTAAACAAGCAAATACAGAGGTATACTATACTCGGCAATGTTGTGTATTTTTACTATTTGTACAACTTTGTAAAACAGGAAAAAGTCATACAACAACTACAAAAACAGCTAAAATGGAAAAACTGATTTGAACGATTTTTCATTTATGAGAAATAGGATTTTTCGATCTTTGCTGAAGAGGTAGAAGGTTACTGTCTTCAGCTAAATTTCTTGTAATAATATACTGTAAAACTTTGCAGAACACATCAATGTGTTATGTTGAAACTGAAGAAATATAAATTTTTTTTTTGCACTTTTAATTTTAAGAAACTTTTCCAAAGGTTCCATAAACCTAAAACCAAGTTTTCCCGCTCAAAGCTAATGCGCACCAAAAAAGGTACTGGATCAGTGGGCTATGCCCGGTTCATTGAGCTTTCGGTTGACCAGTTGAGGATCAAAATTTAATTTTTAGTAGTAGAAGTCTTCCATATTGCAAGGTCTTAAGTCTTGAATTTTGAAAAAAAAATCGTAATCCCGATTTTGTCAGTTTCCCCATTTTGTCATCCCAAAATTTAACATGGGACTGACAAAATCGGAACATTACTGTATAACTAAAATGCGAAAAAAGAAAATAAGGAGATAGCGTAAATACGACAAAACAGCGAAAAAACGACAAAAATAAGTTAAAAAATCATCGAAGAGACAACAAAATATTTGCGAAAAAAGGCGAATAACAGATGGTAAAAAGACAACAAGACAGGACAAACGACGATAAAAGATAAGAAGTAGAAAAAATGAAGAAAAGACTATAAAAGGATGACGAAAAGACACTAAAACAGCGAAAAGAGGACAAAACGCCACAGGAAAAAGCAGCAGAAATGTAAAAAAAGAACAGAGGTCAAGAATCGACGAACAGGCGACAAAAGAACGATGAAAATTTTACAAAAATACCACGAAAAAACGCAAAAATGCGACGGAAAGATAACACAAAAAGACGAGTAAACAGAATAAGCAGCAAAAAAAAAAAATGACAAAAAACACTTACAGGATAAAAAGTCGACAACAGAACGATGAAAGAACAGCAAACAGAAAGTAAAGAGGCGGCAAAAAAATGACGTTCAAGTGATAACGAGCAGGTGAAATGAAGCGGAAAAAGTCACAACCGAACTGACGAGGATGAAAGAAGAAAATGAGGGCAAACAGCGACGAAAGGGCGGAGAAAAACAATGTTAAACCGCAAAAGACTTTAAAAAACACAACAAAAAGATTGCGTGAAAACAAAGAAAACGAAAAGACAGCAAAATGACGAGGAAAATACAACGAAAATGTAATGAACAAACAAAAACAATGAAAAAAAACAAACGATACAAAAAACAACAAAAAGTTGACTGAAGTTGAATATGAAACCTGGAATTAAATAAAAAAAAATCGAAAACAGACACTGGGGAAGCCTGCAAATCGTAGGCGAAATACGTATCTGTCAAGAATAAATATAGATAGTAGACCTAAATTGGATAAGTTTTCTTTTTACTAAATAAATTTTCTTTTTTAATTCCAGGAGAAAAAGTTGTTTAAAAGGTTTAAAAAATGCAACAAAACATGTAAAAAATATGACGACGAAAGAACGACGAAAACGCAATAAAAAGACAATGAATAGATGACAAACAAAGGAAGAAAAGACTCCAGAATAGCAACAGGAAAGAAGAGCAAGCGCTGCGGAAAAAAAGCGATAGAGATGTTAGAAATGACGGACAAAAAAGGACGAATAAACGACAAAAAACGATAAAAGGAATGCAAAAAGACCATGAAAAGTGCAAAAATACAATAGAGAAATTACAAGAAAACAACAGACGGAAAAAATGATCTGATCTCATTTTTACGTAGGAAAAATCCAATCCAATGGATTTATACTATACCGGAGGAGACACTCAACATAGACGGCAATTTGACGTTATCGCTAACTTGTTTGGTGGGCACGTAAAGAACCCGGTCCCCTGCCAGCCGTAACAGTCCCAGGGTCAAGTTGGTCTCCTCATCCATTATGACCACGACGTCACACTTCGCCGGAAAGATGTTTACAGACGCTCCTTTTCGGGTGGTTGCCTGCTACTCAGACACAACTCAGACCGATCTTCAGGCCTAAGACGCGGGACGATGAGGCCAACTTATTCTTGGTCTTCCTCTTCAACTGCTGCCGCACTTTACGGTTGCGCAGCACCGTCAGGCCTCACGATATCCAACTTCCTCGCTTCGGGGTAGAGCTGGCAGCATGAACAAACTATCGAGCGTAGTTGTTTGACTGTTTTCGCCAACAAGGTTGCTACGATTGGCGATGCATAACTGGATTCGCCACCAAGTGGTGAGGTAATGGCATGGAAAATTGCTTAAATCAGTCCATTTTTTTATGACCATGCTATCGTAGTGGAAGTAGAGTGGATCGAACCGAAGGACTTCATTTCGGTTAAGCTAGAGGAATTGCAGCAAAAAAGGCTAGATTAATCTCATCATTAGCAGTTACAACCGAGTGAAGTGTTCTAGTTTTTTTTCATTCAAGTTAATAAGCTTCTCTTTGACACCAACTGCGAAGCGGACTGGCAGAATGCCAAAGATTACCGATCTTGAAAAAGATCTTAAAGCAACGCTAATATCGTGTTGCGGCTAACCACACCACCCCAGTCGTCACCACTCCTCAGTAGGTAGTACAATCGGCAATCCCGTCGAACCGGTTTCCGTTTCGTCGATGCTGCTCACCGCACCACCGGTGCGGTGCGGTACGGTGCTACATAGGTTCGGTTGGCCATTTCTTCGGTATTTATTGCTATTATTGTCTCATCACACAATCATCATTCGAGGGGCGATGCTTTTTCGCACATTTTAATCATAACGTTCAACAGTTAAACTTGTTTGTTTGGCCAAGAAGGGTGATCTTCTTCGGAATTGCTGCAAACAAGCTGCGACCTGCGAATGCTTTGGCGGTGCAGAAGGAATGCAAATCGCGCAGCGCGCGCACGCCACCGAACGAGAGATTTGCAAACTGATAAATTTGCATTTTATCGTTCAACTGCCAGCTAGTTTTGACAGTTAAACGAGCGGTAAATAAATGTATGTGGTCCGCTTGAGGCCGGCTTACTTGAGAGCAAAAGAAACTAACCGAACCCGAGAAAACATGCAGAATCTATATAAACCACAAATATAGAACACTGAATTATAATTAACTGGAATGAATTGGAGCTCTGAGCGTGAAGCAAACATGGCCGGTCCCCGGGGTTAGGGACGGACGCCGAATGATGATGGTCTTAATATTTTCCGGCTACGCACAGTCCCTCGTTCTTTTTTTTCCTTTCGTTTTTTGCTGTTACCAAGCTCCAAGAATGTGTCGTCACGCGACCAACAACTGTCACGGGGATGGCACGTACACAAATAATGTTGATTCGTCAATACTCAGGCAGCGGAGACACAGGCACTGACTGTGTGATGTGTTGTGATGCCTGTTCGTTTTAATTTAATTTGCCCCGTGCAATGAATGCTCGTCGAACTCTATCAATTCGTTCGACCGACGACGCAGCGGATCGAATTCGTGACTATCTCTTCTGCTGCTGACTTGACTATCATGATGCTGGCGGTGACGATGATGAGTGATATGGGCTATAGGAATCTTAAAATGGCTGACAGTCAGTGCTGAGAGTCGAGCGTCGAGCTAGGTACGTTCGATTGAATGGCCTGTCGATACCACGAACGACGTAAGTAGCCAGCCAGCCAACCAACCAGCCACAAATGCAAATATTGGATGTCTCATCCATCCGTCACCAACCAGACCGACCATCTGGTTGGGTCCAATTTTGTTGTGTAAAATAAATACCACATACAGTCGGGCATAAATGTATTCGGACAGCATCGAATAAATTTGTCTTTCAATAACATTGGTCGGTATTTTTGCAGGGAATGTATTGCGGAGGCTGTAGGAAATTATCTTGCAATTTTTGCTGTTAACAAGTATTGATACCTGCTCACAATGCGACGTAGTGGCAACTACCCGAAATTTCTTTAGATCGTCGTTAATATAGATAATAAAGATGAGAGGGCCAAGCACCCTGCCTTGGGGTACATCATAGACGATATACAGAATATTAGTGCATTCACTTTAACGAGATGCTCCATGATTGTCTGAACTTCGTCTGCGGTAAATCTGCGGTAAGCGGCGAAGCAGTTTTGCCGCAGGATGAGTGATGATTTACTAAATGCACTCTCCAAAAATGATACAAACTGGCTACTTCCGACCCTAGCAGTAGCACAGCTGTTTTAGAGCAGTTGATGTGACAGCTATATGACTAACACAGATCATAAATAAGTCATTTCAACTAAATGTGGTGAAGTGTGTTACTTGGGGAGTTAGAGTGAGAAGTGACAAAATATCATGGTCCGGGGATGTTTCTCCTGGTACGGGGTCGGTCCAAGAGTCGGTCGGTGGAAGAGTTTCTTAAAATTAAAAGTTCTAACGACCAGCGAAATTCAAATTTTGATTAATACCCCTAAAAGTGAAATAAAAATATTAGTTTTCTTTAGTTTCAATATAACACATTGGTGTGTTTTGCAAAGTTTTACAGCATATTATTACAAGAAATTTTCTTAAAGACAGTAAACCTTCTATCTCTTAAGCAAAGATACAAAAATCTTATTTCTGATAAATGAAAAATCGTTAAAATCAGTTTTTTTTTATTTTAGCTGTTTTTGTAGTTTAGCAAAGTTGTAAAAATAGTAAAAATACACAACATTGCTGAATATAGTATACCGCTATCTTTGCTTGTTTAGGAACTATAGAACTTTTACTATAAAAATACCCTAATTTTGACCCCGAATTACTCGCAAGAAGGCATCATTTTATTCAAAAACTCTCCCCAGAGAATCAGAATAGTTTCAAGCAGGCTGAAAAGTTTTATAAATCTTGTTTAAAAGCACAAAAATTAAACGAAATGTATAGGCTGACAAAATCGGGATAAAAAGCTGCTAAAATCGGGGATAAACAAAATCGGAACATTACTGTATTATTTCTTTGATTTTTTGGGGTATTTTCGACGTATTTTTTCACTATCGTTTCGACTACTTGCCATCACTTAATCGTACTCTGTCTTACTCTGTCGTCTTTTCGTTGTCTTTACGGAGTGGAGGAAAAACGCCTCTTCCGAGGGGCCCCTGCACAATTTAATCAAACATTTGTGCTTCATTGGAAGCTTAATTTGATCTTCGTTTCGCCTGTTTGTCATCTCTTAATCTACCTTCTCCTTTTTGCCGACTATTTGCTTTTTTATCATTTTATTTGCTATCTTTTGTCTTCTCTCTGTTTATTTTTTTTCTTCTTTTTATTCGTTTTCTTTTTGCCATCACTCTTTTGTATTTTTGCACTTTTCATGGGCTTTTTGCCATCCTTTCATCGTTTTTTCGTCGTTTGTTCGTTCTTTTTTTTTGACCGTTATTTTTAACATTTCTGGGGCTTTTTTTCTGCAGCGCTTGGTCTTCTTTTCTGTTGCTGTTTTGGAGCCTTTCCTTCATTTTTTGTCATCTATTCATTGTCTTTTATCATCGCTTGTCGTGTCTTGTTGTTGTTGTCTTTTTTCGCAGGTTTGGTCACTTTTTAAACGTCTTTTTTATCGGTTTTTGTTCGCTGTTTTGTCATCTTTTGTTGTTGTTTTTTTTTTCTCAAAATCTTTCGTTGCATTTTTATAGTATTTATGCCATCTCTTCGTTTCTTTTTTTTCATATTTTAGTCAACTTTTCATCGCCTTTTTGTCGTGTTTTTCAAAGTCTTAAATGCCGTTTGTTCAGCAGCTTTTTGCCATTTTTGTCGATTTTATGCAACTGTTTTGGTGTCTTTTCATAGTCATTTGGTCATATTTTTTTCGTTTTTTGAGTCATTTTTTATAATCTTTTGTAGTTGTTTAGTCGTTTCTTTTTGTTGTCTTTTTGCCATTCTGTGCAATGTCTAGACAGCAAAACTATTGTTTTTCTGCTTTTTCATCGTCTTTCTGTCGTATTGCTGTCATCGTCGCTCTTTGGTCCTCTTTCTATTGTCTGTTCATTACCATTTCCGTACCAATTTATAGTCCTTTTTGTCATCTTCATTTCCCCTGATTGTTACAACTCTATTGTTGCTGTCTTTTTGTCGTTCTTTTGTCGACTTTTTGCTTTGTATTTGTCGTCTTTGTGTTTTATTTGTTGTCTCTCCGATGTAGTTTTTCTTTTTTCATGATATTTGTGCAAACTTTTTATCGTTTCTTCGTTGTCTGTTCGTCTTTTTTTGACCTTTATTTTTAACATTTCTGTCCCTTTTCGCTGGGGCACGTTGTCCTTTTTTTGTTGCTATTTCAGTATTTATTTTTCGTCGTTCTTTTGTCGTCTTTTCTTCAATTTTGTCATGTCTTTTATCGTCGTTGGACTTGTTTCCTTGTTGTCTTTTTTCGTATGTTTTGTTGCCCCGTTAACGCTTTTTAAACGTCTTTTTGTTTTTTTTCGTGCTGTTTGTTTTTTATCATTGTTTTGTCGTCTTTCGTTGGCATTTCGTCAACTTCACCTCGAGTTTCAGTCATTTTTCCATTACTTTTTCGTCATCTTTCATCGCATTTTCGTCGCCTTTACACGATCTTTTTGTTTTCTTTTTTTAAATATTTACGTTATCTTCGTCCATTTTTGACCTTTATTTTTAACATTTCTGTCGCTTTTTTCTGGGGCATGTTGTCCTGCTGATTGTTGCTGTTTTAGTATTTTTTCGTCGTTCTTTTGTCGTCTTTTCTTCATTTTTGTCATGTCTTTTATCGTCGTTGGTCTTGTCTTGTTATTCGCATCTCTTTCCCATGTTTTGTTGCCTCTTTGGCGCTTTTTAAACGTCTTTTTCTGTCTTTTTTCTTTGTCATTTCGTCAACTTTACCTCGTATTTTAGTCATTTTTTCATTAATTTGTCGTCATCTTTCATCGCATTTTCGTCGTCTTTACACCATCTTTTTTTCTTTTTTTTTTAATATATTTTTGGTATATATATTCGGTATCTTTTCATCACCTTTTTCATGCTTCTTATCGTCTTTTTGTTGCTGTTTTCACGTTTTTTATCAGCTTTTGTCGTTTTGCCCTTTTTTATTGTTGTATTTTTGTCATTTTTTCACCGTCTGTACAAACAGAACAACACAAAGACAACAAAAGTATTGTTTTGTCCACCATTTCGTCGTCCTACTGTCGTATTGTCGGCATCTTTACTTCGTTTTTTGCATGTACAGTAATTTTCCGATTTTGCCAGCCCCATGTCGAGTTTTGGGCTGATAAAACTGGGGAAACTGACAAAATCGCATTAGTTTTGAACGGGAAAACTTGGTTTTAGGTTTATGGATTTTTTTTTTTTTTTTCCTGTATGGACTCATCACTGCGACCAGTAAGTTAGATCTATTGTGATATCGCCCGGGTGTTTGTTGTATAACCCGCACTGCATTTATTTTAGCTATAGTCGCTATTGAGTGAGCGATATGCTTATTGAATTTCTTTTTTTTATGCGTGCTTGTGTGTAATTGGGTACCCTTCTTTCAATGCTTTACTCTACTTTATCCACCTCGTTCCACATGACAGCGCACAGTCCCCAATTATAGTCATCCCTGGCGTAGCAAACCAGTGCATTTTTACTACAAGGGTCTCATTTTTGCACTGTCAATAGGCCATATCGGGATAATATAGAACTCAGCATGAAGGAAGGGCGATGAGGGGCCTGAGAATAAACCCATGCTAAAGTCACTTTGACATCGAATGGCCTGATTCTACTAAGATTCGAACCCATGACCATTCGCTTGTCAAAGCAGACTCGGTAACCTTGCGGCTACAGAGCCCCCCAGGTTTATGGATTGTTTTAAAGAGTTTCTTAAAATTAAAAATTCTATCGTCTAGCGGAATTCAAATTTTGATTAATCCCTCTAGAAATGCAAAAAAAAAGTTTATTTTTCTTCGGTTTTAATATAACACATTGATGTGTTCTGCAAAGATTTATAGCATATTATTAAAATAAATTTTGCTGAAGACATTAACCTTTTATCTCTTCAGTAAAGATAGAAAAATCCTATCTATACCTATAAAGAAGGATTTCTGTCTGTCTGTCCTGTGTTCCTTATAGAATCAAAAACTACTGAACCAATCGGCGTGAAAATTTGCATGTAGAGGTTTTTGGGGCCAGGAAAGGTTTTAGTGATGGTTAGAGACCCCTCCCCCCACTAAGAGGGGGGGCTCCCATACAAATGAAACACAAATTTCTGCATAACTCGAGAACTAATCAAGCAAATAGAACCAAATTTGGCATGTGGGTGTTTTCGGTGACAAGAATTTATTCTAGGGTAATTTGAGACCCCTCCCCTCTTTATAAGGGGAATTGTAACTCCTCTCCCCTTTAAGAGGGGGGGTTTCCATACAAATTTCCTCATAACTCGAGAACTAATCAAGCAAATGGAACCAAATTTGGCATGTGAAGGTTTTCGAGGGCAAGAAAATTTTCTATGTTGAATTAGGACCCCTCCTCACTTTAAGAGGGGGGGCTCCTGTACAAATGAAATACCAATTTCCTCATAACTCGAGAACTAATCAAGCAAATGGAACCAAATTTGGCATGTGTGTGTTTTTGAAGACAAAGTTTTTTTCTATGATGAATTGGGACCCCTCCCCACTTTAAGAGGGGGGGGGGGCTCCTATACAAACGAAATACAAATTTCCTTATAACTCGAGAGCTAATCCAGCAAATGGAACCAAATTTGGCATGTAGGTGTTTTTGGAGGCAAGAATGTTTTCTATGATGACTAAGAACCTCTCCCCACTTTAGGAGGGGGGGCTCCTATACAAATGAAATACAAATTTCCTCATAACTCGAGAACTAATCAAGCAAATAGAACCAAATTTGGCATGTGGGTGTTTTCGGTGACAAGAATTTATTCTATGGTAAATTGAGACCCCTCCCTCTTTATAAGGGGAATTGTAACTCCTCTCCCCTTTAAGAGGGGGGGCTTCCATACAAATTTCCTCATAACTCGAGAACTAATCAAGCAAATGGAACCAACTTTGGCATGTGAAGGTTTTCGAGGGCAAGAAAATTTTCTACGGTGAATTAGGACCCCTCCCCACTCTAAGAGGGGGGGGCTCCTGTACAAATGAAATACAAATTTCCTCCTAACTCGAGAACTAATCAAGCAAATAGAACAACATTTGGCATGTGGGTGTTTTTTTTGGTGACAAGAATTTATTCTATGGTGAATTGAGACCCCTCCCCTCTTTATAAGAGGAATTATAACTCCTCTCCCCTTTAAGAGGGGGGACTTCCATACAAATTTCCTCATAACTCGAGAACTAATCAAGCAAATGCAACCAAATTTGGCATGTGAAGGTTTTCGAGAGCAAGAAAATTTTCTATGGTGAATGAGGACCCCTCCCCACTTTAAGAGGAGGGGCTCCTGTACAAATGAAATACAAATTTCCTCATAACTCGAGAACTAATCAAGCGAATTGAACCAAATTTGGCCTGTGTGTGTTTTTGGAGACAATTTTTTTTTTAATGATGAATTGGGACCCCTCCCCACTTTAGGAGGGGGGGTCCTATACAAACGAAATACAAATTTCCTCATAACTCGAGAACTAATCCAGCAAATGGAACCAAATTTGGCGTGTAGGTGTTTTTGGAGGCAAGAATTTTTTCTGTGATGAATTAGGACTTCTTCCCACATTAGGAGGGGGGGCTCCAACACAAATGAAATACAAATTTTCCCATAACTCGAGAACTAATCAAGCAAATAGAACCAAATACGGCATGTGGAGGTTTTTGGAGGCAAAAATATTTTCTACGGTGAATTAGGATCCTTCCACACTTCAAGAGGGGGGGCTTCTACACAAATGAAATACAAATTTCCTCATAATTCGAGAACTAATCAAGCAAATGGAATCATATTTGGCATGTGGGTGTTTTTGGAGGCAACCATTTTTCCCATGATGAATTAGGACTTCTTACCTTTTTAGGAGGGGGGGGGGGCTCCCATTCAAACGAAATACAAATTTGCTCATAACTTTAGAACTAATCAAGCAAATGGAACCAAATTTGGCATGTGAGAGTTTTAGATGGCAGAATTTTTTTTCTGTGGTGTATTACGACCCCTTTCCCTTTTAAGAGGGTGGGCTCCCATACAAATGAAATACAAATTTCCTTATAATTTGAGTACTAATCAAGCAAATGGAACCAAATTTAGCATGTAGGAGATTTTTGAGTCTTGAATTTATTTTATGATAGTTAGAGACCTCTCACCCCTGTGGTAGGGGGATATGGACTCTCATACAAATAAAACAGAAATTTTTGCGAAACTCAAAAACTAATCCAACTCGAGAAATTCGAGACTCTTCCATAAAACATTAATCAATAACAAGACCACAAAAACTATCTATAGTAACACTAGATCATTCAGGACGAGCCGGTCGCGAGTGTTGCCGGTGACCCGCCGTCGGAAGCGCCGCCCACTGGGGGGCTTGCAAAACTCGAGAAGTGACAAAGATCATCCGAGATTCATGATTTATGTACAACACAGGTTAATTTGTGGCAATACGAAGTTTGTCGGGTCAGCTAGTTTCTCATAAATGAAAAAACGTTAAAATCAGTTTTTCTATTTTAGCTATTTTTGAAGTTGTTGTGTGACTTTTTCCTGTTTTACAAAGTTGTACAAACAGTAAAAATACACAACATTACTGAATATAGTATACCTCTATCTTTGCTAGTTTAGGAACTATAGAACTTTTACTATAAAAATACCCTAATCTTGACCCCGAATAACTCGCAAGAAGGCATCATTTTATTCAAAAACTCGCCCCAGAGAATCAGAATAGTTTCAAGCAAGTAAAACAAAATTTATAGGCTGACAAAATCGGGATAAAAAGCTGATAAAATTTAGGGTAGACAAAATCGGAACATTACTGTACAAACTTTTTACCGTGCTTTCGTCTGTTCGTCCTTCTTAAACGGCTGTTTTTGCCATTTCTGTAGCTTTTTCTGCGACATTTTTTGTCCTCTTTTGTGATGCGATTTTGGCGTTTTTTCGTCGTCATTTTGTTGTCTTTTGTTTTGTTTTTTGTCTTCTATTTATTGTCTCTTATAGTCGCGTTTGTCTTATCTTGTCGTTGTCCTTTTACTGTTTTTTATCGTTCTTTTGTCGTCGTCTTTTTTCACATGTTTCGTTGTTTTTTTGATGCTTGTTAAACACTTTTCTCGCACTCTGGTCGTCTTTTGTCAACTTTTCGCCAACTTTACATCGTATTTTCGTCATCTTTCCATTGCATCTTTCATTTCAGTTGCCTTTTAGTTGTTTTCTGAAGCCTCAAAAGTCGCTTTTTACCATTACCATTTTTGCTAGCGGCTATTTGCTATATTTGTCGTCTTTTTGTTGCTATTTTAATCTCTTTTCGTCGTCATTTGATCGTGTTTTCTTTGTCTTTTCATCATCGTGTTTTCTTTGTCTGTTAATTGTCATTATTTTACCGTTTATTGTTGTTTTTTTGTCAGTCACTTTTTTGTCATTTTTTTTGTCGCCATGTACAAACAGGACAACAATAGCTGAACAACAAAAATGTTGGTTTTTTGTGCCTTTTAGTGGTCTGTCGTTTCTTTACGTCGTACAGCTGTCATTTTTACCTCGTTTTTTGCATGTTTTGAGGCTTTTTAAGCGTATTTTCGTCGCTGTTTTAGCATCTTTCCGCAACCCTTTCATTGTATTCTTATTTCTGCAGTATTTTTGTCGTATTTTTATTAACTTTGCATTGTATTTCAGCTATCTTTTTACCATTTTATCGCTATTTTTTCTATGCATTTTTCTCATCTTTATGCTATCCTTTTCGCCGTCTTTTCGTTGTCCTTTCTTCGTATTTTAATCATTTTTTGTGTTTTCTCAAGGCCTGAATTTTCAACAGTTTCTAAATATTGCGTTCAAAGAGTAAACCTAATTAATGGCAATAGGATAAGGATTGCAGCTACTTGGTTATAAAGAATAACCTCATTCGCTTGATATTAGTAAAGGATTTAGAAGTTTTATCGCACTACAAAAATCATTTCCAACCAAAAAAATGTAACTATTAATCTGTATCTATAAAAATGGATTTCTGTCTGTCTGTCTGTCCGTATGTTCCTTATATAATCGAAAACTACTGAACCGATCGGCATGAAAATTTGCATATAGGGGTTTTTGGGGCCAGGGAAGGTTCTTATGATGGTTAGAGACCACTCCACCCACTAAGAGGGGGGGCTCCCATACAAATGAAATACAAATTTCTGCATAACTCGAGAATTAATTAAGCAAATGGAACCAAAATTGGTATGTGAGAGTTTCAGGAAGCAGGATTTTTTTTCAATGGTGAATTATAACCTTTGCCCCCTTTAAGAGGGGGGGTTCCTGTACAAATGAATTCCAAATTTCTTCATAACTCGAAAACTAATCAAGCAAATGGAACCAAATTTGGTATGTAGGGGTTCTTAGAGGCAGGATTTTTTTCTATGGTGAATTAGGACTCCTCTCCTGTTTAGGAGGGGGGGCTCCTGTACAAATGAAATGCACATTTTTGTATAACTCGAAAACTATCAAGCAAGCAAATCAAGCTATAACTATCAAGCAAATGCAACCAAATTTGGCATGTGAAGGTTTTATGAGGAAGGAATTTTTTCTATGGCGAATTATGACCCCTCCCCATACAAATAAAATACTGCCAAAATGAATCATCTAAGGTTGAGGTTGAGAAATTATGACAGCACAGTTTAATTTGCGGCAATACGAAGTTTGTCGGGTCAGTTAGTATAAATATATTATATGGTCAGGTGTAGTTTCGATTTGATTTTAAATTTAAACAAATGAATTCTAGGTTAGTTCAAACCACATGGCAACTATATGTCGCTTTATAATTTTAAGCTCAAAAACTACCAATCGTTATCAAATGTGTGTGATCACACACATCATTTAGTGATAAGAACTTGCCATATTTGGTAAGTCCGCTTAGTCACTGAATGACAAAAGCGTGATTCACAAAATATCAAGAAGTCGTACATATTAGACTTAGCAAAAATGCTCCAACTAGGCAAGCACAGCATATATTTTTCAATCTGAAAGTGGCGCTGGCTGCCAAGATAACGGCACTGTTACTGTAAGTAACTGATAAGTTTGCACGAGCAAAATGAACTGCCTGCCTGGCACTGGCATTGGCACTGTATCAAATTGTATTCGTACATAGTTTGTAACTTTCTCTGTCCGGTTCGAATCAATCAAAACCAAAATGACACCAATGACTCTCGGCTGCTCTGGTGGTATTTTATAGTTCCATAAATTACCCAAACGGTACACTGCCAGTGGGCTCACCTCACACAAAATGGCAGTCGAAATGGAAAGGTACAGAGGTGAATGGAAAATTTTCTTGCTTTAGAAACGGGTAAAGCACATGACGATGACCACGAACGACGACGTTCCGTTGATGGCAGAGCAATACCTATAGCACTGTAGCAGCATGTACATAATGCATACATGCGCGAAATTGTCGCTCAAGCTAAAGGGTGACGCAGTTAAAAAACAAATCAACCACTCACCTAATGAAGGCGAACGCTGGCTGGTTGGCTGGCTAGCTGGCCGACCGAGTAGGATGATTGGATGAATACTAAACTAAACTCAACGAAATTGAATGGTGTAAAAGCCATCCCCGTGACTACAGGTAGGCAAAACGCGTAGGTACGGCAGAATAAATAGAGGAGAAAAAATCGGATCTTTGGCTTCAACCGAATCCGAAACCGAACCACACCGAGAACACAGCATCCTCAAAGACTTTGTCGATTCAAACAACCAAACAGACGAGCGAGTGAGGGTAAAGCGGATGAACTCAAGGTCAACGATTCACCTTAATCTTCGCAGTTGTTCGCTAAGAGACCTTTAAACGCTGCGCAAACGACTGATAATGATGGCGACTATTATTGTACCATTATCAATCAAAACATTTGAAATTAAGTTGAGAAGTCACATTGAAAACAGTAAAACAGTTTACTTTGGAATCCAAAATGGATAGATTTAACAGTTGTCAAAAATGTAGCAAAAACTTAAAATTAGTTTACCTTTACACTATAATACATATTACACTATTTTTTGGCTTTGCAAAGTAGATTGGAAATACGTACCTGTAAAGAAATAGAGAATAAAAAATTATTAGAAATATATTGTATGAGGTTGGTTTTATTAAAATTTTTATTGAGAGAAATGGAAAAGCTACTTTTTAACGGGATAAAAATTCGGCTTGATCAGTCGATCGATGTTAATTTGATGATTTGCTGAATGTCAAGAAGAATCCCTCCCTTCAATCCCGAAAACAGGCACAAAAATAGAAAAACAAAACAAGAATTATACTTAATAGAAACAGGTAAATCGAAAATGTACAACAGAAGATAGGAAATAAAAACAACAAATACAGAAAGCTGTAGTAAAATAACAAACAAAAACAACCAAAAATAGAACAGAAAATAGAAAAGTGATAACAAAAAACAGAAAACAAAGTCGAATGCAAGAACAAGTATGAAATAAAACAAAAAAAAAAGCTAAAACTGAACGCAAAAAAAATTTAAAAACGATGCAATTCAAACGAAACAGTGTGATTGCTTTATATTTACTTAAGCTGAACTGCACTTTAATCCGCGTTTAAAGTCGGCTGCGATTTCAATTGGATTTGGGTTCGATTCGAAATTTGGCCTTTGGGTCAATTTGAGTTGGATTTGGAACCCCCGATTTGGAACCGATTTTGGTCTAACGTTAAACCAACCTTCAACTTTCGGTGGCGATTTTATTCGAGTTGGGTGAGAGTCGACTTTGGTCGGCTTTTAATCCGACTTTACAGTCGGATTGCGATTTCGGTAAGCTTCGGGGCCGATCTGAGCCGGATTTGAGACCAATTCCAATCGGACTTTAAACCAATATTAATATCGGTGGTGATTTGAACTGGATTAGGGACCGATTGGGGACAGATTGGGGAGCGACTTTGATCGGACATTATTCCGACTTTAAAATCGATGGCAATTTTAATCGGATTTGGGGCCGACTTGAGTTTGATCTGTGGCAGATTTTGGCCGGACTTCAGTCGGTTTTGGAGCCGCTTTGAATCAGTTTTGGGGCCCTTCTTGGGACAGATTTGAGGTCGAATTGAGTCGGATTTGGGACCGATTTAAATCAGAATTGGGACCGATTAGAGCTGGATTTGGCGCCAGTTCAAGTCAGATGCAGGACCGACTTGAACCGAAATTAAATCCAATTTGCGACCGGTTTGAATCAGATTTGGGACCGATTTTCGTTGGACTTTAATTTGATTTTAAAGGAAGTGCCCATTTCAGTAGAATTTGAGCCCAATTAGTCGAATTAGAAGTCGGCTTAAGTCAAATTTGTTACGAACTAGTAGGATTTAAAACCGAATTGAATCGAATCTCAGACCGATTCGAGTACGACTTTAATCCGACTTTAAAATCGGTGCTATTTCAGACAATTTTCGATCTAAATGGGGTCGGATCTGGGACCGATTTTAGTCGAATTTAACCCTCCAACGGATAAGGCTGTAGATGGCCGATTTAGGACCGATATTGGACAGACTTTGATCCGATGGTGGTTCGACTTTACAATCGATGGCGATTTTGAGTTGGATCTGTGACCGATTCTGGTCGGTCTTCAATCCGACTTTGAAATCGATAACGATTTTAGTTAGATATAGGGATATTGAATTTAGGGCCGATTTGGTACTGATTTAAGTAAGACTTTTATCCGATTTTAAAATCGGTGCCGATTTCAGTCGGATTTAAATCCGACTTGAGTCGATTTTGGGGCCGATTTCAGTCAGATTTGACACCGATATGAGTCAGGTTTTTAGGCAGATTTGAAATCAATTTTAGTCGGACCTTAATACGACTTTAAAGTCGCGGTAGCGATTTTAGTCGGATTTGGCCCAGGGTTTTGGAGGTCAATTTGAGCCAACTTTAAGGTAAATTTGGGACCAATTTCAATCGGATTTCATGGCCGATTCGAGTCAAATTTGGGGCAGATTTGGAGGTTACTTTGATCGGACTTTGATGCGACTTTGAAACTGGCGGTGGCGATTTTAGTCTAAGTTGGGACCGATTTGAGTCGGATTTAATACCTATCAGTAGTATTTGGGACCGATTAACAGTTACAGTTTGAGTTTTATTGCGGTTTTCATGACCAATTTTGGTCACCAGAACCGTCAAAAGTGCGTAATAAAACTTGGGTTAGATTAACGGTCAATTTGAGGTGGATTTTGGGACCAATTTGGAACCCATTTAGATTGAACTTTAATCCGCGATTTTAAAGTCAGACGGATTTGAGACCGATTTTAGTCGAATTTGAGGCCAACTAGAATCGAATTTGCAACCGATTACGATCGAACTTTAATCCGATTATAAAGTGATGGCGATATCAGTCGGGCCCTATGTTGATCGGACGTTTCAATCGGATTTGGGGTTAATTTGAGTTCGATTCAAGACCTTTTTTTTTTGGATCGAATTTGGAACCAATTTTGGTTGAACTTTAAACCAAAGTTTAAAGTTGGTGGTGCTTTTATTCTCCGACACTAAAAGCGGTGGCGATTTGAGTCAGGTTTAGGACCGGTTTGTGCAGCATTTGGGGTAGATTTGGATTCAGGTTTGAAGCCGATTTGGGTCGGTGCCGGTTTCAGTAAGATGTTAGGCGGATTTCGAACCGATTTTGGTTAGACTGCAATACGATTTTAAAAGCGGTGGGAGATTTGAGTTGGCTTTGAACCCGATTTGGGTCCAAATTTGGCCCAATTTGAATTAGATTTGGGAATGATTTTGGTTGGATTTTGATCCGAGTTTAAAGCCGGCGACGATTTCAATATAATTCGGGACCGATTTGGATTTTCAAGTTGCTAGTTGCTAATGCCAATTTGAGTCGGAATTTGGAACCGATTACTGTTGGTTTTAATCTGACTTTAAAGACGGTAACGATTACAATCGAATTTGGGGACCGAGTTGAGTCGGATTCAAGACCGATGAAACCAAAGGTGTTTTATAGAGCGCTCCTTATGCCCGCAGATTTGTTGACGGCTGTCGAATTACGAACCTAGTAAGTGTTGTTGTTGTTTTTTATTAACGACACTTTACACTTGTTAGTGCATTCGTGTCGGAGTAGTAAGTGTTGCTTCAATAATCTTTTCTTAATTTCTTTGTCATATTTTGTATTAGAATCGTAATTTATAATAATACTAGCTGACCCGACAAACTTCGTATTGCCACAAATTAACCTGTGTTGTACATAAATCATGAATCTCGGATGATCTTTGTCACTATCTCGAGTTTTGCAAGCCCCCCAGTGGGCGGCGCTTCCGACGGCGGGTCACCGGCAACACTCGCGACCCGCTCGTCCTGAATGATCTAGTGTTACTATAGATAGTTTCTGTGGTCTTGTTATTGATTAATGTTTTATGGAAGAGTCTCGAATTTCTCGAGTTGGATTAGTTTTTGAGTTTCGCAAAAATTTCTGTTTTATTTGTATGAGAGTCCATATCCCCCTACCACAGGGGTGAGAGGTCTCTAACTATCATAAAATAAATTCAAGACTCAAAAATCTCCTACATGCTAAATTTGGTTCCATTTGCTTGATTAGTACTCAAATTATAAGGAAATTTGTATTTCATTTGTATGGGAGCCCACCCTCTTAAAAGGGAAAGGGGTCGTAATACACCACAGAAAAAAAATTCTGCCATCTAAAACTCTCACATGCCAAATTTGGTTCCATATGCTTGATTAGTTCTAAAGTTATGAGCAAATTTGTATTTCGTTTGAATGGGAGCCCCCCCCCCCTCCTAAAAAGGTAAGAAGTCCTAATTCATAATGGGAAAAATGGTTGCCTCCAAAAAAACCCACATGCCAAATATGGTTCCATTTGCTTGATTAGTTCTCGAATTATGAGGAAATTTGTATTTCATTTGTGTAGAAGCCCCCCCTCTTGAAATGTGGAATGATCCTAATTCACCGTAGAAAATATTTTTGCCTCCAAAAACCTCCACATGCCGAATTTGGTTCTATTTGCTTGATTAGTTCTCGAGTTATGGGGAAATTTGTATTTCATTTGTATTGGAGCCCCCCCTCCTAATGTGGGAAGAGGTCCTAATTCATCACAGAATAAATTCTTGTCACCGAAAACACCCACATGCCAAATTTGGTTCTATTTGCTTGATTAGTTCTCGAGTTATGAGGAAATTTGTATTTCGTTTGTATAGGACCCCCCCTCCTAAAGTGGGGAGGGGTCCCAATTCATCATTGAAAAAAAAATTGTCTCCAAAAACACACATATGCCAAATTTGGTTCAATTCGCTTGATTAGTTCTCGAGTTATGAGGAAATTTGTATTTCATTTGTACAGGAGCCCCCCCTCTTAGAGTGGGGAGGGGTCCTAATTCACCGTAGAAAATTTTCTTGCCCTCGAAAACCTTCACATGCCAAATTTGGTTCCATTTGCTTGATTAATTCTCGAGTTATGAGGAAATTTGTATGGAAGCCCCCGCTCTTAAAGGGGAGAGGAGTTACAATTCCCCTTATAAAGAGGGAGGGGTCTCAATTTACCATAGAATAAATTCTTGTCACCGAAAACACCCACATGCCAAATTTGGTTCTATTTGCTTGATTAGTTCTCGAGTTATGAGGAAATTTGTATTTCATTTGTATAGGAGCCCCCCCTCCTAAAGTGGGGAGAGGTTCTTATTCATCATAGAAAAAATTCTTGCCTCCAAAAACACCTACATGCCAAATTTGGTTCCATTTGCTGGATTAGCTCTCGAGTTATAAGGAAATTTGTATTTCGTTTGTATAGGAGCCCCCCCCACTTAAAGTGGGGAGGGGTCCCAATTCATCATAGAAAAAAATTTTGTCTCCAAAAACACACATGCCAAATTTGGTTCCATTTGCTTGATTAGTTCTCGAGTTATGAGGAAATTGGTATTTCATTTGTACAGGAGCCCCCCCTCTTAAAGTGAGGAGGGGTCCTAATTCAACATAGAAAATTTTCTTGCCCTCGAAAACTTTCACATGCCAAATTTGGTTCCATTTGCTTGATTAGTTCTCGAGTTATGAGGAAATTTGTATGGAAACCCCCCCTCTTAAAGGGGAGAGGAGTTATAATTCTCCTTATAAAGAGGGGAGGGGTCTCAAATTACCCTAGAATAAATTCTTGTCACCGAAAACACCCACATGCCAAATTTGGTTCTATTTGCTTGATTAGTTCTCGAGTTATGCAGAAATTTGTGTTTCATTTGTATGGGAGCCCCCCCTCTTAGTGGGGGGAGGGGTCTCTAACCATCACTAAAACCTTTCCTGGCCCCAAAAACCTCTACATGCAAATTTTCACGTCGATTGGTTCAGTAGTTTTTGATTCTATAAGGAACACAGGACAGACAGACAGACAGACAGACAGACAGACAGACAGACAGACAGACAGACAGACAGACAGACAGACAGACAGACAGACAGAAATCCTTCTTTATAGGTATAGATAGATTGTTTTCACTCAAATTGGTTCCTATTTGGTTCTTCCTATGATTTAATAATTCACATCGTAACTTCTACATTTTCGCCGTTATCTCTTATACATATGCGCCCCTATCCACAATGGATGGAAAATAAGTCGACGAAAATTTATTAAGTATGGCAAAGGTTACTGTATTTAGGGTTAGCTTTCGCTAACCACTAAGCCAAAATTTAGCAGCAGAGTCTGTATTCCAAGAAGCTGACAGGGCTCGGTGTATG
Organism: Sabethes cyaneus; assembly: GCF_943734655.1. Classification (NCBI taxonomy): domain Eukaryota; kingdom Metazoa; phylum Arthropoda; class Insecta; order Diptera; family Culicidae; genus Sabethes; species Sabethes cyaneus. The sequence continues at coordinate 169,575,050 of NC_071353.1, forward strand.
CTGGTAGCTGGAATCGATTACGCCATGCCAAGGACGATATATCGTTTTTCAAACAACATGAAGAGCAGTGGTCCTAGATTGCTGCTCTGCGGAATACCGGAAAGATTCGAAAAACATTCAGACAAGTTTCTCCGATTTGGCCAGTGATATGCTATGGTTAACTCGATTGAAAGAAGTTATTGAGCCGGATTTGGTGCCCATTTTAGTCTACTTTGAGTTGGCTTTGAATTCGATTCGAAGCAAATTTAGGGACAATTCGGGCTAGATTTAAGATCGATTTTGGTCGGATTTTGGCCCGATTTTAAAGTCGGTGACGATTTGAGTCGGATTTGGCGCCGATTTGAGTCGGATTTTGGCCCAATTTGAGTGAAATTTAAAACCTATTTGTGGTAAATTTGTAACGAATTTGGGGTCGATTTGAGTCTGATTTAGAACCTCTTTGAAGGACAGTCGGTGACGATTTTAGTTGAATTTGGTATTGATACGAATCAGATTCGGGATTTTTTTTGGTCGCATTTTGATCCGACTTTCAAGTCGGTGGTGATTTGAGTCGGATTCGGGGCCAACTTGAGTTGGAATTAACGCTTTTTTAAATCGTATTCGGGACCGATTTTGGTCCCACTTTGATCCGATATCAAAATCGATTCCAGTCGGATTTGCGACCGAGTTGAATTGGATTTGGAACCGATTTGAGGCCAATTTGGATCAGATCTGACCTTTATTCAAATTTTAAATTTGAGCCGGATTTCGGACAGATTTAAATCGAATGTCGGGTCGATTTCTCGCGTAACTTTTCAACAGGACCTAAGTGACAATAAGCGATTCTGTTTGTCCCTCCTCCCTTACGCTTATCACGGTGATGTGCAAATGCACATGAACGCATTTAGTTGGCATAAATCGGTAACTGGTGTCTTTATCAAGCTAATCTTTAAGAAAACTTGCGTTAAAATGCTTGCCTTGGTACTCGAAATAGAGGGGCACCGAAGAGAATCTCTCCCTGTATGTTAGGTCGTTCTGAAAAGTTACGCGAGATTTCAGCCAGATTTGGAGCTGATACCGATTTCGGTCCAACTTTATGCCGCTTCTAAAAGCGGTGGCGATTTGAATCGGATTTGAGCCCGAGCTGGGTTCATGTTGAAAACGATTTCAGACAGATTTGAGGCCGATTCTGGTTAGATTCGAAACCGATAGTGATCGGACTTTGACTTGGGTCCGATTTGAATCAAATTTGAAATCAATTTGAGTCGAGTTCGGAACCCACTTTGAACGGACCCCCATGCGACTCTGAAATTTGAAACTTGACTTGTGTCAGATTTAAGACCTATTTTAGCCGGATTTTGGTGTGATCTTAACCCCAGTATTTTAGTCTAGTTTGAGACAAACTTGGGTTTTCGAATTTTAGGCTTCGATTCGATTTGAATGCCGATTTGCGATTTGGTCGGGCTTTAATGCGACATTAAAGTCGGCGGCGATTCAAGTCGGTTTAGGAGCCAACTCGAATCAGATTTGGGACCCATTTTGGTCGAACTTTGATCCGACTTTAAAGTCAGTGCTGCTTCTAGTCGGATTTGAGGTCAATTTAGTTCAGTTTTGGGGTCGATTTGAGCTGAACTTGAGGCCGCTTTGGAATCAAATTCAAGCCGGGTTTGGATCCGATCGAGTTAAATTGGGGGTTGATTTTAGTCGGATTTTAGACCGTTTTTCGTCGGACTTTGACTTGACGTTAAAGTCGGTGGCGATTTCGGTCCAATTTGGAACTGAGTTAAGTCGGATTTCGGACCAATTTAAGTACGATTTAAGACCTATTCAAGTCAGGTTTGAGACCGTTTTTGATCGGACCAGTGGCACTTTCAACTGAATTTGGGGACGATTTGAGTCGGATTTCGATCCGATTTGAGTGCGATTTTGATCGGATCTTAATCCGAGTTTAACGCAGGTGGCGATTTCAGACGAATTCGGGACCGATTTGAGTTTCCAGTTTTCGATGGCAATTCGAACCAGACTTAAGATGGAATTTGGGCCGATTCGAGTCGGATTTGGGATCGATTTCTGTTGGACTTTAATCTGATTGGGCAATTCGAGTCCGACTTGAGTCGGATTTGAAACTGATTTTGGTCGAACTTAAATCCGACACTAACGTGAAGTTGGTGACGATTTCGGTCAGGTTCAGAACCGATTTGAATTGGCACCGATTCTGGTCGGTCTTTGATCCCACTTTAAATTTGATGATTTATATAAACCATTCACATGGTAACTTCTACATTTTTGACGTTTGCCATTACACATATTCACATCTATTCACAATGGAAGAAAAACATATTGACGAAAATTGATCCAGTCAAGCGGAGATTACAAAAAAAACCTTTTTTAGATAACTAGTAAGCTAAACTAATTTTAAAATGTTCAACAATCAAAGAGTGAGGAATGTCGCGGCAATAAAATGGGTAAAAGCCCATGATCTCAAGTTGCTTCCCTGAGGTACATCCATGTACCTGTATTTTTGTATTATTTGCCCAAATCCATGTTATTTTAATAATTTTAAATTTTCTGAATCGGTTTTTTACTAATTTTAGAAAAAAGGCACAGCCAATGGTAGTTTTTTTTCGTTTCAACAATCTATCGATAGATTTTAACTGATTGAACCAGCAATTTGCGTTAGCAATTCTAGCAAAGAAGATTCCAGATTTGCCAGATGTACGCTGCTGCAGCAACAGCAGCATTCAGCATTCTGCCCCTGGTAACAGAGTCGCAATTTTTCCACTTCGCACACCAGCTCTCAATAATGTAGACTTTTTAGAAGAAATGCTACTGCTACCTACTACAACTGCCGCCGTGGGATGAAATTTAGGTCACCCCCTTCGCGCACCACCCCGTCCGACCCGAATCCGTTCCGTGGCGACGTCCTTGCGTCGAACACCACCGAACCCCAGGATTATACACAATATATAATGAAAGGAAAGGAAAGAAGTTTGAGCTGCAGAGCACACCAACCCACCCACGACGACGAAGTCGACGACGCACGGTGAAGAGGCAGGAAAAAAACACGGATCCTTCCATTTAACACACAGCATGACAGCCGTAACCGCCGAAGAAAGGACCTAGATTATGCGGCAGCAGCAGCGGCGCCATTTTGAGCGCTTACCTTTATCTAGCTAGCTAGCTAGCTGATGATAATGATTCTGTGCCTGTTAGTGAACTGTTAATGATGGCACCGATCAGCATGATGATGATGATGCGTGGGAATATCATTGCTTTCACGTGGGAAGAAGGTAATATTGTGGTTGGATGGCTCGAGCAGCAAAAGTCCTCCGCATCCGCACTTGGCACTCCACAATGCAATGGCCTGTGTGTTTGTCGGTTCGGTCGGTGCCTCGATTATTCATCGAGGTGTGCATATTCAAAGGACACGGGGAATTATTGATTCTAGGTTATCACTCGATTGTTTTGGCTTCTGTTCGTCGCCGTGACGAAATATCTGCTAGAGCAGAGCAGCTCTAGAGTCGACGTGGCGGAAAATTCCATCGTACATTCGCAGTCACAGGGTGGCAATCAAATTAGATAATTTTTTAACTTGAGCAGTTGTTACTTGAATGGGAGGCAAACCGAAGTCGTCAGCGACACGAAATCGAAGCGCACGTACAAAAACACACAGACCGATGCATATGGGGGGCGATTGACGACTTTCGAGCACTTGCGGCGGACGTGACAGATCTGGATGGATGGGGATGGGGATGGGGGAAGGTGGCTGGTTAGTTGCTGCGGCTGGTGTAGAAAGCGAATAGTCGCCGACAGCCGACCGACTGCTGACTGTTTTGTGAGGGAAAATGCATAAAGAACTACAAGCACAGGCGGTCCGGCCGGCGGTCGGTAAGGCAGGCAAGCAGATCAGGCCGGGCCGGGCAGTGCTCGAGGTTCGTTTGTTATAAAAGTGTATACATAAGTTTTGCTGGATGGATATGATATCTGTATCTTTGGAGCTCTCTGCTGCTGCTGCTGCTCGGTTTTGAGTGTGTATATAAAAGCCACACGAGTAATGTGTTTTCCTTCACCCCCCTGTGCTTTCCGACATGGTCCTCCTCCTACCAACTGCACCATCGCCGGGCGGGCGGAGGATATACATAATGGGCGCGCACAGCCAGTATCCAGTACAGGCAGTGAAGAAAGAGGCAAAATATGTGTGTATGCACGGTAAACCCGTACCCTGCAATCCGATGCAAGATGGCTGGGCTGGGCTGGGCGAAGGGATGCGGAAGCGAAGGGAAGGATGGCGAGGGTGACTGGAAAAGCTCGGTCCGATCATGGAAGGTTACGGTGGGGCAGAGGAGGATGCCCGGACGGGGGGACGAGAGGTACGGAAGAATTATAAGCGAGCAGAAAATGTACAGAAAATATAAAAATTCGAAAAGCGGCCAAAGTTTGTTCTGCTGCTGCTGCTGCTGCTCGTTCACTTTTGATTATATGAATGTATAGGTGTCTGTGTGTCTGTGTGAGGGTATTTGTTCGTATCACAGTATCACTCGCTATCACTTGGCTGTCCTCGAGTGACGGCGGTCGAGAACCGGAGCTTGTTTGTACAATTCTGTCGAGTAGCTGGAATTTAGCGACGATAGGCGGTTTGATTAAGGTCGACGGTGATATTGTTGACGCAGAGTGAGTAACTCACCGAGCCAGCAAGCGAAACCCGGTGACGTCTATCGGTTGTTTATCTGTCAATCTAATAATAGCTTCTCCATATCGTGCATTACTACTGAAGTATGATAACGAAGTTCAGCTTTTTCAAAGGCGATTGTGCCAACAAGAATATGCTGCCCAACAATTAATGAAATTGGCTTATTTAGAGCTATCAGGGGCAGAACATGCGTGCAAGGTGCAACAGACGACTCAAAAATTTGGGCTTCGAAATGATCGAATTGCTGATCGTTTAGCTTCGGGAATCAACTGAACAGAAAGAAAATTGCTTTCAGTTGCAACAGCAGCTGTTTCAAACAGTTTGGAAAAACCCACAGCTCAGTCATATCGTGGCTAACAAGAAAAAAAACCTTCTGCTTCTAGAATTCAACTTTAATCCGACCTCAACCCGGCTGCAAATCGACTCAAGTCAGTTCTAAGCCCGACTCAAATCGCCAAAGGGAGGAGGGACAAACAGAATCGCTTATTGTCACTTAGGTCCTGTTGAAAAGTTACGCGAGAAATCGCCATCGATATTAAAGTTGGATGAAAATCCAAATATGTCCAAAATGAATATGTCCAAAATCCGGTTCAAATTTAAAATTTGAATAAAGGTCAGATCTGATCCAAATTGGCCTCAAATCGGTTCCAAATCCACCCAAATCCAATTCAACTCGGTCGCAAATCCGATTGGAATCGATTTTGATATCGGATCAAAGTGGGACCAAAATCGGTCCCAAATACGACTTAAAAAGCGTTAATTCCAACTCAAGTTGGCCCCAAATCCGACTCAAATCACCGCCGACTTGAAAGTCGGATCAAAATGCGACCAAAAAAGGTCCCGAATCTGATTCGGATCAGTACCAAATTCAACTGAAATCGTCACCGACTGTCCTTCAAAGAGGTTTTAAATCCGACTCAAACGACTCCAAATTCGTTACACATTTACCACAAATAGGCTTTAAGCTTTACTCAAATTGGGCCAAAATCCGACTCAAATCGTCACCGACTTTAAAAACGGGCCAAAATCCGACTAAAATCGGTCTTAAATCTGACCCAAATTGGCCCTAAATTTGATTCGAATCGAATTCAAATCTAACTCAAAGTAGACTAAAATGGGCACCAAAATCGGCTCAATTACAAGTGTTATCGCTACCGACTAACTTCTCCAAGTTCAACTCAAATCCGTCCCAAATCAAAGTCAAATCAGTACCAAATCCAACTAAAATCACCACCGACTTCAAACTCGGATCAAAATGTAATTGGTAACGTCGAAATGTCATCGTCTTCCGCTATCGTCATTAGTGGACTCACTTCTAGTAACATCTCACGCACGATCAAGTGTTAACAATCAGTGCTCTGATATAGATTCATTATCGGTATTAAAATCGGCCTCAAATCGAACCCATATTCGACTCAAATTGCCACCGATTTTAACGCCAATTTAAAATTCGACCCACAGTGGTCCCCAAAAGGGCGAAAAGTGGGACTTATTTCCTAGTGTCTTTTGTTTTCATTCCATCATTTATGGTCTTCAGCACTTTTGTTCGTATGAATACCCCCTTTGATCTAAAACTGTCAAAAGTTAGTCATCGCTTACTGTAATGAAAATAAAAAAATAACTTTTATGTGTTAGGAAATATAGACATAGTTTCTTCGGCAAAGTGGTAAATATTGTAAAAACAAGCAACTTTGCTGAAGAAATAAAAGTTCTTTTTTTTATCGAGTGCTGAACTATAGGGCGTATTCTTAAAAACCTAAATAAATTAAAAATTGGTTTTTCATACTTAGCTTCTTTTAGTTATATTTTACAAGAATACAATGTTCTAGGCAATTATCGAAGCTCTCAAAATACACGTTTTTGGCGAAGACCGCAAATCTCTTGGACCTTTACTTGCTGAGTTATCGCATAATCAAGCTTCGAATTTCCATAACTTCACGAGCCCATGGAGTAAAATGGGGCAAGCGGATTTATGAAATCAGCGCTTCATCTTTCGCGTTCGCTAAAGGCTCGATGCACGTCAATTTTTTTATGTTCGTAGATACACATATGTTTTTTTTCGGTAAAATTATAGAAAACTAGCTGACCCGACAAACTTCGTATTTCCAAAAATGAAACTGTGCTGTACATAAATCCTGGGTGCTACCCCCCGCAGTGACCAGCGCTTCCGACGGCAGGTCACTGTCAACACTCGTGCCCTGCGGCCGTCTAGCCCTGAATCATCTAGTGTTACTATAGGTAGTTTCTGGTGGTATTGTTATTGACTAATGTTTCATGAAAGAGTCTAAAATTTCTCGAACTCGATTAGTTTTTAAGTTACGCATAAATTTCCGTTCCATTTGTATGAGAGCTATTACTACAGGGGTGAGAAATTTGGTTCCATTTAATTGATTAGTTCTCGAGTTATGCAGAAATTTGTGTTTCATTTGTATGGCAGCCCCGCCTCTTAATGGGGAGAGAGATCTCTAACCATCATAAGAACCTTCCCCGGCTCCCAGAACCCCTACATGCAAATTTTCACGCCGATCGGTTCAGTAGTTTTCGATTCTATAAGGAACATACGGACAGACAGACAGACAGAAATCCATTTTTATAGGTATAGATTTGTATGGGAGCCCCCCCTCTTAGTGGTTCTACAATTGATGAAGGGACGGTAGGGAAAGAAATTAAAAATGTTTGGTGAAGGAGGGGAAAGAGCGGAAAGTGAGGAGCGGGTGGGGGAGAGGGAAAGGGGTATCGGTAGCTACGTTTAACAAGTAGTCGTTTTGACTCCTACCTTTTGTTCAATGCTGGAAGATGCATGGGTCGAACCAAGCTATAATCTGAGATTATAACCGGATTCGTATCCACAACACCCGCCAGGTCGGTCCCGAATCCAACTCAAAAAAGCGTTAAATCCAACTCAAGTTGGCCCTAAATCCGACTCAAATCGGTTTTGAATCTGACTCAAATTGCCGCCGACTTTAAAGTCGGATCATAAAACAATCAAAAAAGGCTCGAATCCGACTCAAATCGACCCCAAATCCGATACAAATCGCCGCTAACTTTAAAGGCGGATCAAAGTCTGACCAAAATCCGTCCTAAATACTCAAATAGGCTTTAAATTTTTCTCAAATTGGGCCCAAATCAGACTCAAATCGGCGCCAAATCCGGCTCAAATTTCGCCGTATCGCCGTAAACAGCGGAAGAGAGGAGACACGAAGAGAATCTCTTATTTGCAGATAAGTCTAAATGAAAAAGTACCCGAGAATTGTCTTGTACTCTAACAGCTGGCTGCGAAGTCTCGTATAAAAAAACAGAAGGTCAAGCTTCGATAACGAAATGTAGCACCTAGGCTGTGCTATGCTTGGCTATTTAGTTATCAGCCACGGTCGTTGCTTACGCTCGTCGTTGCAACCCAGCAGTTGATACCTATCATCGCTCGCAATGGCCTGCACACTTACCCGCGTGTGTAAGCGAGGGTGTAAAATGAAGAAGAAAAGAATTAAAGTAAAATCCGTATCCATACATCCTAGTGTGCCGCTCGTGCTCACGAACTATGGACAGCTCGTGAGCTTTGGATTCGCGGGCGGGTTATGTAGAAAGTTGCTATGAGGCTGTACACTCACGAGTGTGTAGGTAGCAGAATGTATGAGCACAGTATCAGCAGTTGTTTGTCGTAGGCTTGCGTCAGTGGAGTAAGTTTTGGATGCTATGCTTTTCACACTCGCTCGCCTGAGATATTCAACCTTATCGAAAACAGATGTACAAATGGCTGAAAGACAAAAGGATGGTGGCCTCTGATGTAAGGGTAGAAAACTATTTAAACTTCTCATTCGGTAGTTCCACTCCAAGATACTATGAAACACATATGATTTCATTACTTTGTCTACCATTCCCTCTGTTTATTCGAAAGTCTACCGTTTTTAATATCTAACCTCATTACAAAGTTCAAGTCAACAAACATGAGGTTAAGTTTTTTACATTCTCTTTTAGATTCGGACCACTCAAGCAACTGACAACGGTCTAAATGCAAGATAATTACAGCCACTTTTACTTATTTCCCTTCCCTTTTTAGCGACCACCCCGCTTTTGTCAACTCCCAATGCTGGTTTACTTATGGCAAGAAACATGTACGCTAAGTTTAATCAAGAACAGTCAAGGCCTTCCGGAGTTATGGCGCAAATCGTTTACCTTTATATACTTAAATATGTTAACACCCCACATATTCAAATTTGATTTATTTGAGATAAACAAAAACCCGCTCTCCAATTTTTTGATATTATGCACAAAAAATCACGATCTTTCAAACGCAATCAACCAATTTTAATTCTGCTTGCATCTTTCTACGATACTAACATTTGAAAACGGCCTATTTTTATCACAAAATTTAATGCAAGTGTAGAAGTAAAATAGATAGCAAGTTTCTTTTTTCGCCAAAAGTTGCGTCTGATTGAGTCTCAAAAGTCATCTGAAGAAGTGTTTTTTGCAAGAAATGTAAAATAAAAAAGTTATGGAGAAAAATCGCAAAAAAAGCAGGGTCACCCTAACTTGACCCAGAAAAACTGCCCTAATATGGAAACGGTTCGACATAGAAGGATTCCGTCTTCTGCAATATCACTCAAAATACTTCAAGCTATAAAATTGCTGAAGTAAATATCGCTCTAACTTGTTTCGTTTTGAAGATAATTTTTGAATTTTGGTTAATTTAAAGGTCACCCTAAAATAGCTTTCTATAAAATTTCTATTTTTCTATACTTAGAAAAAACTATCATCTGTTTTACCATGGTTCAAAGTGATCAAGATTTATGAAATGAATGAAAAATGCAATATTCGAGAAATTCGAAAAATTTTACCTGGAGTTTTCTGGGGAAAAGGGAACAAATAGTTACTCTACCTATTCTGTGGTTTCTCACAAATAGGATCGCAGAATTCGTTTTGATTCCATTTGGAACGAATGTGTTGATTAATCTAATGAACAGGTCATCATGTTTACTGTCGTCTGCGGTGGAACTGATTTCTGGATAAACAGAGTCTAGCTAATCACACTCAATTAAGATTCGAAAAGGAAAAAAAACGGTGACCGTGTTGTTAAACTCCTACACTTACTGTCTCCACCCTAGTTTAGTTCCAAAGGCGGTGTCGGCGGCGGTAAGTGACGCAACCAGCATCCGTCAAGCTTTCAACAACCGTCGTCGTGATCAGTTCAGCACACACGACGCGGAGCGGACGGACTATGACACAGAAGCTCTCGGCCTCTCGGCGCAATGCAAAAGTCGAGCTCTACTACTAATGGTGATGGTTTCCGACTACTGACCGGTCGCTTAGTTGGTTGGTTGGCCAACCAACCTACAGTCAGCCACCGACGTCGTCGTCGTCGTCGTCAGTCCGTTCCGTACTCTACTGTAGCAAATAATTTGAGATTGTGTACTTTGTCTTTGGCTCATTACGCCAGGGTTGAACTAGGAGAAATGGCCCGAGGTGGGTAGCGTTGACGTCATGCCAGATTTACATGGAAACCGAGTGTCGGACCTGTTCTAAATAACAGTCACCGTGCTTGGTCGGTATTGATTCACTGCTGATGACATAGTTGCCGTTCCTGCCCGTAGTTGGTTGCTGAAATCGGTTTCGGTCGGCCGCGATTCGGCAATGGAATGAATGGTACATGGGAAATTATGGCCGAAAGGAAAACAAAGAGGCGAATAACCTTCGAATTATTTTTAGTTTCCGTGGTGTTTGCTGGCCCGTTTGACTACATTTCCTCATCTGCCTCTGTTTCTGGCTGTGTCTGTGTCTATCTCCCGCTCGCACAGCTCACGTACGCCGCACACATACACATACACGCACGGTTTCAAACTAGCGATAACTGTAAAAAAATGTGAACGCTTTACAGCAGCAAGATCGAAGGTCGAAATGGTACAAGATTCTGATATATGCGCAACCGAACGGATTTGAATTAAACTGGCAGCAAACACAACAATGGCCGCCGCCATCGTTTTAACTGCCTGCTACGATCCAACAAAGTGTCATTTCGTTGAGCTCCATTAGCCCCAAAGTGTGTGTGTTTACGCAAAACAAGGTGCCACCACCCAAGTCAGTCGATTGTGAAGCTAACTAAGGGGATTCGAACTAGCAGCAATCGGCGAGAGTTAGTACAGCCATCTTTTATCCGCTGTTTAGTTCCTCAGCAGCTCACACACCGTCGTTTTTCATCTAGAGGCTGTTACCCCCCCTTTCCGCCCCATTCCGCTACCTTTCCCCCTACACACAGTACGGTCCATGCTTGGCAGCTTTTCCACCAGCAATCTTTCTCCAGTTTCCCTATCCTCTTCAAACAGGGTGCTTCAATTCCTTACATCTGCTGCGCGTTTCTGTCGCTATCACAGCTCTCATGTATTTCATTATACTTTTATTGAATCTTTTACCTTCCTCTCCCCCTGCGCCTCTGTCCCCATGCTCTTCCATCCCTTCCGTCCCATTGGGAGTGTGTATGTGTGTGGAAGCGCACTGATGTTTCGTCCGGAACGGTCTTTTCTTTTCACTACCCGTCGCCGTCCCGCACCGCATCCGTCCACTCCACCCGTCCTATCATCTGTTCACGCTTTGAGGCCCCAGACCGGAGCCCGAGAGCTCTGCCTGACTAGCTGCTGTCTACGTGTAGTTATAGATCTACCCAACTCTCAATCTCCTATCCCCTGCTCCTTTTCCATCCCACCCGTCGCCGCCGTCGAAGCCTTCCGCCTTATATACATATCACCCGCGCACGTCACGGCACAGTATTCAGCTGATAGAGCGCCGGAATTTTACCTTATTCCGCAAAACCAGCAGCAGCAGCCAGCCAGCCAGCTCCGTCCGTAGTTCGATTTCGTTTCGAATCCAACGCAGCGCAGCACGGCTGCCTCCTTCTGCTCCTCCTCCTCCCGTTTGCTCGGCCAGAGGCTGCAGATCCTACTACCAACCGGTGGGTGAAAAGCTCCTCTTGTCTCGTCCGTCGTCGTAGGCGACGTATTTAAACCTAATGTAACCCTAAACCCAATGGCGGTGGTGATCTCGCGCATTTACAGTGCTGCACTTCATAGCATAGCAGAGCGCTGCATCGATTTCCCACATTCTGCGAAACTGTGCGGCCCGTTGTGGCCCAGCTCAAAACGACGAAGGAAGGTAAATGATGATGAAAAGCTCGACCCAGGGCAGGCAGGCAGGCAGGCAGGACGGGCAGAGTAGGGCAGGCAGTTTCGATCTGCATGCAGCGCAGCGGGCAGACATCTTGTGCAAAATGCAGCAGCAGAAATACCGTAGCACACGGGCCAGCCAGCTAGTTAGTTTGATTCGGTTGCGCTGGAGGGTGACCGCCACAAAAGAATCGAACAAACAAAATTTAGTCATTTCCAAAAAATTAACAATTGTCGAATCATATGATTGTACAATCCTAGATAATGTAGAAAACGGAAGAGAAGGAAGAAAACGACACTAAAAAAACAAGGAGACTGAACAAAAAATGAATGAGAGAAAAGAAGCAGAAACCATGAATAAAAAGACTCAAATCGGTTCCAAAAACGACTGAAATGGCCACCGAATTTAAAATCGGATCAAAGTCCGTTCAAAATTGGTCCCAAAACTGACTAGAATTGGTTCCAAATTTGACTTCAGTCTTCGTCGATTTTAAAGTTCCTAATCCGACTAAAACCGGTTCCGAATCTGACTCAAATCGTCCGCAAATCCGACTCGGATCAGTACCAAATTAAACTGTAAAGTTCTTCATCCGACCAAAACCGATCTTCTTCTAATCGACCTCCAATCAGACTAAAATCGTTCCCAAATGCGACATAAATCACCGACACCGACTTTAAAGCCGATCTAACATCCGCCCAAAATCGGTCTCAAATGTAACCGAAATTTGACCTGAACTGAATCCAAATCCGACTTAAATTAAACTAAAATCCGCTAAATCCAACTCTCAATTACGACTGATAACGCCTCCGAACTTAAAGTCAAACGAAGAAAACGAGAAAACTTGGCCAGAAAAGGAGAAAAAAAAGGGATAAAACGGGAGAAAAAGAAGAAACGAAAACAGAAATTGAAAAAAAAACGGAACAGAAAATGAAAAAAAGGAACAAAACAAAAAAGGAAAACAGAACATGACAGAAAAGGAAGAAAATCAGGACATATTGGAATAAGGAAAGGAACAGACGAAAGCGAAAAACGGGATAGCAAACCGAAGAGACAAAAACCTGGACCAAAAAAAGAATAAAGTTGTAACAAGACAGAAAATTATAAAAAGCGAAACAGAAAAAGAGGAAAAACTTGCCTGAAAAGTGAAGAAAAACGAATGAAAAAAGGCAAAAAACGGGACAGGCAAATGAAGAAACGAGAACGGAAAAAGAGGAAAAACAGAATGGAAAAAGTAAAGAGAGAAAACGGATGACAAAAGAGATATAAAGGAAAAGACACCAAAAGTGACAGAATAGAAGGAAAAGCAAAACATAATTAAAGGAATAATCGAATGGACGAAAATGAAGAATGAGGGAAAAAGCGAAGAGACGAAAATCAGATTGACCAAACTCGTGACTTTAGGCATATATTAATATTTTTTTGAAACGATGATTCAACAATTGATGAAGGGACGGTAAGGGAAAGTCATGAAGAAGGGTTTTTTTACGGGAATGAAGGGGAAGGGTGGAAAGGAAGGGGGGGGGGTAATAGGTAGCTATGCTTAACAAGTTGTCGTTGTGACTCCTATCTTTTGTCCAATGCTGGAAGGTGCATGGGTCGAACCAAGCTGTAATCAGAGAATCTCCAGCATTGGACAAAAGATAGGAGTCACAACGACAACTTGTTAAGCATAGCTACCTATTACCCCCCCCCCACCCTTCCTTTCCACCCTTCCCCTTCATTCCCGCAAAAAAAATCCTTCTTCATTACTTTCCCTTACCGTCCCTTCATCAATTGTAGAATCATCGTTTCAAAAAAATACGAAAATCAGAACCAAACAAAACTAAAAACAAGACAGAAAAATACAAAAAAAACACGAAAATGATCTGGAAACAAAGAAAAACGTAAGAAAAAAGATGAAAAAGAAAGAACGAACGATGAAAAAACGAAACAAACCTGGACCGAAAAAAAGAAATAAAATCGAAACGGGAAAGAAAATTCCAAAAGAATAAGGCAAAAAAAGAGGAAAAACTGGCCTGAAAATGAGAAAAAACGGAACAGAAAATGAAAAAAAAGGAATAAAACGAAAAAGAACAACAGAACATGACAGAAATGGAGGAAAATCAGCACAAATTAAGACGAAGAACAGACGAAAGTGAAAAACGGGATAGCAAAGCGAAAAGAGACGGAAACCTGGACCAAAAAATGAATAAATTTGTAACAAGACAGAAAATTATAAAAAACGAGATAGAAAAAGAGAGAAAACGAATGACAAAAGAGATAAAACGGAAAAGAAATAACCAAACGTGACCGAATAGAAGGAAAGAACGAGGGAAAAAACGAAAAGACGAAAATCAGAATCAAACAGAAGTCAAAACGGGACAGAAAAATACAAAAAAAAACGCAAATGATCTGAAAACGAAAAAAAAAGAAACAGATGAAAAACGAAAGAGGAAAATCAGGGATCATGAAAAAACGGAACAGAAAAAGGAGAAAAAAGGAACAGAGAGAGAGAGAGAGAGAAAACAGTGGGAATGAACAGGAAAACGAGACAAGAAAGGAAAAACGAAACAAAAAAAATGAATAATCCGAAGGGAAAAAGAGGTCTCGAAAATATATAAAACAAAAAAGATGGGACAAAAAACGAGACAATGGGCCAGAAAAAGGGGAAAATAAAAACAGGAAAAACAGAATAAAAAGGCGAAACGAAAGAGTAATGTAAAATGACAAGAAAAATAAAATGCCGGAGGAAAGGGAAAAAGGGAACCGAAAAAAGAATAAGCATGACATAAAAGACGTAAAACGGGGGATCAAACATAGTAAAAACGAAGGAGAGAAAATAGCAAAATATGAGTGAAAATAAGAAGAAATAGGACAGGAAACAAAGAAAAACGAAACAATGCAACACGGGACAGCTAACAAAAACAGAACGTGACAGAAAAACGGAGTAAAAAGCGAAAAACATAAAAACCTGCACCAAAAAAAACGAAATAAAGTCGAAACGGAAAAGAAAATTCCAAAATAATAAGGCAGAAAAAGAGGAAAAACTGGCCTGAAAATGAGAGAAAAAAAAGAAAACAGACGAAAAACAAAACAGAAGATAATCAGAACTCAGGAAAATGGCAAAAAACGGGACAGGAAAGGAGAAAAAAGAACAGAGAAAAAGAAAATAGTAGGCAGAAAAAATGAAAAAACGAAACCATAAAGGAAATACGGAACAGAAAACAAAAGAGACCAAAGAGAAAAAGACGATAACAAGACAGAAAAAAGAAAACCGATAGAGGAAACAACGAAACCGATAAAAAAAAGGTCAAACGGCATATAAAAGGAGCGAAATGGGAAGTAAAACATATTCCCATTGTCTAATCTCAAATGCAATCTAAGCCTTATTTGGTCGGTGTTAAATCAAACCGAACCAAGTGACAAAACTCTGATTTCGAGAAAAACGCGCTATGGCTGTTTGCAACATTTATGTAATCTGATCAGAGTCAGATGTAGCTTAGGAAATTCTTGATCGTTTGCTGTCATTAACTCGTTTTTTTTTAAGTTTGCGACTTGGTCCGGTCTGATTTAACACCTACCATTTCATGTCCAGTTTTATGTACCATTGCAAGTCCAATTTCATGTTCAATTTCAGTCTAATTTGAAATCTTAATTCAAGTCAAGTTAAAGTTCAACTTCCGGTTTAATCTACAGTAAAGCTTTTAATCCAAACTGGTCCAGATTGAAAAATGAGACGCAAAAAGGAGAAAATACAAACAGGAAAAACGAAATGAAGAAGTGAAACGGAAGAGAAAATAAAATGACGTAAAACGGGAGTAAAAATAAAAAAAACTGGAGCGAGAGGAAAGTGAAAAAGGAAACCAAAAATAAAATAAACAGACCGAACCAAGTCGCAAAATTTTACAAAATGAGTTAATGACAGCAAACGGTCAAGAATTTTCTAAGCTACATTTTACTCTAATCAGACAACATGAATGTTGCGAACAGACTGAGTTAGAAGGTGGTTTCGAAGTCAGAATTTTGTCACTCGGTTCTGTCTGACTGACACTGACCATATGAATCGGTTCGCAGCAGACAATGGACACAAAAGAGCCAGTTTGCCAACCTATAGAATCAGCATAGTGGAGATAATGTTTTTATTTAGTTAAATAAAATCCAATGCGACTATCCAAAAACTATTTGTTACAGCTTCCGGTTATCACTTTTTTTCTGAACTCTGAGCAGATATTTATATTTTCCGGATCATAAGATTCGGATCAACTAGTTCTACAATAAAATAAAATAAATCAAAAAACAGTCAAAAAAACACGAGTCTAATAAGTAAACAGAAAGAAAACTCAACGGAATCCAAAAAATAGTCAAGAAACGATCAAAAACAGTCTAAAAAAATCATAAGAAAGTCAAGAATCAATGAATAATTGAGAGAAAAGAAGAAAAAACCTGAACTAAATCCAAATCCGACTTGCATTGGACTGATATCGCCACCGACCTCGAACGAAGAAAACGTGAAAGGCTGGCCAGAAAGGGAGAAAAAACGGGAAAATGATGAAAAAGCGGAACAGAAAAAGAAGAGAGAAAACGGAAAAGAAAAACAGAACGTGACAGAAAAGGAGGAAAAACAGGGCATAATAAGAGGAAGAGCGGAACAGACGAAAATAAAAAATGGGGTAGAAAAGCGGAAAAAGATAAAAACCTGGACCGAAAGAGAGCAAAAAAAAGTCACAACGACTGGTGAATGACCCTTTGGGTTAAAACCACTCAAAAAAAACAAAAAAAAAAAAAGTCACAGCGAAACAAAAAAGAAAGGACGAAAACGAGACCTCTTTTTCGGGATATAAAAAGAGAAGAATGGAATAAAAGTGGGAAATTGGGCCAGAGAAATGAGAAAAGCAAAACCAGGAAAACAGAATAAAGAGGGGGAACGAAAGACATGAAACGGGAATAAATATAAAAAACCGGAAAGGGAATTGAAAAAAGGCAACCAAAAGTAGAATAAACGTGATAGAAAAGATGTTGAAAAGGGAGCATCAAGAAAGGAAAAACGAAAACGAAAAACGCGGAAAGAGAAGAGTAAAGATGGACAAAGGAAAAGAAAATAGTAAAATATGAGTGAAAAACATAATAAAAAAATGAAAACGAGAGACAAAAAGGAAAAACGAAACAAAAAAGAGAGTGAAAGCCAATAAAACGGTACGGAAAAGGAGGAAAAACAGAACAAAAAAGGAAGGGAAAAGGAGTAACACGTGCGATACAATATGGTAAAAAATGTCTACCGTAATTAAGTAAAACTTTGTGCCTAAGTTGGTGTCCATAGTCGCTTTGTAGTTAAATTTCAAGATGAAATTAGTCCCAGATGAGATCGGAACCAAAAAAAAACTGAAGTGCCTTAAACGCCAAGGATTAACGCGCTTAACTTAGGACTACGAATATAGAGACAAAAAACGGAGAAAAAGGTACCTAATGTTTGATGACCGATTTTTTACAGGAAAAAAGCATGTTCCGTCCGACACTGGAAACCTTATGACCGTTTTTCATCCACTTTCCGTAGTCGGATCATTACAAACTTAGTATCAAAATAAAGGGTGGCCCTGTAGTCGCAAGGTTACGTTGACTGCCATTTTAGTAGAATCAGGCCGTTCGATGTTAAGTGACTTTAGTATGGGTTTATTCTCAGGCCCCTCCACATCCTTCCTACTAAATTCTGCAGTTACTAACAATGAAATCTCTTGCCAGGGCAAGTTATAAGAGTGGTACTTGCTTGAGGTGCGAATGAAGGCTCTTGTTAAAGGGCAAATTACAGCTAGTCTCCGCACTTCATGGCTCTAGAGAGATTTATTAAAAAGTAGTAAGAACTAAAGTTTTTGGAACGTCTTAGTAGTTCGAAAACAGAAACTGATTAACCCTGCAAGTCGTAGGCGAAATACGTATCTGTCACGAATAAATATAAACAAGTAGAATTTGATTGAATTTCAAGTAGCAGGAAGTGTAGATGGAAAAAAGGGGTGAAAACACCGGCACTTTAAGCACGGATAATAAGCAGTGCGCTCAGTCTATAGCGATACTGCAAAAATAACGAAGTACGGAACAACACCTGGATAAGATCACAACAGATCAAATAAAAAATATCAAAATAAGTTGAAAAACCTGTAGAATCGAATTCGGAAAGGAAAAATTGTAATTCTTTCGAAAATTTTAGTCGTCGTGTCCTCTTGGTTGTTCTTTATCTCCGCAAGATGGGATATTGTAGAAAATAGAAACAAAAAAACACTAAACGTTCCATCACATGGGTGGAGTTTGGGAGCGGTTAGTCAGGCCGGTTGAGGAGGCGTTGGACAAACTTAACGACGGGAAGCGACTGACAGACGAAATTCTACACGCACCAGTCGGGCCCTGTTACCATTAGTCGAGATTTGAACCGATTTGTTAGACCGGTGTTGTACCTCGAGAACATACAGTAAAAGGTGGCCAAATTTTGATATGCTTTCAAAGCCAAACTTTTTCAACGAAATACTATGTTACTCACTACCGGCCGTTGGTGGCAGATTCTGTGCCAGAAAAAAAGGTTTCTTTCGAGGCCAAAAGTGAATCAAACCCATTTTTGTATTAATTACCCCGGAAGTATCCTAGTGATAGACGTTTTGCACCGCGTGATCGAGCGCTGACATGCTGGAATAATTCCGATCATTTGTTTTGTGCGTTTTATTTTGACCTAATTACAGCCACATTCGCGTCATTTCCGTCAAAGTTTCTGCTTGGCCGGGCTTCACCACATACGATTGATTGTTTCCGCCTTGAATTATCGTAGTGGATGCACTGTTTTTTTTATCGCAAACGCAACAAGCATAAATCACTTTTTTGTTGAACCGTTCGAGGTGCCATTTCAGTCGCATGTAAAATCGTCTTTCAACGTTTGAAGTTTGGAACCACAAAGCGATTGTGGTGACTGTTGTTTTATATGATTACTTTCAGTCGTAACAGTCGGTGCTTGAACGAAATAGGGTATTAAAGTTGGAGTTTGCAACGATCACTAATGGCGATATCCTAAGCAGCAATTTGGGTTTTATTACGCACTTATGATGGATTTTATGGTTAAAATTGATCAATCGCTGGATCAATAAGAGTGCAATAAAACTTTGTTAAATTGTTTGTTGAATTTCAAGACTAATCTTGCTTTTCATTTCATTTTTTGTGCTTTCTACACTAGACTAGAATTTACCAGAATCGATAGGACCAATGACTCTACCTGCTTTCAAACACAGACCTTCGTTAAACGAATTATTCAGCAATTCATATTCAACGGATTCCAAGAAAGCAAAATACCTCTTTTAACACATAGCTGCTTCGGTGTTCGTGGTTTTAAGGCAGAAGCCCGATGACTGTAAAGTTCATCGGCAACACAAAGCAATAAGAAAGAAGAACGAATCAAATTAAAAGCTAGGTAAGCTGTGTGTGACTCGTTCATATCGATTCCAAGTGCTACTCGATCCCCGTTTGACATTCAGCACCGCACCAGCACCAGCACCAGCTTGCAGCCCAAAGGGGGGTCGGGGGTCGTCGTAGGAAGGGGTAAGGTGTGGGGAAACAATTACCGATCGACGAAAAAAAAAACCTTTTCAACAACCACACAGAGTTTAAATCCCCACCGCAGCCACAGCCACAGCCAAGCCAGCACAAAAGATGCAGCAATCTTGCAATGCTTACCAACATGATCGCGCGAAAAAAAAGCTAAAACCGCAATCATATCGCAAAACAAAAAAAAAACAACAACCACAACAACAACGAGGCAGAAGATCGGTTTTGTCGATTAGCGCTAGTGGAGACTCTGCTGCGCTGCTAGCGCAGCGTTCGAAGGAAGCGCGAAGAAGCAGCAGAGCAGCAGGTGGATCCACTCAATTATTGCCATTTTCACTATACTTTTCCCACTTTTGTTCCGCACATCTTCGAACTGCGAACGCACTGCCTGCCAACTATTGTTGTTGGTGTTGTTGTTGTTGTTGCTATTATTATTTGCTCCCTCAATTTGTTTGTGCCTTTTTCTTTATTGGCCAAAAATGGGGAAAAACGGTCCCGCTGCCAACCGAACGGAGCGAAAATCCAGCGAGCCAAAGCAGCAGGCAGCAAGCAAAGACTGATAAAGGCAACAAAAAAAAACTGTGTGTTTCTTTTTCCCCAATGCGGATAATGGAATTACACATTTGAACAAGCATTTTTGCATAAATTGCGCCTGGCCTGTTGGCGGTCGGTCCGTCGGTCGGTCGCAATTGAACCACTACTAGCTTCGCAGCGCAGCAGCAGTAGTCGAAACAAGCTCCCGATCGGGAGGACATAACAAATTTGTAACTGATTATGTTAATTTGTTATCGATTTTTTTGCAGCGGCAGTTAAAATTGGTCATCGTAAGTGGTTAAAACAATAAAAATTCTCACAAAACTGCTTGTACAATAATACCTCGTTATAAAGTAACTTTATTTTTATTCTTGTTACGTTGTATCGAAGTTACATTAAATTTAAATCGAGGTTGCTTTGTATCGAGGTATTACTGTAATAAATTACTCATTTATAACAACCTTTGTAGAAGTTATATTGAATATATAATTTTGTTTAACATATTCTTGAAAAAGATAAAAAGATAAGAGATGAAGAACGCAAGAAAAAAGTAGAAAAAATGAGAAAAGAAGGTTGAAAATGAAGAAAACAAAAAACAAATGATAAATTGGACAGAAAAGGAAAAAATGAGTTAAAAAAGAAGGAACTAGAAGGAATAGAAAATAGAAAAAGGGAAGGAAAAAATACGAGAGCAGCAAAGTAGAGAAATAACAACCGAAAAAGAGAAAAACCGTGACAGAAAAGACAATAAAATGGGGAAGAAAGTGTTAACGGAGGACAAAAGGAATAAATCGAAAAGAAAAACGGGTCGCGACAAAAACGAACGAAACCCGAAAGAAGAGAAAAAATGAACGGAAATAAATAAACGAAAAACAGAATAGAAAAGAAGTTGAAAAGCAACGATGAAAATTGAGACCGCAAAAAAGAAAAATGCCGAAAGGAAAACGAAGAAAAAATGAAGTGAAAGATGAAAAATGCAACAGATATTCAGCAATCATAAAAGGGACCAAAAATGGAATACGGAACAGAAAACAATAGAACCCAAACGAGAAAAGAATAACGCAAGAAAAACAAGACAACAGATAGGGGAAATGAGAAAGAAGGGGAAAAAGATGTCAAACGGGATATAAAACAGGAAATACCGTAAACGCACCTAATTCTGCGCACCTCACAATTTAGTCAAATCTTTCAAACACCTGCAAATTGTCATCTTAATTCTTAATCTTAATCTCAATATCTAGGAAAATGTATAATTTAAGAATGCTTTTAAGAATTTAAGAAAAAGACTCAGTTAAGAATGCTGATTTCTAAGAAAAATATGCGGTGCGCAGAAAAAGGAACGATGCACAGAATTACGTGCGTTTACGGTAGGAAAAACGGGAGAATGCGACAAAGACCAGAACAAAAGGTAAAACGGAAGAGGAAAAGTCGAAAAATGAGAGACAAAAAGGCCAATCGGAACGCAAAATAAAAAAAGGAAGTTAAAAACAGAATAAATAGCAAAATAATAGTGGAATTTAATCGTGAATTTATATTCTATGGACAGAAAAGTCGAAAAACGGGACTTCAAAAAAAGGAAAAAATGAAAGAGATTAAGACGAAGAATGAAAAGGAAAGGAGATAAAAGGAGTTCAAAAATACGAAAAATGAAAACAGAAAAAGGAGCGAAAGCGAAGAAAAAACTGAAAACGGGAAAGAAAAGAGCAAACAAAACCAAGTGAAAAGCATATGGAAAAACAGAACTGAGAATAAGAGAAAAATGGAACAGGAAACGAAGAAAAACGAAGCAAAGATGCTTGTATAGGACAAAAAAAAGAAGAAAAATACCACTTTTTTTCTCGGAACGGATGGAAAGTGAGTGCAAGTATCAATAAAATGGTACAGCAAAGGCGGAAACGAAACAAAAAAAGGGAAAACTGGACTTACAAAGAGAAAACGCGGAGCAGAAAAGAGGTAAGACATGTGAGAGAATAAGTCAAAAAATATCAATTTTATTTTAAATAAAACTTCGTGCCTAATTTCAAGTCCATGTCCAGTTTGAAGTAAAATTTTAAGTTCAAGTTAGTTCAAATTAAAGTGTAATATAATGTTTAATGTCAAGTTCAATTTCAAGTTGAATTAAATGTTCAATTTTAAGCTCAATGTCATGTCTAATTTAACTACAATTTTTGGCTTAATTGTAAGTCAAGTAATTGATTTCAAGTTCAGTTTTAAGTACAATTTGAACGCCAGTTTCAAGTCTAATTTTAAGTACAATTTCAATTCCACTTTTAAGTTCAATTTCAATCTTCAAATTTTAAGCAAAATTTCTACTATAATTTTAAATCCAATCACAAGTTTAAAAAGATTCCAATTTGAAGATCAATTTCAACTTTGATTTTAAATCCAGATATTGCTGAAATCCATAGCGATTCGGAACATGAAGCCAAGATTTCTAGAGGCCTTACCGACTACGTAAAATGATAATTTACTGTCCAGCAATCTTTGATACAGTTTGTTCTTCCAATAACGGTTTCCACTAAAAGCTAGTATTCGAATGTGATTAGTTCTTTCTTTCTTCAAAAAGTGATGATAGCACACTTGCTTGGGTACGGGCTGTGCTACACCAATCTGCAAAACTGTCCAATGTCTCGGTTTGAAATCCACATCGTTGAACTATATCAATAAGGAAAATCAACGGTCCAAGGTGACTACCTTGAGGGATCCCAGATGGAGCAACAAGTTCTCCAGAACAATTGTCACCGATTTTCACTGTTAGCTGACGACCGACGAGGTACGAACGTAACCAACTGATAACTCTGCCACAGAAGCTCCACTTTCCCAATTTTACTAAGGCGATTTCGGGGTTGCTTAGCAATAGCATGATTACAACCGTCCGATATATAGGAAGTAAACGACAAATGGTTGGCCATAGAGCGCTTTGGTATAAATCCATGCTGGTTCTCATCAATACACTCAAGTCGCTTTTTACGCGAAGGATA
Source organism: Sabethes cyaneus (assembly GCF_943734655.1). Classification (NCBI taxonomy): domain Eukaryota; kingdom Metazoa; phylum Arthropoda; class Insecta; order Diptera; family Culicidae; genus Sabethes; species Sabethes cyaneus. The sequence continues at coordinate 169,597,940 of NC_071353.1, forward strand.
CGTCCCGCGTAAATCAAAACCGCGTAAATTCCGAAATTCGCGTAAAAATACCGCGTGAATTCCGAAATTCGCGTAAAAAACCGCGTAAATTGCAAAATTCGCGTAAAAAAACAAAATTTCGCGTAAAAAAAACTTTGAGAATGTCAACACTACGGGAAAAAACAGACGTGTTGAGCACATCCGCGTAAATTCCGAAAATCGTGTAAAAAAACTTCGTAAATTCCAAAAATCGCCTAAAAAACTGCGTAAATCCCGAAATTCGAGTAAAAAAACCGCGTAAATTCCGAAATTCGCGTAAAAATAGTCGTGTAAAAAGTGACTTCGGTGTACATAGTTCATGCAAAATCGAAAAATAAGGTCTAAAACAACTCAAGCAACCGAGCGCTCAGGGCCGAAACTCCACGATAAGGTCCGATTCAACTCCAATTTTAAATAAAATTTCAAGTGCATTTTTAAATCTAATTCAAGCCAAATTATACTTTTAATTCAAGCTTAGTTTCAAGTAAAATTTCAAAAGAAATTTTAAGTCCTATTTCAAGACTAATTTCATCGACTGCATTCAATTGTAATTATTAATTAGCATGGCAGGGTCGTCTGCAGAGAAAGTTACCCGGACAAAGGTTTGATGTTTTCCCGACGTTTCGATACATTTTGTTGGTGACTTTTTCGAGGGGTTGCTGATAGTTTGTCTATCAGACTCTTCACATTACTGTGGAAGTATTTTATTGTCCTGTAGTTACTGTTGGCTATTAGTAGTGTAGGATGATCTTTGGCGAGGATTTTTGTTATTTGGTTAGTGAACGTACGAAGGGACGTGTGGCCGTAATAAGTACATTCTATGTAAGCAATAAAAATGAATACCAACCAACTCAAAACTAACATTCTTCAAACGTATTCTACTACAGTACCTCTTGAAAAAGGCAAACAACAAAGTGGCGATACGTCGGGTAAACATCAAACTTGTGTCTTGATGACTTTCTCCAAAGACTGCCCTGCTAAATATCAATAAGTCTAACGGTAGCTCGAATATTACCGGTACCTAAGGAAAAGTTTTTTGAAAAATGATGCTAAATCCACTGTCAATAGTGGCCTGTGATTACTACCTGTAAAAATATTGGTGTTTGGTGGTGGAGTTTTAAGCATGTGGCACGTATAATAACGGGGTTATAGATTCTCCTTTTATCCAATCCGTTGTTCAAGGGTTCACCTATACCGGCGATCCACAGGGCCTAGGAAGAGAAGTGGGTTCGAATTTTTCTCAATATTTTCTATTTCCTATTCATAAATCCCAAAATCATGAGCATATTTTAAAAACACGCGAGACTCCAGTCCAGCTAGCAAACCAATCTTCGGAACCTGAAATATAGAACATGTAAACAGTTCTAAAATTATGTAATTGATTCACCAAATCTTACAGTCTAACAACAAGTTGTCAGACCTCTTCTCTTACTGTGGGAAAATATTTTTGAGAATACTATATTTTCTGAAACAAGTATGTAGTAATGGATTAGAGAGAACAAGTATGGATGAGATTTGTAAATTGTACTTTGTAGCCAATCGAAAATATATTTTCTACATAAACAAAAAAAATCCGGTTGTAAATGGCTTCGATTATAGCTGGAGGAACGGGATTTTTCAATTTGTAGCACAATTTGAAACAAATATCAGGTGTTATAAATCGGATATAATCTCGTTATGCCCTCCTGATCGGGCTAGGGCTGTCGGATATCACGGATGGGACCAATACCGACATTAGCGAGCAGCGAAAAGCGAAGTGATCAGTACGCTGCGACGTGCTGCTGAGGAAGTGGAGAGGCGGAGGTGCGTTGCTACGAGGCGGTGGAATTCGGTCGAACGTCGTCGCCGCCGCCGCCGCCTGCTTAGTTAGTTTAGGTTGCTTGCAAAGGCAGTCAGTCAGTCAGTCAGTTCGCTGTTCACTGTTCACCGTGTGAGGTGAGCTAATCTTTCGAAAACCGGGGGGTTATTAAATTGACAAGAAAACTTACATAGATATAGTAGGAAGAGCTCAACATGATATCCAAGTTTTTCTTCTGCTGTTGCTGCTGCTTCTGCTTCTTCTTTGGTGCCTGCTGTTGCTGCTTATTCTTCATTGAGTGTGCCGTTTGCTTCCTCCGCTTTCCACTGCTGACTCTTCGTCGTCTTGCTTGGACGTTCCTTTCTTCTGGCCAACTTTTGCACCATAAATAAAACTCGCCAGGCCAGGTACACCTGTACCGAGAGGATGATGGGAATGGGAAGTCCACTCACTGGAGGTTTTTTTTGTCTCTTTAGCAGAGACGGACAACCGGTGCTGCTGCTGGCGGTGTACTTCCGTACCGTGGAGGTAACCTGGGTACCTCCTCCGACCGGCCGACGAACGACGGAGTACACACGTCCGCTTTTGACAGGTGGTGATGGTTCTGACACCGGGGCATGACAGTTGATAGATTTTCCGACACTTCCCACCACACCAGGGGCAAATTGGATACAATTTAAACACTAAACACAAAACCAAGGGGGATTCGAACACTGATTTTCTTTAGCCGATTTCGCTAACTGAGTAGGCACAGTAAACTGACACTCTCTTTTCCTGCAAATTTGAACAAAGACACTGACTTCGGGGCCCGTAGATTTCTATTGCCTTTCCACTTTTCGGTCGCCGCACACACTCCTCTCACTGCGCACGGAACGGTCTCTGTGGGAGTCGACTGTGTTCACGTCGCCCGGCCTGTGTTGGTGCAGCGCATGAATCTATTATAAGTGCAACAGCAATAATAACAACACGAAAAAACAACTATGTGCATTTGATATTGCTCTCTATTCCGCTGCTGCACTCCTCCTTCCTGGCTGCAGTACCACACTCTTTACACCCCCTCCTTTCATTCAGTTGCAGGAACTCTCGTTTATTCAACACTGCACTGCTTCTGCTTCCCCGTGTGCTGCTCTTATTGCTCCATTCCGTCTTCGTTTTCTTATTGTTGTTTTATATTTTCAAACCACTCACTGCCACTACTACTGCTTGCTTGCTTGCTTGCTGGTCGTCCCCGTCGACTTATTCTTCTCAAACAATATTAATTTCTGCTATGTTGCCAATACTTTACACTCTGCTCGACCGCCTCTGACTCGGGCCAAACAACGAGAGGAGCAGCGCACACATATTTTTTCCTCCGCTATTTTACTCCGCTTCTACTTTTTCCTGGCACCTTTTTGATTTACTTCTTACAACCCATCGATCGTCGGGGCGAACAGTGCGAGGCAGAAGAAGGTATAAAAAAAATAATACAAAATACTTCGGGTAATGCGCGCGTGACATGCACTCATACACGTTCACACTCTTCGATTCGACTCGAGCGAGGCTGGCTGCAAAAATCGACCACTATTTGGATCGCAGCCGCCTGCTTTGCCTACACCACCACCATCCATCTATCTATCTAGCTAGTACTACTGGCCGATCTTACACCAACTTTCCGCGCACACACTTCTTTTCCTACCGGTGCGCGACCCCTCGGCGGCGCCACACTACTCTTTCTCTACTGTACGGTTGCGAACCAACAACCAGTTAGTGGCGTTGAATTCTAGCAGAATTGCGAACTAAAACGACTAATTTTGTCTTGCCACAACAGTCGAGGACACGCTTACTGCCGCACCCGAAATTAATGCTCCTAATTTACACCTTCTTCAAAAACACATTGACGACGAAGTCGTCGGCTACTTCGATTGCTGAGAACACCTGCACCTGAACCAGTAAGAATGATCCTTTCGAGTTCAAATCTGCAACCATTCTTGTCCATTACCATCGGGACACGGGACATTCAGCAAATTGGGTGTATCCTCCTCCGCACACAATCAGTCGGATACGTACGAGTTCAAACTGACGATGATGTTTTTCCTTCTTTGTTCTTACCACGACTGCCTTGACTGCCACTTGACTTGGCCTCGCGACCACTCACCAACGTCGTTCCTCGACGTTCGTCCGACCGACCAAAGTCTGACGCATAGCATAAGGCTCGAAGCGAGCTCCATCCAACTAGCAGCGTATCGCGGAGATTGTGTCACATCTGATTCTTACACTTTTTCCTCATTCTTCTTCTTGTTTCGATTGCTGAGGTATGTACGTACACTGCTGCTGCTCTTTCTCGTTCGCACACGCGCGCCCTATCTCGCTCGCTCGCCCGCTCACGGTTTTTGCTCACGCTGCTGTCCTGTCTTTGGTCCAACAGTTCGCGATGTTATGATCCGCGCTAACGGGCACAGCTAAAACGAGCTGAAATCCAACCTTACTTTCCCCCGTTCTCTCGCTCTCTCAGCGGCGGTGGACGTGAACCTTCACTGCATGCACCACTTGCCCCACACACACGCGCGGCGCATACACTTCACTACACTGTGCTGCCTGCCTGCCTCTATGTACAAAAGTACACCCTTCAATGCCTACTCTAATTCGTATCTCTTTCGGTTGCGTTCCAGCAACAACAACTCGACGTTTCTTCACACGTAAAAGTAACCTCAATTAAACTCGCAAACCGGGTCCGGGAAAATCAATAATCCGAGCCGAATAATATTGTCGAGCCGAAAAATAAAAACTGGTCCACCAACACTACGACGGGCTCACGTGTAAATATTATGCAGCAGGCGCTGCTGCAGCAAGCAAGGATGCACTTTCTTCTTTCTTGCACCGGGCTGCTTCGATTGTTTGCTTTCGTGCCTGTTTTACTACTAAACTAACGTTCCAAACCGAGCCAAACCGGAACTTCCTCTGAACGATCGGTAGCCAGCCAGAAACCGAGAGCTTCGGATAACAATCAAAAACAAGACACGCAGAGCGCATCGATTACTCACGACGAGACGTTTGCCAAAGTCTAACTGAACCCGAGACGAGTATTCTGAGTGCGGCCAACCAACCAGCCAACCAACCAGTCAACAGCTGGTGCCTTCAGTTTAATTTTTTTCCCTCAAATCCACGTACTTCTCAAAGCACAGGAGTGAACGAGAGAAAGAGAGGCCAACCAACGAAGCAGCAGCAGCAAGCAAGCAAGAAAATTTCCATCAACCTTCCAAAAGCAAAGCAAAGCGAAGCACACACAGCCGACAATAACAACAACACCATCAACAACAACAACACCAACAACAAACAAGAAGGAAGATATGAAACATCACCGACCCGACTCCGTCTTCGACCCCGACGGCTCCGTCCCGTCCTCCTCGAGGAGGACGAACATTGATATTATAATATTTTCATTTGCTCCGGAGTTTGTCACCCCGTCGTTGGTTGCCCCGTTCGAAACGAAAAAAACACGGTAGCGGAGCGGATCGACGCACCCCTCGTCCTCGCCTCGCCCAACCAGGGGGGATCTATCGGTAAGGAATTGTGAAACTCACATGTGAAGGGGCAGGCAGGTGACCATAATTTTCAATGCCGCTCTTGCTACCTTTTTTCTTACCGATTTGCTGCTCTTACCTGTATATGTAGCTTCCGAAAAGTTTATTAGTTTGTTTTATTTACGCTAAAAAGCAGATAAATCCATTATCGGGATCAAAACAATACAAACGACAATTGCGCTGCGTGTTTGGGTTTGAGTTTCTGTCAACTGCAGCAGACAAAAATAGAGTTGCGAGTCCGTTGGCTCGAAATCAATCACACGCCGTTTGGTCCATGACAGTACAAACGTCATGGACCAAACACCATCTGCGGTAACGCACACATGTATGGAATCTGACAGCAATAGATCCCCCCTGCGCCCAACCGTCCCAAAGCAGGCACTGACTGACTGAAACTGAACTGACAGACACTCATTCTCCGTCTCCGTCTCCGGCTCCGGTTACTCACTATTTCTCCGCGGTGAGTGCAAATACATTTGTTGAAGCATCTAGCTAAACAGTGAATAACAATTCCGAAAGGAATGCCGTAACGTGTAATAAAGAACGAATAAAAAGGGAACTCGCAATGCTTCAGAACGCGCCGACGACGGCGCGCGGCGTGGCACGGCAAGTCATACACGGAGGGGGCGGAAATTTTCCACCTGTGAGAGCTAGCTGCTGGATGTTGTTGGGTGGTGTCGAGAAGAGTCGTTCCGGACTAACGTCCTCGTCGTCCCCCCGTCGCTTCGTTCGGAACGACGACGACGACGATGAGATTGCGTAATCACTAAATCTAGGTTTAGAATAGAATGCGGTGGGTACCCTACCTAATACAAGCAACAAACATTTTTAGGGTGATAATAAAATTCAATGATGGAAAATTTTCAGGGTCGAAAAGAATTGCCTATCACACAACGAGCCGAAACGAACCAAGCAGGCCAAGTGAATGAACTTACTGTTCCGAAGCAGCAGGAGAAGAGAAACAATCGAAGAACAGCTATAAAGTTATGGTGCGCCGGTGTGTATATATTTAGCCTACGGACAGGGAGTAAAAATATCCGAGATAGAATCGTTTTTGGATTGCGGGATTAGTTGAACTCCTCACTTTACAATTATTGTTGCTTGAGTCATTTATAGCTTCATACACGCACACACATCCGCACACGATCCAAGTAGGCAAGTAAACAAAAAAAGCAAAACAAAACAAAACAGCTGTTCGATCGTACGTACGTTCGTCCGTCGTAAGGACGGACGGACGGACGCCTGCTGCGCAGCGGGCAAATAATGTGTAATGTAAGAAAGCAAGCAACCAAAAATAGGAGGATCGTTCTGGTTGCAGCAGCAACAGCAAATCCTGTCACGTCAAAAGAAATCGTAAAAGTGTCATCGAGCTTGTTGTATGTTAAGCGAATGGCCAACCAAACATTTCGGGCCCGTTCAGGGGTGACTAAATGATGAATTGGTGCGCGGCCTAAAAAGGTCGCTGCTACCTGGAAGACCGACGATCATGATGGTCCAGGTGGCATAAATTTCGAGAAAGTTTTTTTTCCTTCTTTCTTTGGCTTAGTTTTGCGATAGGTCACCACCATCCGTTAGAAATCATTTCCTAGAATGACGATAGTTTGGTCAGTTAGAATCAGAAAAGTCTAACGGAACGTGTTTCAAGCCCATCTGTAACGGTACCAGTGCGATTGAGACGTGCTCATTGTGGAAAAAAATCTTAAATGTGGCGTATCTTGAGTTTGAGTTCTAGTGGGAACGTGATCAAACACGTCTTTGAGATAGTGTGTTTATTTTAATATTTACATAACAAAAATAAGAACATTACTACAGATTGTGGTTGCCTTCAAGATGAATAAAAATCGGACAAAAATCCAAACCAGCAACAAAAATTACAAAACAATATTTTTTATAAAATTTATAAATTATTTTGAGCATTGTTCCGGATTCAGGAGGGTCTCAAACTTTCACGCCGATCGGTTCAGTAGTTTCCCACTCGATAAGGATCAGGCAGACAGAAATCCATTTTTATATGTATAGAAAAACAAAGCAATCAAAAAAAATATAATTTGATAAAAAATGTGGTCGAGAATCCAGGTCCAGAATCTGGTTCAAAACCTGATGCAAAATGTGAACCAAATATCTGGTTTATATTCCGTTTCAATTCCAGAATCTGGACGTAAGTTTAATTCTGGCCTAAAATCTGATAAAAATGTGGTCCAGAATCAGATCCAAAATCTAATAAAAAATATGCTTTAAAATCTAGTCCAAAATCTGAACCAAAATGTGGTACAAAATCTTATCCAAAACCTGGTCCAACCATGATAAAAATTTGGTCCGAAATCTGGTCCAGAATCTAGTTCAAATCTGTTCTAAAACCCGAAACAAAATTTTAAAAATAAAAACTTGTTTATATGCTGGCCAGTTTGAGAATCTGGTCCCAACTTTGATACAAAATCTGGACCAAAATCTAATAAAAATGTGGTCCACAATCTGGTCTACGTCCATAATGTGGCTCACAACCTGTTCCCACATCTGATCCAAAATGTGATCGAAAATATGGTCCAATATACAATCCAAATTTGGCAAAAATGTGGTCCAAAGTCTTAGCCAGATTCTGATGGGGAACCAACAGCTGGTTCAGGTCCCCATATGGCCAAAATCAAATCAAAAATTTAGTCCAGAATTTAAATTTGTTTGAATCTGTTTCAAAGTTTGCTCCAAATAGGGAGCATAATTTGATAAAAAATGTGGTCCGTAATCAAGGTCCAAAATCTGGTTCAAAACCAGATCCAAAATCTCGCTGGAGATACTGATTATCTGATCAGAAATGTGGTCAAAAATCTGGTTTATACTCTGTTCCAATTCCAGAAACTGGACCTAAGTTTGATTCTAGCCTAAAACCTCAAAAAATGTGGCCCAGAATTAGGACAAGGTCCACAACTTGGTACAGGTACTAATTTCATTAAAAATGTAGTCAAAATATTGCCCAAAACCTGGTCCAAATCTGATCAAACATGAGGTCCAAAATGTGCTAAAATGTGGTCCGAAATCTAATCTAAATCTGATAAAAATGTGGTACAAAATATGGTCCAAAACCTGATGCAGGTCCAGAATTTGGGATTAAAATTCAATCCAAAACCAGATCAAAAATCTAACCTGATTTGATGAAAGTATTGGTCAAAATTTGGTCCAGCATCTAGTCCAAATCTATTAAAACAGAAACAGAACAAACTCAAACCACAAAAAAATTAATAAGAAATATTAATATTAATATAAGGTCACTGTCAAGTGTGGAGTGCGGGAAGCAACGGACAGTCAATTTCCATGAAATTGTTGATAGCACCATTCATTGTGATAGATTAATTTGAATTAGAATATCAATTAGCTAACGTCCTCTGCATCTCAGGATACTTGACAAAAATACAATTCAAACTACATATGTAAAGAATTGCAAGCAACTAACTGACGCAAAGCAGCAAATAAAACGCTTAAAAACTATTCACGGATAAGACAGTCGCTGATTTTCCTTACTTCGAGAATTGCTACGTCACGTCACACGCACAAATATCCCTACAGCCCTGTTTCCGTGCAAGACAACAGTTCCGAACACATTCTTGCAGTATATGGATGCAATATGGCAAAAGGTAAGAATGATTGCTGACTTTTCTAAGACGTTTCACTTTCAGATTCGATGCTTCAAGATAAATTGAATTCAAGAAAAGAGGTGGCTTTACACTTTACTAAATTGTTTATTTTCAAGACATCAAATTGGACGGACTCCCAAGTAACAATTTGGGTTTTATTACATTCTTATGATGGCATTTAAGACCAAAATTGGCCTTTAAAACCGCAATAAGAGTACAATAAAGCTCACATTGTTGCTTGGGCTAGGCTCCAAGTTAGCTAAAAATGTGGTCCACAATCTGAGCCAGAATCTGATGGGGCTCCAACATTTGCTTCAGGTCCAGAATCTGGCCTAAAATATGACCAAAGTCTAATCAAAATTGTAGTCCTAAATTTGGTCCAGAATCTAGTTTAAATCTGTTCCGATATCTGAATCATAATTTCATAAAAAATGTGGTTCGCAATCCAGAACCAGAATTTGGTTCAAAACCTCAAAAATCTGGTTTATATTCTGTTCCAATTTCAGAATCTAGAGTCAAGTTTAATTCTGGCCTAAAATTTGATAAAAATGGGGTCCACAATCTGGTAGAGGTACCGAATCTGGGGCAAAATATCATCCAAAATTTGGTCCAAATCTGATCTATAATCTAATGCAGGTCTAGAATGTGGGTCTAAAATGTAATCCAAAATTTGGTCAAAAATCTAATCCGATAATCTGATCTGATGCAAATGTCGGTCAAAATTTGGTCCAGAATCTAGTCCAAATCCAAATCTGTTCGAAAATCTGAAGCAAAAGTTGCTAAAAAATGTGGTCCACGATGTAGTACAGGTTTAAAATATAATCCAGGTCTGGAATCTCGTTCAAAAACTGATCCAAAATCTGATCTGATCTGAAATCTGATCCAATCCAAATCTGTTCCGAAATTTTTTACAAAATTTGAAGCGAAGTCTGAGGGAAAATGTGGTCCAGAATTTAGTTCAGGTTCAGAATCTGGTTGGTGGTTTAAATAAGATTTAGTAATAAACTAAAGTAATAAACTTGGGAGGACCACTGCTTTATGAAAGGGGGGGGGGCGTCAAATCAGGTCAATGTAACGCTGCGATGCTCTGGAACCAGGTGTAAAATCTGATACAAAACCTGATAAAAAAAATGTCGTGGATCACATAGTCCAAGTCCAAAATATGGTTCAGGTTCAGAATCTGGTTCAAACCCTTATCCAAAATCTGGTTGTTGGTTTAAAATCTGAAAAAAAACGGTGGTCCAAAATCTGTTTTATAATTTGGTCCAGCCTTAAAATCTGGTCCATTTCCCACATCTGATACAAAGTCTGAACAAAAATGCGGTCCAAATTAATAAAAATGTGGTCCAAAATTTGTTGGAGGTCCAACATTTGGTTCAGGTTCAGAAATATAGTCTGGTCCAAAATATAGCCAAAAACCAAAAAATTATTATTATTGAAAATGTAGTCCTAAATCTGGTTCAGAATCTAGTTCGACTCTATTTAAAAATTTGTTACAAAATCTGGAACAAAATTTGATGAAAATGTAGTCCAAAAATGTGGTCCAAAATATTATCCAAAATCTGATCCAAATCTGATCTAGAATCTGATGCAACCCCAAAGACTTGTTCATGTTCAGAATCTGATCAAAAATCTTATTTAAAACCTGTTTCAAGTTTGATAAAAATGAGGTCCAAATTTGGTCCAGAATCTGATACAGGTCCAAAATGTGGTCCAAACTAGGCCTAGAATCTGGGTCCAAAATCTAATCTAAAGTCTGATTCAAAATCTGAACAAAAGCGTGGTCAAAAATACTATTCAATCTGGTCCAAATTTGAAAAAAATGTGGTCCAAAATCTGGCCCAGAATCTTACGGGGGTCGAACCTCTGGTTTAGATCCAGTATCTGGACCAAAATACGGCTAAAATCTAATTAAAAATGTAGTCCTAAGCCAGGTCCAGAATCGAGTTCAAAATCGGAAACAAAATTGGATAAAAATGTAGTCAATCTAGGTCAGGTTCGAAATACGGTCCAGAGTCTGGTTGGTTGTCCAAAATCTGATAAAATTTGTGGCCCACAATCGGGACAAGGTCTACAATCTGGTCCGGGGCTAGAATCTCATTCAAAATTCGATCAAAAATGTAATCTAAAATATTATTCAAAATCTGGTCCAAAATCTGATCAAAAATGAGGTCCAGAATCAGATCTAAAATTTGATGCAACTCCAAGGTCCAGAATCTGAACAAAACTCTTGTTTAAAATGTGGTCCGAATCTGATAAAAAATATGGTCCAGAATCTGATGCAAGGCCAGAATGTGGTCCAGATCAGATCTGATTCAAAAAGTCTAGAATTTAGTCCAAATCTGTTCCAAAATCCGAAACAAAAGTTGATAAAAAAAACTACAAGGTATACAGCCCTAAGGGTTGTACGAATGGGTGACGTAGGACTATATGTTTATAAGAATCTATGAGTGCTATTGTTTAAAAGAGAAGAGCGAAATATTCAGATTCAATTCTTCATTGAATGCAATGGTGGCTTTGAAAATACGTGGACGGGGGTCCATAAGTATAACGCCTGTAGCCATTGAGACACAGAAGATTTCTTTTAAAAATCACTTGTGTGTATCATAAAAGTTGAAATAGTAATGAATGACCAGCCCACAGATTATGCGTAGCTTGACATGTTTCAATAATCTTACTTTTATTCGCTTGTGGCCTTTAAAAGGGCCATTGGTTACAAAGAACATTAAGGCCAAAGCACGTTCATCGCAAATATGACGTGCCATTCGAATGTCCTTCTCTTTTGACATGAATGGCAAGAGGCATGAAAGTTAACGGCTTCGATTCACTGTCTTTTGCTCCGAGGTTTTACTAGTTTACTTTCACAGCTTACCGCTTGTTACATAGCAGAAAATATGGTACATACGCAAAAATTTCTGTTTAATTTGTATGAGAGTCCTTATCCTCATACCTCAGTGGTGAGGGGTCTCAAACCATCATAAAATAAATTCATACCTCCATAAACCCTTACATGCCAAATTAGCTTTCATTTGCTTGATTAGCTCTCGAGTTATGAGGAAATTTGTATTTAACTTGTATGGGAGCCCCCCCCTCTTAGAAGAGGAAGGGGTCTCGGTACACCATAGAAAAAATTCTTGCCTGAAAAAACCCACACATTCCAATTTTGGTTCCATTTGATTGATTAGTTCTTGAATTATGAGGTAATTTGTATGGGACCCCCCCCCCCTCCTAATTAGGGGAGGGGTGTAGGTGTAACCCACAGCAATGTTGTGAAGCAAAAACTCACCTTACGTAGTACTACGTCAAGCATATGGCCGAACTAGAGCAAAACCTTACTGATATTGTGTATGCCAACTATTTAACAAATGAGCTCGATTTAATCCAGGAAAATTCTTGGAAGGCATTCTTGGAATTACACATTCCATTACGTTATTCTTTCCAAGTGGGGGAAGGTGTTACGGTATTTTTTCCTGAAACTATGTCCCACGACCAGCAACAAGTGGCGCGACTGTCAGACCGGACCAAGTCGCAAAATTGAAAAAAAAATTAATTGATGACAGCAAACGAGCAAGGATTTCAAAGATTTTCTAAGCTACATTTCACTCTAATCAGATTACATAAATGTTGCAACTTGCAAACAGCCAGATAAATGAGATGATTTCGAACGATTATTAGTTACAAACATCACAGAATAACAAGCTTTGACTTCGTTTTTTTTTTCGAAGTCAGAATTTTTGGTTCGGTCTGACTTAACACCGACCAAATACATTCTATACCTATAAAAATGGATTTCTGTCTGTCTGTATGTTCCTTATTGAATCGAAAACTACTGAACCGATCGGCGTGAAAATTTGCATGTAGGAGTTTTTGGGGCCAGGAAAGCTTATGATGGTTAGAGACCCCTCCCCCCACTAAGAGGGGGGGCTCCCATACAAATGAAATACAAATTTCAACAACTAATCAAGCAAATGGAACTAAATTTAGCATGTGGGTGTTTTTCTCGACAAATTTTTTTTCTATGTTGAATTGAGACCCCTCCCCTCTTTAGGAGGGGAATTATGACCCCTCTCCCTTTTAAGAGGGGAAGCTTCCGTACAAATGAAATACAAATTTACTCATAACTCGAGAACCAATCAAGCAAATGGAACAAAATTTGGCATGTGGGCGTTTTTGGAGGCATGAATTTTTTCTATGACGAATTAGGACCCCTTACCTTTTTAGGAGGGGGGCTCCCATACAAACGAAATACAAATTTCCTCATAACTCGAGAACTAATCAAGCAAATGGACTTGAGAAACAAGCAGTTTCCTTATCGTTCTGCAAGTGGCTTCATTCGTATCTAACATACCACATTGAATCCAAGCATTCCAATTCATTCGGCAATTCGGTCTAGCGTGCCGCAAGGGAGCAATTTCGCACTACTGTTTTTTTCTTCATTTGCCATAAACAGACAGTCCGCTGTTCTCTTGCCATCTGGCTATCGGTTGTTTTCCAAACAGACGATTTGCTATCTAAAACAGCCACGTCAGGATTATGCAACGAAGGAAAACTACACTTCAGATGATTTTAAATGATCAGTAGCGAGTAAGGACAGCATACAGCCATCCGTACATACATATTTTTATTAGTTAAGTTAAATATTACACGTGAAGTTAAAAACATGGTACCAAACTACAATTAATTCTTTGACCAACGGGAAATTCAACCAACCATGTACTCACTTAAACTTTTACTAAAATTTAGTGCTGGTTTTTTTAACGGCAATAAATTCGACTTCAGTTCATGCTCAGATCGAGAGGATAGTGTCAATCAAATCTACTTCGAAAGTGCAAACTCGAAACGTGGTAAAAATAAATGTACAACGTGTAGTGGCGTACTTGTGGTTGGCTTCACATTACAACAAACTGGTACAGTTTTGTTCAAATCGGGTGGTGATGCTGGTGGTGGTGATCGAGATGGTGGTCATTGCAGGTTGTGATTCGCCCAGTATGTATGTACAGAAAAAGCGGAGCATCTCGCGTTTTAACGCCATGGGCACACTCGAAAGCATATGAAAATAAATAGATGATGAGCCGGTGATGCTGCTGGTGATGCTGCTGCTGATGCTGGTGCAGCGACGGTCACACAACCCGAGTGGTATCGAGCTGTGTGAGATACCGACCGACGACGGAGAAAGGCGTTTCTGTGGTGGACTCTTCGAATGTGAAATTGTGACCGTCACCAACCAACCAACCAACCAACGAAGTGAGGGTATTGCCTGGCTGTCTGCCTGGTTGGTTGGGCTTTGTTGAAATACCAGTTTTCTTCCCTCGAACCATAAAACTAGGTCAAATCGATAAGGTTGACGCTGAGGTTGGAATTTTTCCCGTCAAGTGTCCGCTGGCTGGGCGCTGCTGGGTAACGTCCGAAAATCTGTTGTACCTACCGCTGTCTATCTGTCAGGGTTAGTTCTAGAAGAACTCATCTCCGCGCATCCATCGGTCGGATAGCGGTCATCGACGGTACAACAACGGTGTTCTGATGTTTCGCTACCACAAGGTGGGTGCAATATTTTGCCGCAATGTGCCACATAGCTTATGATGGACTGAATGCTTGCAGTTTTTCGATGCTTTGTAGACAAATGAATAAAACGAAAGAAAAAAAAACTAGTTTCACTGTTGGTTGGTTGGTTGGCTGGTTGGTGTGCTAGCGCGAATCGCAGGCTCCGGCATCCACGCGGTATAAATGCAACATCGGTCGGATGGTCGGTCGGTCGTTTGGAATACATACTTTGCGCAAAATACTGTTCAGTTCACCGTTCCTCGCAGTGCCCTTCCCACCACCGTTCCGTTGGCCGTTTCGTTGCCAAACTCGCGTAACAAACAGTTACCTTCTTCGTGTTCTTCATTTTCCGCCCGGGATTGGATCGGCTGTCGGTGGGGCCGCGCGCGATTCAGCAACTCAACGACGGTGATATGTACTATGTACCGACTCTGGCAATGGCCTAATGTTCAACTATGCTGCTGCTGCTGCTGATGATGGTATTGCTGTTGTTGCTGCTGCTGCTGCTGCTGATGATGATGATGATATTTACACAATGTTTGCTATAGTAAACTTGAAGGGTACCCGTGCCTGCCTGCCTGCCTGCTTGCCTATGCCAAAGGGTATGGCAAAAATCCGGCCAAACTTCATCGGTAGTAGCTTTCGGTCGACGTCACCTCTGTCACCATCACCAGCACCAGCACCAGCACCATTCACCGTCACCGACAGCCACGTTTGCAATGCAATTTGCTGCATATTCGACAGGTTTCAATCGGCGGCGGCCATCTTGACGTTTATTTTTGCTTGCTACGGTTAAACGACATGTGCAATGAGCGCGTACCTACCTATATTCAATTGTTGCACATTATATCTTCTAGAATTTTGTATGAGCTCAAGCTGGAACGGAGCAGTAGCAGAAATCCTCTCGCTTCCAGCACAGCATTGGATCATACGCTTTTCCAACAAATAAAATTTACATCATCCGTTGAGTTATTTATTAGTCATTGCCTTTGGATTCCGGGAGTTTGAGGCTGTGAAGCTCAGTTCAATGTAAATGTCGTTACCAGCAAAAAAGAAGCACAGCCTAGGTGCTGCAATCTATTCTCCAATTCGTTATGATAGAGACTCATTCTAACAATCATTTTTAATACTACACTACTCGGGCACAAAAATATGGTCCAAAATGTTACCCAAATTTGGTAAAAATGTGGCCCAAAGTCTGAGCCAGATTCTGATGGAGATCCAACAGCTGGTTCAGGTCCCAAATATGGCCAAAATCCAATCCAAAATTTAGTCCAGAATTTAAATTTGTTTAAATCTTTTTCGAAGGCTGGAGATTCTGATTTATCTGATCAGAAACGTAGTCAAAAATCTGGTTTATATTCTGTTCCAATTCCCGAATCTGGACCTAAGTTTGATTCTGACCTAAAAGCTGATAAAAATGTGGCCCAGAATTAGGGCAAGGTCCACAACCCGGTACAGGTATTAATTTCATTAAAAATGTAGTCCAAAATATTATCCAAAACCTGGTCCAAATCTGATCAAAAATGGGGTCCAAAATGTGTTAAAATGTAGTCCAAAATCTAATCTAAATCTGATAAAAATGTGGTCCAAAATATGGTCCATAACCTGATGCAGGTCCAGAATTTGGGACTAAAATTCAATCCAAAATCAGATCCAAAATCTAATCTGATTTGATGAAAGTATTGGTCTAAATTTGGTTCAGTCTCTGAAAATCTGAAAGAAATTTGATAAAAAATGTGGTCCACGATGATAGTCTAGGTACAAAATATTATCCAGGTCCGGAATCTGGTTTAAAAGCTGATCAAAATATAGTCTAAAATCTGATATATAACTGGTCCAGTATCAGAATCTGGTCCATCTGGTTCAGTTAATCCAAAATCTGGGTCGAATTCGGACGAAAAATATGTGAGCCAGGCCCCGAATTTGATCCAGATCCAAAAGCTGGTTTTCACCTAGAATGTGGTTCAATATCTGGTCCAAATTTGATCAAAAATGTAGTCCAAAATCAAGTCCAAATCTGTTCCTAAATTTATTACAAAATTTGGAATAAAATCTGATAAAGAATGTGGTCGAGAATTTAGTCCCGGTTCAGAATCTGGTTCAAAATCTGATCCAAGATGTGGTTGCTGCTTTAAAATCTGATCAAAAATGTGGTCCAAAATCTGGTTTATAATTCGGCCCAATTTGAGAATCTGGTCTAAAATTTGAACCAAAATCAACTCGGGCACTTTAGAAAAAATCATTTATTCGTAGATCTAAGTTTTCTTTTTTAGCAGAAAACTCTAAAAGAAAATTCAGAATTTTCTCGGAAATCGTTAAGAAAACTGGTAAATTCGCCTGAAACCACTCCTAGACTAGACTTTGGCTGATGGCATGAAAAGAATTTTGTTCAAAGCAAAATATACTAGGTATTGTCAATCAATTTCGAAGTGTAGGGAAGCAAATGGCTCTTCAAAACATTGTTTTACAAAAAGCCTTGGTAATGTTCCCTTACAGAAATAACATCCCCAAACCGGTACACAGCAAAGCCTTCAGCTTAAACATCCTTTCTAAGACTTGACCCTTTGTTATCAACAGATTTCCGACTTACCTGGCTTGTTAGACCAGCATCGTACCTCGAAAACCATTACGTTTGTCATGTTTTGCAGTCTCTAGACAGCTAGTTTTTGACAGTAGGACTACGTCTTTGATTTCTATTCTATCTATATGGGGGTGCACTTTAGAAAAACGAAAAGTGGTTAAAGTTTGCACGCTTATAACTCAGTCATCCGTCAATAGATTCTAGAGATATTGGTATCAATCGATTGGAAATTTTTCAAAAAATCCACTACGACACAGTAGATTACATGTTTCCCTAACAGACGTTTAATAATTGAGAAAATATTAGACGACTATTCATCATTTCATTATTTTCATTTTTTCGCCTTTCCACGTCAATACTTCCCTAGCTTATCCGTGCTAGAAATATGTAGGAGATGAGCTATGGGTTAAGCTCCCTTATATTTAATTTACGCCCTATAGAATCCGATCAAAAACTGTTGAGCTTTAACTGTTGCTGCTTCATCGGCTAAGGTAACGAAGACATTCAAATTCACCAAGCGAGACGCCAACAAACCGAAGAATCCATCGACTCATGCGCCAGCGAACGATATGCTTTTGGCTGCTATATCTTTTGCTGCGCATCGTCATTCGGTCAGCGGCTTTGGTAGGTGACGCATCGGCAGGAAAGGTTTTATTTGAAACATTGCTTTTGCTTGCCTCTTGCTGTGCATCGTCATTCGGTCAGCGGCTTTGGTAGGTGACACATCGGCAGGCAGCTTTCCTTTCACATCCGTGGATTCATTCTAAAGGTTCCAAACCATCCTTTTTAGGACGAACATTCATTAATGAAGAGGTAAAAATTTTCTTTACGAATCGTAATGAAATTTTCAAATGTAGCTGTTTTATTAAATCATGAAGCACTTTCTTCTGATTAGGGGCTCTATTCTCACAGTCACCTCACCTAAATTTTTTGAGTGAGAGCACAATTTGCGATTCTCAGAGTGACCTACGTGACTCCGCTCACCTGGGTGACTCTACAAAGCAAATGGAGAAATGGTGAGGTGAGGTGAGGGTGACTGCCAAAATAGAGCGCGTGAGAGAAGTGACGTGAGTGAGGTGACTGTGAGAATAGGGCCCTAGATCTTTGAAACGTTAAATTTGTGGCGGTGAACTCATGTCCAAATAGAATTGCTACTAATTGTGCTACACGTCATGGATAACTTCAATATAATAAACTTCGAAAGTAATTTAGACTTCTGTCTACCGCCCTAAAAGGCATTAGACAAATTTATCTAAACGATCATAAACATAAAAGTCTAATCCTGATTACAGATCCTACCAGTAGCGTTTGTCCGGTAAACAATATTTCCAATAGTGTGAATCCTCACACCAATAACCCATCTAAAGGATGAGATTTGACAATGGACATCACGATTAAAAAACAGATTAAAAATCAGATTAAAAAACGGACCTTTTCAGGTCCACAATTTAAGTTATCTGAAGAGTTGAAATTATGAATCTCACATGTAAGAACACAATCCTTTAATGTGAAACTTGGGCATCTATACAGGAAATTCATACAAAAGTCACCGCTTTTATAATTGGGAGACGAATTGCTCTACATTCGTAGGCATGGACCCTTGTACTTTTTCTTTGGAGTATTAGACATCTTCGCTACATTCGCAGCGATCGTTCTCCTGACTATGGGAGTCTTGCAGCGAACAACAGAAAACAAATCATCAGAAAACAAAAATTTGCGGGCAGTGCTCAAGGAGATCTTTGCATCGAACTACAGCACAGAAATGGAAGTTCGAACCATGGCTGTATGGTATTCCAATAGAAGTGAGGAATAACAGCAGTACGAGCGCAATGCTCGCTTGCTTTTGCTGCTACTTCCTCGTTTCTCAAATCAGTGTTTTTTTTCCTGTGTAGACTCATCACTGCGACCAGTATAGTTGATCTATTGTGATATCCCCTGGGTGTTTGCTGTATGACCTGCACTGCATTTCTTTTTGCTATAATCGCTATTGAATGAGCGATATGCTTATTAAATTTTAAGCGTGCTTGTGTGTATTGGGGTTTACCATTGCTTCAACGCTTGATCTACTTTACGCACTTATTCCTCGCTGCCAGTACGCTGCCTCCCATATTATAGCCGTCCCTGGCGAGGACTCATTCGTCCCTCTGACCAGTACGCTTAACTATAGGAGGGACTTTTGCACTGTCAAGAGGCTGAGAATAAACCCATGCTAAAGTCACTTATAAAACACCGAATGGCCTGATTCTAGTAAGATTCGAACCCTCGCTTGCCAAAGCAGACTCGGTTGTAACCTTGCAACTACGGATCCCCCCCCCCCCTACCAAATCAGAGTTCCTTCCAAGTTCACTATTTTTGATAAGATTTTAAACCACCAACCAGAACTGAACCTGAACTTGCAACTAAATTCAGGACCACGGTTTTTATCAGATTGTGTTAGAACAGATGCTGGACCTGATTTTGGATCAAATTTTGGCCCGGATATTGAATCACATTTTGGACCAACACCAGATTTTTATCCTGGACTACATTTTGGTCCAGTTTTTTTGTAACGTGAAAAAGTTTTTGGTGCGAAAAATGATAATTTGGATGAAACAGGGAAATTTCGAAGTGAGGCTAAAAATATATTGGGTCGTTCAATGGTAGCTTGGATTCCAACCCACCATCTCTCTCGGTTGGTACCCAAGGGTTTTTGCAATTACACTACCGCCTTCCACTTTTTTGACGTAGGACTACGTCTTTGTTTACTATACTGGCGCTGGGTAGCACTTTGTGAAAACGATAAAAGAAGTGTAACGATTGAATGAAAGATTTCAAATGCTACTAACCACTGAACCACGAAACTGAACAATTTATATGTCGTTGGATAGATAAAATGACCAGCAATTTTATGTATAAGGAGGGCATAAGAGCAGGGGCTTCCATACAAATAATATACAAATTTCCTCTTCTCATAACTCGAGAACTAATCAAGCAAATGGAACCAAATTTGGCATGTGGGGGTTTTTGGAGGCATGAATTTATTTTATGATGGTTTGAGACCCCTCACCCTTACGGTAGAAGGATAGAAACTCTCATACAAATAAAACAGAAATTTTTGCGTATGTGCCATATTTTCTGCTATGTAACAAGCGGTAAGCTGTGAAAGTAAACTAGTAAGACCTTCAAGTATTTTCAAAGCCATCATTGCATTCAATGAAGGACTAAATCTGAATATTTAACTCTTCTCTTTTAAACATTCACCTAAACAATGGTACTCACAGACTCTTATAAACATACCTACATATGCCAGAAATGCAGTTTACATTAGTCTTTGATCAGATATAGTCCTACGCCACGCTTTCGTACAACCCTTAGGGCTGTATACATTGTAGTTTTTAAACTATCACTTTTTTATCAGATTTCGTACTAGATTTTGGAACAGATTCTAGAACTGGACCAGATTTTGGACCACATTGTTATCAGTTGTTTGGGCCAGATTTTGAATCTGGAGCGTATTTTGGATCATCGTTTTTTGATCTGTTTTAAGCCAGCAAGTTTTGTACTTGGTTTTGGACCTGGACCATATTTTAGGCTTCTGGACCAAATTTTAAATCACAATTTTGATCAGATTTTTAGCCAACTTTGGATTAGATTTTGGACTCAGATTTTTAACCTGGTCTGGATCGCACTTTGGACATGTATCAGGTTCAGGATCAGATTTTGGACCATATTTTTGATCAGTTTATTTTTTGGGACAGATTTTGGGCCACAGTTGGATCAGGTTTTGAATTAGATTTTGTAACAAATTTGGAACAAATTTAAACTAGATTCTGGACCAGCTTTTGGACTACATTTTTGGCCATATTTCAGTCTTGATTCTGGACCTAAACCAGACCACACTGGACCACATGTTCCATCAAATTTTGAACTAGATTCTGGATCAAGTTATGAATCGCATTTTTGATCCAATTTTTGACCAAATTTTGGATTAGATTTTGGACGTAGATCCTAAACCTGATCTGGACTGGACCACATTCTGGACCCCCATCAGGTTCAGGACCAGATTTTGAGGGGTTAGTAAGGGAAGGCGGTTTGCTGCGTCAAAAACCTTGTTTATTAAAGGAAACTTCTCTGACCTGTAGGTTTGCGATTCGCCAACAAAGACACACTGAGTTTCACGGTGAGGTGCAGGAATTTTGCCATACCTGTGATAATGTGCAACGATAGTGCTGGCAAGCTGCCTTTTGGCAAAACTATGGTAGCAGTCGCCAGGTGGAAGCAGTACTTCCAGACGCTTCCAGACGGATCATTGTTAGGGTCTAGAAGGTAAAAAAAAATGCCGGAAGAGTAGTTGGATGGCCTCATTTGACTTATATTGTACTCGACTGTAAAAACTATCAATTCTGCATATCCTGTTCCGTAGACTGAGACCGTTAGCGGAGTCCTTTGTCAGCTTGTAAATACCACACTGATTTTCGTGAGGGTCACTCCACTAGACAAGGGTGAGGGTCAGCTACTAGACAACTTGCAGACTCATCATCTGTTTGGGGACTTTAAGGCGGTGTACGATTCAGTCAAACGAAACAAGATGTGGCAAATAATGCAGAACTCTGCATTTTCTGAGGATTCGTGCTACGCTGGATGGTTCAAAATCATGCGTCAGAGTAGCGGTTCAGCCGCTTTCGTCATGTTGGATAAACTGAAAGTAAGAAGTGGATACACGCTGGTCTAACAAACCATTCCATTATTTTGTTCAACCATCCTTTTCGGGTATCGAGTTATAAAAAAATAGAAAATATATATTTTGAAAATTGTCAATGAGACAGAACATAATTGTTCCCATTTTTCTTAAAAGTTTTCCGCATTAGTGGAAAATTTTGAAATTAACAGATAATAATTTCATGAATTGCTTAGAAAATTTACCTTACATTTTCGATAAAATAGTACAAATTATTCTGCGATGCTTAGAGTTGCGAAAATTTATGGTAGGTGTCCGGGAGAATGTGGAATTCTCCTTACTGGTTGCTGGAAAAGCAGCAGTTTTTGTTCATGCGACCAATAAAACTATTCCAGTTTGCGAAATTTCAGGAACTTCTGGGACTCTTCGACCCATTTTATACGATAATTTAGAAAATGCCCAACTCAACAGAAATAGCATGTAAGTTTGTGATATTTTTCGTAGACAGCTCTGGCTTTCTGGTTTGCGTGAACCAAGTCATAAAATATTTTGAAATCAAAATGCCGTCTGTAATTCGATTAAATAATGAACGGTGAAAGCATTTTTCCTCGGCAAAGAAACTCAAAAACTGTATCATCGGCCATCTTGGGTCGCCTCGTTGGCTTAGAGCGATTGATTTTTCCCCTGGTTTGGTTTTCGGAGCACAAAGACCAACAACAGCAGCACACCGAATAGCAGCAGAGTAGAGCATATGTAGCTGTGCATAACACCGACCGTTTGGATTTTATATTCACTCGTCTTCAATCCAGCAGCTAGCTAGCTGTGCAAAACGGAGACGGGAAGGCAGCCAGCCAGCCAGCCACCAATGTTCCCAGCTAATGTGACTTTTTAACCGCTGGTTGGCACTCTCGACAAGAGGCCACAGTACAAAAAAAATGTACGCAAAATCGTTCAGGAGGAGACAGACAAGGGTAACTCATAAAAACTCGAACCTCTTGCCGGGCTGCCTGCCCTTCGCACGGCGTACGATGTGTCCCACCGGTGGAACGGTGGCGCGGCAGCAGCAAGGACCCGTGCTGGCATTAAAGCGCAATCAAAATGGCAACCAAACCGAACCGGGCACACACAAGACACAACAACTAGCTACATAGCAAGCCAGTTAATGCGGTTATTAAAAAGCTCCTCCGCGCGCATAATAAATAAGAAAAATGAGAAAATATGTTGACGTAAGGCGAAAACAGGCACACTAAGCGATAAGCGTTGAACAACACCAGCAATATAATAGCAACAAAAACAACAACCAAATTAAACGAGTAAAAAAAAAAAGATGAACAGCACAAAACGCACGCAGCAAAGTGCAGGCAAAGGAGAAAGAAAGGAGAAAAGCGAATAAATCGAGAAGCGACGACGACGACGACGACGCAGCAGCGCAGGGTGGAAGCTCATCGGTGCTCTACTATTAATTTGCTCCTCGATCCGACTCTTGGCCGGTTCCAAACATCGCAGCACGCAAGAAGAATATGTACCTACTCGGTCGGTAAGAAGCTCCTCCGCGTTTAATTCGCAATTCGCAATAAATGAAGGTGCTTGAAAGATGGCAGTACGACGGTAAGTGCGGCAACATCGCAACGTGAACTGAACGGCAGCAACAGCAAAAAAAAATGAAACAAACCACCAATAATAATTGATAAGTGCATATGTACAGTAGCTGCTACATCAGCAGAAAAAAAACAGCTAGTCAAAGCTAAGCAATGGGAAATGCAAAACTGCATAACTTTTCAATCATATAATTTTACTCCGTTTGCTTTCTTCCACTATGAAGTGCTTCTAGTCAAGTGCGAACGTGAGCACTACTGAACTGAACTGCGCCCAGCCAGTGGCCGCCATGTTTGTTTGCTCGGCTCGCTCGGCTCCTTCGATGATTCCAATTCGGTCCAAGTGACAGACTGTCTGTCATTCCATTGGGTAACAGTTTCCGCCGCCTAGTAGAGCTAGAGTGTGTGTCGCTCTAGCTAGCTGGCCCGGCCCGGCCGCCTATGTGTATGCATGCACTTCCGGAGCCGACGTCGTCGCACAAAGAACACAAAAATAATCAAATGAAACCGACCCGGAGGAATAGGTTCGTGACGGGATGGGACGGGACGGGACGGGACGCCACGGTGACGGAGGAGCAGGTGAACTAAAATAATTGCCGTGATAAAGCGCATGTTCTTATTTCGGGGATTTTCATTTTTAGAAAAGGTGACGTTTCTGGTGACATTTCCCAGCGCGTCAAGGTGGGAAACACCCACGAACTTGACCTATATTTTACGTTCCGAACGCTGGAACGCACTGTCAGTTGTGGGAGGTTCAACTGAGTACCGTTTTCTGTAAGTATGTTTCACGCCATGGTGATTACTTCTGAAAGAAGTTAATGGTTTTGACAGAAAATCGAATATCTTAATAATGAATCAAGGCTCCTCCCGGAGGATTTCAAACCAAAATAAAGTTGAGTTGAATCGAATTACTTGTAGCCGAAGGGGAGAACATTCAATGAAAAACTTTTTTTCTCTTTTTACAACTAGAGGGAAATTGTAAAACTTTTGCAAATACTACTTTTCTTTTTATTAAGAAGTTTTTGTGGCAAAATTCAAGATGTTTTTTGGGTATAAATAATCACTGAGAAGAGCAACCAGTACAAATCTGGCAGATTCGTCGCACAAAGAATACATCTGAAGTGAAAAAATTAAGGCTGGATAAGCCAGTTCAGCTTATCCAGCTAACCTTGTTATATAGCGTAAACACTATGACGTTTACTCCGGATAATCAAGATCTAGTGTTCCGGATCATCGAACCCTGGACCATCAAATCCTCGGATAATCGAACCTTAGATAATCTGTCGAGACCAATCTGTTTTCATTTTGTAAAGATTTCATGCTTTATTTTTGACAAGCGTCTGCCGTATTGAATTTCAGGAAAGGACCGAGCATCGGCATTTTGGCTTCTATAGGTCATCCCCGTTCCAAAAATATTCTTATTTCGCAAGGTAGGTCTACAGAAGGTAACAATCATAAATTACAAAAAGCAGATTTTAAGGTATGTTAATACCCCCGCGGTTGCAGGCGTGTAACATTTCGATATATACCTCCATCTCTCCCCAGTGCTTTTTCTAATTTGGTCCCAAAAAGTTCCAAAGATTCGAACAGGTCCGACAATCCACCTGAAGTTCTCACACAGCACTGGATCCCATCCGTTGTTGTAGCCTAAGATAAGTCTAGTCAGCTTCGTCGGACAGCTGTTTTCACCCAGTATTGTCCATAGTTTCGTTCGGTTTACACTATCATACGCAGCTTTGAAATCACGAGCAGTGCGTGGAATTCGCGGCACTTCTGAAGAATTCGCTGGAACTTCCGCCACGGATTTAAGATTTGTTCTATTGTATACCGACCCTTCAATGGAGCTGATAACTTCCCGCGCATTCGTGGAATTCGTCACTTGATTTGTGACTCCGTGGAACCAACCCATTTGGCACTCATTGACTCCTATTACAGCAAAGTTCAACCCGCAGGTCTCCTAGTTCGGTAAAAAGGAATAAACTACGAACCTAGTAGAGTAAGGAGGGGTAAAAGCGCGATGCGGGTAAAAGTGCGATTCAATGATTTACCGGTGCAGATTCCGAGTTAATTAACTACATTGGCATGGATGGGTGACTACTTTGACAACTTGAATCTAACGGAAACTATGGTTTTTTACGAAGCTTAGTTGCTGAGTTATGTGCAAATGTTATTTAAAAGGCAGTTTTGATGTAATTTTTCGTTATACGGCAAATGCGATATCAACAGGAGGATATTACTTGTTGAAAATTTGTAGCAGCGTTTTACATCACTCACATATCTGTTTTAAAAACCCGGTGAAAAGAATTTACAAAATATATTTCGCTTTTCCGTAATTTAATCTAACCCCGTCAAACGCTTAGCGGGGTAAAAGTGCGATTCACGGACGAGGCAAAAGTGCGATTCACGGACGAGGCAAAAGTGCGATTCATGGACGAGGCAAAAATGTATAGCTAATTATATACAACTTTAGGCACTATATTACAGATACTAGAAATGGAAGATCTGCAGAAAACTGTGTGCTCTACAGATGTTGGCCGAAGGAAAACAATGTTTTCCGCTGATGAAACAAAAAGCAAACGTTTGGAAAAGTTTCGATCTGACGGAGGCTTCAATACACCAGCGCAAAATAGAAAAGGTGCAAATTGAGAATATTCCTTACCAAAACATACTGCAGATTGGAGATAACATGGTTTTATTAGCTAATACCCCGCTAGTGGGGTAAAAGTGCGAATCGGCATTTAATCAGAAGAAAGAATCTATTTTGCAAAACACTATTATCGCACATGATTTATAGTTGAATGTAAAGAAATTGAGTTACTACATCACTATAAAATATCTTATGTTGCTGTCCTTCTTTATATCTCACGAAAATTGATGACAACTTCGACCATCGCACTTATGCCCCACCCTACTCTATATGTTGTTTCAATAACCTTTCCCTCATCTAATTTTCCAGGTCCAGGCTTCAGGTCTGGTCCTACCCTGACAATACTATAAAACACCTATGGCAAATAAAACCAAGTGGCTTTAGAATTGTTACTTGGGTGGGCTGTTAGTATCTCGTAGTAACATTCTTGTAAGAAACACAGCTTGAATTAGCGGCAATTCATTAATACTTGATTTGGAGTAATTTTCGCCAAATTACCGACGTTTTCTCGCATTTTTCCGAGTGCGTGGTCACCCTGTATTTGTGTGGAGCAAGTCCATTCGTAGCCCAATCAAAATATAGCATATAAAAACTCCAAAAATATGTCAAACACTTGAACGCTTCACTGATAGTCCCGGTAAACGCATCATTGCCAAGTGCGCCAAGCATAACTCACAATGGTCATCAAAAACCATTGACGAAAAAAGGTAGGTTTTGTAACGAGCGAGGCACGAAAGCGAACGATGCTAAATCGCCATACGAAACGACACACAGTATGCGGGTATTCTTGTAAGGCAGTAATTACGAAAACTGTTGGTTCATTTCCTGTTAGCTCACCCTTCTGGCACGTAGCTAATTAAGTATCTGTTTGTTCTAAGAAAATCCTCCTACCACTACTGGGGTGAGGGGTATAAACCATCATAAAAAAATCTTGCCTCCAAAAACCTCCACATGCCAAATTTGGTTCTATTTGCTTGATTAGTTCTCGAGTTATGAGGAAATTTGTATTTCATTTGTATGGTAGCCCCCTCTCTTGAAGGAGGAAGGGATCATAATTCCCCTCCTAAGATGATCATAAAAACCTTTCCCGGCCCCAAAAACCCCTATATGCAAATTTTCACGCCGATCGGCTCAGTAGTTTTCTATTCTAGGGTATGTTGCTGCTTCGTCGTAATTGCCTATTCCCGTCCTATCTAACACAAATTATTAAAAATATCAGCATTTTTATGACACACAATGCAAAACTAGTTATTCCCTAATATTTTAGTTTGTTGTCTATCATACGCGATCAACCAAAGTGAGCTGAGATCTATTTAAATGCTTTTTATCATTAACGAAGTCCTACTAGCCAAATTTCCTGCGTTTTTTCGTGCGACGAAGAAGAAAATGTCGACTAATCGTTTTAATTTCCGTCATTCATAAATGAAAATAACTCACGCAAGGCATTGTCGTTATTCTACAGCCAGGAAAACTTGCCTGACCTGCAGAAATTTTGCAGAATAACATTCGTCATGTCGTCCTACACAAATATATGATCGTTAGCTTCGTAAACATTGGTGGACGGATTTTAAAATGGTACGACGAATTTAACAAATAAAGTCAGTTGCGTAATTTCAATTATATGCTTTAAAAATCGCTTTTCAGTGATTTCAAAGTTCACGGATCGGAAGGTAAGTGTGTTTTAGTCAAATCAGCACAAGAACATTTGAAGTATTCATTAAATCCATCCAACAAATGATGAAAATTAGAATGGCTTTTCTTACTACGACGGGAATTAGACCCTATAAGGAACATACGGACAGACAAAGAGGCAGACAGAAATCCATTTTTATTGGTATAGATTAGGTTACAAACCTTTATTGGCGAATACCAGTGCGGTTTCAGAGAGGTACGCTCCACAACGGACCAACGGTTCATCTTGCGACAAATCCCCGATTACTTCCGATAATTCAACTTGAAGACTCACCATTTGTTTATGAACTTTGAGGCAGCGTACGATTCAGTTAAACGAAATGAGCTGTGGCGAATTATGCTTGCACATGGTTTTCCAATATTGCATTGGAAGGTGCTATTCGTAGGGCAGACGTGCAGAGAAGCGATCCTTGATACGTGACATGTGGCAACGATGTGAGCCGTGAGCCGTGTTAAAAGGCGGATAGCCGCTGCCAACAGGGCCTTCTACGCAAAACGTATCCAGCTGAGGACCCGTAGCCTGCAGCTTCGTACGAAACTCGCGCTCTATAAGACTCTACGGCCGCGAAGCATGGACGTTGAAAGAGAGCAACCGTCGAGCTCTTGGTGTTTTTGAGCGTAAGATCCCGCGATCAATTTTTGGCGACTAATAGATGGAGTGTGGCGCAGGTGCATGAACCACGGAATTTACCAAGTAAAGGATGTCCCATATCAAATTGCATCACGGAAAAAACGCTGTAGAAAGTTACCCATTGGGTATTTTGGGTAGCAGTAGTTTAAAGTGTATTATTTGCACTGTATTTTTATCACGGTCAGTTTTTTGAAAATTGGAAATAATGGCGTCACCCGAAAAGCAACGTCGTGAATTGATTTTGCGCAAGCATCGGTACTACGGAAAGCAACTCGAAATCGTGCAGTCAACGGTGAGTCGTCTGATTAAAAGTTATTACGAAACTCTGAGCATTGAACGGAAGGAGAAATGCGGTCAGTGATCAGGATAACAAGCGTGTCGTGAAAACGTTTAAGCGAAATCCCAATGCTTCGGTCAGGGATGTGGCCAAAAAGTTGAATCTGTGCAAGTCTTTTGTTCAGAGAGCCTAGGCCCGGAAGGAACTGCATACGTACAAAGTGCAGAAGGCTCAAAATCGTGACGAACAGCAAGATACGGTGATTCCCGGGACTGTAAACGAGCAGATCTACCTCAAGGAGTGTCTACAGAAGCGTTTGTTGAAGCAATACGAGGGCCATGCGATCTTCTGGCCGGATCTAGCTTTGTGCCACTATTAAAAGAATGTTCTGGAGTGGTACGAAGCCGAAGGGGTCACTTTTGTACCCAAGAACATAAACCCTTCCCAACGCAACGCAACAAAGGATCATCCAAAAATAATTTGGCTATTATGAAGCAGGCACTACGGAAGTATCCCAAGGAGGTCAATGAAGACATGAAGAAAAAGTGGACTTCCGTACAGAAGAAATTGCAGCCAGATGTTGTACAGAACCTTATGAGTGGAGTTAAGCGCAAGGTGTGAGCCTATGGTTATGGTATTGAAGTTTACCCTTCACCAGTTATTAGACAAGTTCCGGGAGTGCACCTTGCAAATTCACCATCTGTTTGTGGACTTTAAGGCGGCGTACGATTCAGTGAAATGAAATGAGTTGGAAGGACTGCTGCAAAGGGATGCACTCCCTAGCCTGATATTCAGCATTGCCTTGGAAGGTGCAATACGTAAAGCAAACGTGGAAAGAAACGGGAATATCAGTATACAAATATACTGACAGGCTGTGGTGAGCTGGGCACATAGCCAGAATGCCCGACGAAAGTGTAGCCAAAACTATTTTCATTGGAGAACCAGGAAGAGGGCGTAGACTTTGCGGCAAACCCCGCACCCGATGGCTGAGCGCTATCGAGGACGACGCACGATCAGCTGGTGTCCGAGGGGATTGGAGAACGGCAGCCCAGGACCGACCGTACTGGAGGACCATAATTCGTTCGGCGCAGGTTCGATGATGGATCAACGCCAATAAAGTAAAGTAAAGTAAGTATTCATGTAGACAAATTTGTCTGATGGATTATGTAAATAAATTAAACTTGAAAAACAAAATTCAGCAAAGAACCCGACAGCTTCGAGGCAGACCCCCGTACTCGTTGACAATGTTGCAAATCGAGCGAGAAGTCAACGATGTGTACTGTCACGCGACAGATAATGAGAAGCATAGCATTCAACGCTTACGTCGGTCACGCAAGGGTAAAACAAACAGCCACCGTTGCTGCAGACATTCTGCTACCCACACACTTACTCGTGAGTCAAATAACTCGTGAGAAATCAGCTGCACGTGAGGGCTCGTGACGCACTGGGATACAAATTTTGTTTGACTTTTTCTTTTCTTCTTTCTCTTCGCCGCTCACGGACGGCAGTGCGAGCCATCGCCAGTAATCGGTATCAGTCGCTCGGGCTGCAACGACGAGCGAGAGCGACGATCATAGCTGGTAACTAAATAGCAAAGCCTAGGTGCTACATTCCGTTATCGAAACTTGACCTTCTGTTTTTACACGACAGACTTCGCAGCCAGCTGTTAGAGTGCAGGACGATTGCAGGGCCAGTTGCTACGATCCTATTGACTCTAACAGCCTCTCCCAGTCGAGATTCGAACATACGACGACTGGCTTACTAGACCAGCGTCTTACCTCTAAGCCAACTGGGAGGGGAGGCTGGTAGCTAAATACACACTCGCAAAAACTCGTCGCAGAGTATGAATAAATAAGAGCAAGGGTTTGAAAGGGATGCTCGTGCCGGCGTGTTCTTTAGAATGAGTATCACGTGTGTGAGAAAATTAGATCACTCGAGCGGATTATTGTTGAAAAAAGTAAAGTAAGTAACAAAGGTTCCTTTCACCAATAGGTGAATTAAATCGGCTTTTTAAACATAGCAAAGCAACCAAAACGAATAGCTGGTGATAGGAAACGTAATTTTAGTCGTTTACTCGACATCTAAAAGAACTCAAAAGAAAATTTACGACAGTAAGACTTTTCATTTGGTACTAAAGTTATTCAAATCGGTTGAGTGGTTCCAGAGAAAATCGAAAAATGTAGTTTTCCCAGTTTTACTGATAAATTTTAAACGGACAGTCGGACCGCAAAGCAATTCAACAGTGATCTACTAGGCAATTACATCTTCTACTACGCCATCAAAGAGAAAAAGATGGCCAAGCGTCACACACACACATTGCTCAATTCGTCGTTTGGTATAAGACAAGTGAAAGGTAAAAGCGCGTAAATTACAAAAACTGTGTAAAAATTGCGTAAATTGTAAAATTCGCTACAGAATAGTCCCGTAAATTTCTAAATTCCCGTAAAAGAACCACGTAAATATCGAAATTCGCGGCAAAACCGTCTAAATTGCTAAATGCGCGTAATCTTCTTATACATAAAAATGGATTTCTGTCGGGATGTTCCTTATAGAATCAAAAACTAGTGAACCAATCGGCGTGAAAATTTGCATGTAGAGGTTTTTGGGGCCAGGAAAGATTCTAGCGATGGTTAGAGACCCCTTCCCCCACTAAGAGGGGGGGCTCATATACAAATGAAACACAAATTTCAGCATAATTCGAGAATTAATCAAGCAAATGAAACAAAACTTGGTATGTGGGTGTTTTAGTGACAAGAATTTATTCTATGGTAAATTGAGACCCCTCCCCTCTTTAGAAGGGGAATTATGACTCCTCTTCCCTTTAAGAGGGTGGCTTCCATACAAATTATATACAAATTTCCTCATAACTCGAGAACTAATCAAGCAAATGGAACCAAATTTGGCATGTGAAGGTTTTCGAGGACAAGAATATTTTCTATGGTGAATTAGGACCCCTCCCCGCTTTAGGAGGGGGGGATCCTATACAAATGAAATACAAATTTCCTCATAACTCGACAACTAATCAAGCAAATGGAACAAAATTTGGCATGTGAAAGTTTTCGAGGGCAAGAATATTTTCTATGGTGAATTAGGACCCCTCCCTACTTTAAGAGGGGGGCTCCTGTACAAATTAAAAACAAATTTCCCCATAACTCGGGAACTAATCAAGCAAATGGAACCAAATTTAGCATGTGGGAGTTTTAGGGGGCAGACATTTTTTCTATGATGAATTAAGACCCCTCTTCTGTTTAGGAGGGGGGCTCCCATACAAATAAAATTTAAATTTCCTTATAACTTGAGAACTAATCAAGCAAATGGAACCAAATTTGGCATGTGAGTGGTTTTGGAGGCAAGATTTTTTTCTATGGTGAATTGAGACTCCTCTCCTCTTTAGAAAGCGAGTTAGGACCCATCTCCCCTTTAAGAGGGGGGCTCCTACACAAATGAAAGACAAATTTCCTCTTATCTCGAGAACTAATCAAGCAAATGGAACCAAATTTGGCATGCGAGAGTTTTAGATTGGCAGAAATTTTTTCTATGGTGAATTACGACCCCTCCCCCTTTTAAGCGGGGAGGGGGGGGGCTCCCATAAAAAGGAAATACAAATTTCATCATAACTCGAGAATTAATCAATCAAATGGAAACAAATTTGACATGTGAGTGGTTTTGGAGGCAAGATTTTTTTCTATGGTGAATTGAGACCCCTCTCCTCTTTAGAAAGCGAGTTAGGACCCATCTCCCCTTTAAGAGGGGGGCTCCTACACAAATGAAAGACAAATTTCCTCTTATCTCGAGAACTAATTAAGCAAATGGAACCAAATTTGGCATGTGGGACTTTTAGGGGGCAGACATTTTTTCTATGATGAATTAATACCCCTCCCATGTTTAGGAGGGGGGGGGGCTCCCATACAAATAAAATTCAAATTTCCTTATAACTTGAGAACTAATCAAGCAAATGGAACCAAATTTGGTATGTGGGAGATTTTGTAGTCTTGAATTTATTTTATGATAGTTAGAGACCTCTCACCCCTGTGGTAGGGGGAATATGGACTCTCATACAAATAAAACAGAAATTTTTGCGAAACTCAAAAACTAATCGAACTCGAGAAATTCGCTTCCATAAAACATTAGTCAATAACAAGACCAGAAAACCTCTCTATAGTAACAATAGATAAATCAGCACGAGACGGCCGCGAGTGTTGCCGGCGACCCGCCGTCAGAAGCGCCGCCCACTGGGGGGGGGGCAACTCCCTGCAGAAATCACTACTGTCTAGGTTTATTTGTTTTCCTAGGTCTACCTTGGTTTCCTGGAACGAGCAACAGCGAGTAAGGAGAGGATCGCGAAATGCTACTTTCCACGAAACAGTTTTCCGTGAAATGGTACATTCCGCTTAAGGTTTTTCGCAAAATGATATTCGGCGAAATGTTGTACAATCATGGCGAATATTACTATCCGCTTTTTGGCTACGCAATGAGGGGACAGGGGAGTTGTTTGCTGCTTTACTGTGAGGAAAAATTGCAAATTTGTATATTAACATAAGCAGCAAATCAGCATATCTGGCATTTTATACTGCACGTTGTTGTACCTATCTTGTTTGTCACTTCTACGTTCTACGATGCTTGTTTCCACTTATATAAATTTCTAAGCTGGTAAATCTACGGCAAAATCGTGATTTCCGGCCATAACTCAGGAACAACTATCATAAGAACGCTATCATGAAAATTTTATATCTGAAAGACTATGAATTGATAACAAATATTTTTAGAATCCTCCAACTAACTCTAACTAAATTAATTTCTTTTCCGATGTCTCTTTTTTTCAACCGCCGTGTAAAATTATGTAAAAGCTTTACCAGGTAGCTGGAATTTGTCGACTGATATTTGAATTATGCATCTCAGGCAAGGGTAGTTAATGTAACTGTAAGTGCATATCGTAGAAGACCTCATGAAGCTCCAAATCGGGATCGAAACGTAGACGTAAAAATGAATATTTGGGGTCTATTTCCATTTAATGACTGAATCGACCAATCGACTAAAATCCCAATCCTTTTTTTAGATATTTTGCCTGGATTTGCTTGTATCGTCGTCGCTCTTGGATTTTTCTGTGAGCCAACAATTTTTTTTATACTGATTTAGTTCATAAGTCCCCTACCCGTGTATAACATTTTATGAAAATCCTTCGGCCCATTTTAGGCGATAATTTAAAAATGAATATCTTCCACACAAATCTATACGTTTCTGAATGGATTATCAAGTGCAGAACTCGTCTTGAACGAGTCCGATCCAATTTCCACAATCACACGGGCTATTTATTTGTGGCTTATACATATTCTCATCACGGGTAGGGAATGTTCAGTTTCGATATAATAATTGAACAAATTTCCCAGCAGCAACAAACAAACCGTTGCTCCAGTTCAAACTATGTGTACATACTTTCATCGTGTCTACCTGAACCCGACCATGAAGTCGAAAAGAAATTGCGGAATAATTACCTCTACTCTCAATGCCCTTTTTTCCAGCACACACACTCACACATACATTGGCTCAAAGCACTACCACAAGAATACGCAGCGAATGCACACCCGTTGCTGCGCCGCCAGGGCGAAATTTAAAAAATGAGCGATCTTCACCTCGAATTAGCAGTGCGGTGCATTTGAACGAACGAAGAAAAAATCGATTACAATCAAATATCCTTTCAAGCGTGTAGCCAGTTACAGTCACAATTACCACCGTCAACGAACGTGCAGTGCAGTGCAGTACAGCGCAATGAAGTTGTAAATAAAAGCCCATTTAAAGTTCGTCAACAGATTGTGACATAAGACAAACCGTAAATTGCAGCAATAAAAATATAATAACATCATCGGGAATCAAGAACTCCAATATAACTAAAATGTATACTAAAAGGAACAGCACAATAAAAGTGTATGCACATAAAAATTGGGATAACCGGTAAAAATACGAAAACGAACGGAGCTGCTGCTGGCTGCTAGAATGAATGAGGAAATAATACACAACACAACAGGAATACAAAAAAAAAAAGCTGACTGCGCCCGCTAAAGATTGAAAACGAGCAGAGAGAAGACAAAAAGTGTAAACATTTCCGCACTGCTCGACTCGGCTCGGCTCGGGTGGAACACTCCGTCTGTAGGCCAACCTGCGCCTAGTAGCTAGCACCTAGCTGGTCGGTTGGTTGGTTAGATAGGGAAGGCGAACGAAGAAAAAAAAAGTGAAATTTTGTTCGCATGCGTCTCTCACCCATTCGTACGTTCCCGTCCCGGGTGGAAAATGGTTTTAGGGATGAAACGGGGTGCTCCGATCCCGAGCACCGCGAAAACCCATTGTGTAACACACTAATTATGCTTTGCTACCTGCACTTTAAATCGAACCGGTTTTGCTTGATTTGGAATCAAACTGTGAATTTTTTTTTAAATTTACCCTTAAAACGGGTGGGTAATTTTGAAAATTACAACATTCTACTGCTCGGGACTTCAGGTTATACTTTATTGCCGTCACAAACAACGGGCATTGATGAGCCATCAAAGCACGCTGCGAAAAGCACCCAAACGGACCGGAGGAGGATAACCGCACAAAACAAACCACCATTTAGCGTGTGTGGGACCCCTCGTCGTAGTCGTTTACCACCGGGCGTGCTGGCAGGCAATCGGAGGAAGAAGACGAGCAGGCGTAGTGCAGAGTGACCGATCAGCGGATTTAAAACAAACCACACCGAAGCGAAGCAAGGAGAGAAGAAAAAAACCTTCCGAGGAAAGAAGATCGCTGCCTCGGAGCCACCCGGGGGACCGGCGGATCGGCGGCGGCCGTGGGTGCACGCAAGGGGTAAGCGGGTGTTGAATAATTTAATGACCTTGAATATAAATGAGCCGACGCTGCTTTGCGGTTGTGGTGGTGGTGCTGCTGATAGCCGCGATCGTGCCAGCAAACTTCGCTCAAACTGCTTCTCACTAACTCCCAGTCAGTGCAGAGGCGAATCGGAAAAAAAGAGCACTGAACTCCGGGCCGGGTGGTGAATTGCCGCGCCACCCCGTGTGCCCACTACACACGGTCGACCCGTCGCATCGGTGCGATCGCGCACCGGGCGACCCCTCGGCCATTGAAGCAGCGATCATCAGCGCCATCAACAACGCAACGTAATGCGCGAGAGATTATTCATTCTTCTTCTGCTGCTGCTGTGCCAGCAGTGGTACCGTGCTAAGTGGCTGCCTTTTATCTCGATTCGCCTTTGTATTACACGCTGTTTGGCGTGTTTGTTTTATATTTTAGTGCTTTTTCGGGTGAACTTTCGCGCAGTTTTGGGGGTTCCTCGATTGGTGTTTTCTTTCCGGAATGCTTTGCTCGCTCGTTCGGCTGTCCCTTCGCCAGAAGACGTCACGCGAGGAGGCGAGACCGAACGAAATTGGCACCAGCAGCGGTGTTTATCGATAGGTTTATAATTTAAGTCAGTATTTTAATTGAAAATTAGCACGAAAAAAGTGACACTGGATTTTTGTCGCTGCCTACCTGAATTCCAATAAATAGTCTAGAATGTTGTACATACCTGAAAAGAGAAAAGTAAAAAACGACATTAGTATTTCCGGAAAATAATTCACTGTTGGCGACACTTTTCGGTGACCTACTTTAACTAAAACAGAAGAAAAATGTCCCATCGACTCTAGAACAATCTTTTATTCTACCACCCACCCCAGTCATGCTTAACTCATCTCTAATTCCCGTTCCTAATAACGTCCCACCCAACGGCTGCATTGTACAACTAGTGATGGAAACCCACTCCCACCTCCCGGGTGGTGGTGCCAGGGGGATTGCGATGTGATTTTCCCCAAAGTCGACTGACTATAGTCACACACAAAGAGCGGCAGTGTAGTTTGCCCGGGACTTGGCGGCAGGATAAGGGAAAATTTATATCCGAAAGGACTCCGGCGGTAGGGTTCCACTTGCTGTTCCAGTCTGCCATTTACCGCTCGCTCGGTAAGCCAGAACCACCGGCAAGAGCACTGGCAAAAATTCTTTTCTATCTCATCCCCAAAAGCAGCAACCCTGGCAAGCAGGCAGGCAGCTAAACGCGAAGTTTTGAAGCTACCGAATCCGGCAACCACCGCCGCCGCACTCCAACAGCAAGCAACCTTCACCTCCGTCTCCGTCTCCGGCCCGTTGTTAGTGTGTGGAATGATGAACGGCGAGCGAAAAAAGGCAGGCAAGACAAAAAAAAAACGTAAAAGCCGGGAAAAAGCAGCAAAATCGATTTTTCTTGTTTTCCACATAACGCTTACACACTCTAAACGTTCGTTGGCAGGCATTTGGGCAAGAAGAAAAAATGATTCCGATAGCGAGCGTTCGGATCGGAAAGTGTTCGTAAAATTTGCGTGATATCATTTGCCACACTGTGCTGTGGTCAAATGGCCATGCCCCGTGGTGGAAAATATTGATTTTCTTTGACGGTTCACTTCAGTTTCAATACGCTCAACTTATTCAGAAAAAAAACCTAGGAAGTGAAATATAAACTATTGATACAGTAGTACAGTAGTACAGAAGTTGACGAAATACCAAAAAAAGTTTGCAATCAAATTAAAATAAACTCAAAAGAAAACATACACTAAATTAGGTAAAATATGAAAGAAGAATGAGTCAAGCCATTGAACAAAACAAATAAGAAAAAAAAATTTCGATCAAATTTGCGGAAACTTAGAACATGATTTAGAGACAAAATAAGATAAAATAAAAACTCAAGATATACGATTCAAACCAATTTAATCAAGCTTCAGTCAACTTAGAGTTAATTTAATTCAACCTGAAAGTAAAACTAAAACAAAGTTCATAACACAAATTTAATCGAAATAAAATGAGAGTAAGCCGAAGTAAATTTTTTTATCAGGTTGGGTTTGTTGATATTGATATTATTTGGTCTAATTTTACTAACTGATTGCCCGATCTTACTCGGGCCCCTTTGTTTCCAATCCACTTGTATATTTGTTATTGTAACAAAAATTCTGATAATGCGAGAAACAAAACCCTTTTTCTTCATTTGAATGTGTCTATACCCTTTGTCAGATCCCACCTCCGGTTGTTCCCCAGCGACTTGGAAATCTATCTTCTTTTTGTAATCTCTATAAATCAACACAAAGCGTTTTTTTACGTTTTTCGCCTCTCTTTTGTCAACCGTCCTGCATGGATTTTTTTATGTCAAAAAACATGTGACCCAAGTTTAATGAAGAAGCGGTATGGCGTTCCGGAGTTATAGTGGCACATACCTTTATGCTCACGTTCTTCGTCCCCCCCCCCCTGTTGGCTCCTTACCAGTCAGGTCCCCCTTATGTAACGTAGCTAATTATGCATCTGTTTGCTTTATGAAAAATCCAAATTGAAACTTCAAATATTAGAACTTTTGCACTTAATTGGTTTTTTTAGGAGCACCACTGCGACCAATAATAGAGATCTATTGTGGTATGCTCCACCTTAATCTAAGTGCATACTCTTGACTCATCACTATTGGCGAGTTGACGGCCGTGTCAGATTGCACATGTATCCCAGTTCGGTACTGCACTTCGTATGAAGTTAAGTTTTCAATGGGATTTTTATTCCAGATATCGGAAGGTTCTAGGATTCCCTTCCCGATGATACGCAGTCTGCGTTGTATCAATACTCGGTATTCGCAGAGTAGGTGTTCCGAGGTCTCACTCTCAAGATTACAGAAGCGACAAGTCTCTTCAGTGAGCTTGCCTATCCTCATGAGCTGATGTTTGCTCGGGCAGTGACCGCTGATTAGTCCTGTCATTATACTTAGGTCTTTTTTGTTGAGCCTAAGCAATGTTTGGCTTTTTCTGATATTAGGATCTATAAACCTTTTTGATTGTCGTAGTCTGTTTATGCCATTCCAGTTTACTTTAATGGTCGTTCTTACTCACTCGTCAAGTTCCGTTTTTATAGCACTAGACGAGACTCTACAAAATGGTTCTGATCCTATAAATCTTGTCGATGATCCTTATAATGCCAGTAAATCGGCCTTTTCATTTCCTTTCATTCCACAGTGGCCCGGAACCCAGTAAAGATTGACCTGGTTCTTATGAGCTAGTTGTCGCAGTGAATGAAAGAATACATTCCCACACCAGTTTGGAATTGCACATTGCAGCCTTTAGCGCCTTGAGTGCTGCCTGGCTGTCAGAGAAAATGTAAATGTTTGCATGTCGGTAATTTCTCCTCAGGCAGACATGGGCGCATTCTAAAATGGCGTACACTTCTGCCTGAAAGACAGTCGACCTGTTTCCCATGGGATCATATTGATCTATTCCAGGACCGGTGAGGCCGGCTTCCAGTAGATTTGTTTATTTTTGAGCCGTCGGTGTAAAAGCGTATTGAACCATCCCAAATTTCGGGACCACTTTGTTCCCAAGTCTCGCGTTTGGTATCTATTATTCTATATGGAACTTCGAAGTTAGTACTTTTATCCATACGATCTTCGTTCTTTATTATTAGTTAATTAATACGGAAGTTTTCCAGTATTTTTGTATGACCCGTAATATTGCCTCGTTGCATATTTCTACAGCGAGTTAGTCTTGGGGCACTTTCTTCCGCTTCCAATTGCACCACCTGGTTCTAAGGCTTTGGTTGGGGTACTTCTCATAGCTCCACAAATCATTACACATGCCTGTCTTTGTAGCTTGTCGAGCTTAGTTTGCATTGACTTTTCTGATTCTCTAGTGAGAAATACTACATCGTCCGCGAAACCAATCACCTCAAGGCCTTTGTCAGTCAGGTTATTGAGCAGATCGTCAAGACTAGCGACCACAGTAAGGGCAAACGTATCCCACCTTGAGGACAACCTTTAGTTGTTTTCCTTGTTTGGGACATACCTCCAAGCTGGGCAGTAATTTCTCGACTAGCAAGCGTGGCTTGAATCCAACTGATTATATTGTGATTAACTCGGTGCTTTCTCATTGTCTTTTCAATTGAATAATGTAAAGTGTTGTCTAATGCTCCTTCAATATCAAGAAAGGCTGCTAGTGCGATTTCTTTAGTTGCAATAGAGCTTTCAATTTTTCCCACCAACATATGTTGTTCGTCTATTGTAGATTTGTTACTTTGATAAGCAAATTGAAATTTACTTAGAGGATTAGTAATTAGATCCGTTGTTTTGATTTGGTGATCAATTAATTTTTCCATTATTTTCAGAAATATGGAAGTTAAACTAACTGGCCTGAATGACTTTGGAAGTGTCTAATCACGCCTTCCATTTTTTGGTATGAAAATTACTCTCGTTTTCCTCCGACTGTTAGGAATATGGTTTAGTAATAAGCCAGCGCGACAAACCTCGGAGATGAGAGGAACATTTAATTGGTTGAAAATGTTTAAAAAATAAGAATAACATTTTTGATACCTAGAAATAGTGGATCCCTCGTTTGCCAAGGGGACTAACAGTTTCAAAAAAAGATCTATAGCATGTGATATTTCATAAATTTGCCATGAAACAACTAACAAACAGTCCGGTTCTGTAAAGAAGAAGAACAGGGCTTTCAAATGGAGTAATTTTTTTGGCGGCCATCTTGGATTTGGTAGCTGTATTGGGGCTCATGGCGAAAACGCCCATTTTTTGATAAAATCCAATATGGCGACCAAATCCAAGATAGCCGTCAAAAATGTTTTTACTCCATTTGAAAGCCCTGTTCTTCTTTACAGAACCGGGCCATTTGTTAGTTGTTTCAAGGCAAATTTATGAAATATCTTATAATATGGATCTCAAGGTTTGCACAAAATTCAACTTTTTTTGAAACTGTTAGGCCCCTTGGCGAACAAGGGGTCCACTATTTCGAGGTATCAAAAATGTAATTCTTATTTTTTAACCATTTTCAACCAATTAAGCGCAAAAGTTTCAGTATTTGAAGACGTCGTGTCAGTAGTGGCCCTGTTTCAGCGAGAACTACTCATATATAATAGAAAATAGATAGAAGAAAACTGAAACAAAATTTAAAATAAAGGAAATAAGATCAAAATACAACGAAAACAAAACTAAGAGACAATAAGATAAAACTAATTGAAAATTGTCAAAAATATCACGCAATAAAAAGAAATAATGAACCGACAATTATGTTTACTATGCATTGTAAAACTCAGTAAAACTAGTACCTTTGAAATTGAAAAGTAATGTAAAAATCTCAAATGTACAACGCTCCTGCGTAATTTTTTTCATGATTTCTGTTCGATAACTTTTCAAATATCTTATCTTATCTTACTACACTCTTAAATGATTTTAACTGTAAATAGGTCGGATTTAGTTAAAGCTAGGTTGAAACTACTCAAAATGTCCTTAAAGTGTACAAACTCAGATTTTGAGTAGTTTTTCCACCAAAAAAATGGTAGTAGGAGCTTAAAAGTGCGTTATTTATCATAGAGAATAATTCAATTATCGGTAGCAAGTAGCCAAAATTGGTTGAAATTTTTACCCAAAGTTTGAGTTTGTACACTTTAAGGACATTTTGAGTAGTTTCAACCTAGCTTTAACTAAATCCGACCTATTTACAGGTAGAATCATTTAAGAGTAAACAATTTAAAGCCATTTTATTTCATTTTTGGTGAAATCTTTCCTTAATTTCACCTAGTTAAAAAAATAGTATATAGTTCTGCCTTAGTTTTGATTGAATATTAGTTTTAATTGAATAATTTAATTTTTATAAATTTTATCTATTTTAACTGGTCAGTTTTTAATAATATAAAGCCTGCGAATAAAAATTGGACATACTTATTTGCTTTTAACAATTTTTCCTTGGGAGTAAAGATGATTGAAATTTTGACAGAAACTAGCTTAAAATGTGTTACCTGTATCGGCAGAGTATCATTAAATCGATTGAATGGTTACAGTAATGAGTAATGACTTTTGAAAGAGTATCATCAAACTATCGAGTGGAAAATAGGAAAGGCGGCACCGCAGATCTGATGAAGACCAGGGCGGCGGTAGTTAACCAATTCAAGCGTGAACCCAAAATTTCGATTCGAGATTCGCAAAAAAGGCAAAAGTTTTGGTTTGTGTTATGTAAAAACCGTTCTGAACTACATGTGTACAATGTTCGGAAGACACCGAACCGCAATGACAAACAGAACAGGGTGGCCAAAATTTACGCAAGCAGGCTGTACAAAAAGAGGCTCATGAAACCCGCTTGCATTATGATATGATGATAAACCTTACCGTCGGTCTTAAACCGACGCCGGACAAATGTCGGGACATGAATACTATCTTATCACATCCAAGTTTATAGTTCCAGAGAGTGAAGATGCCGTCCAAATTCGCTAAAAAAATGCCTCCAACTGGCAAGCGATTTGCGGATGTGGCAGAATGAGTTAATCGTTTATCAATTCAGGGATCGCTAACAGACGAATCTAGCAGAAAGACTTCCTCCAAAAGCGGCTTTTGCGTTTCTTGACATCTTACAAAGGTCCGACATCGTTTCGGCTGGATTTGGCATCCAGCCTAGCGACCCGGTCCGTCTTGGTCTGGTACAAAAGCAGCAATGCTTTTTTGCGCCAAAAGAGGATAACCCACAAAACACTCCGAAACTTCGTCCTATCAAGAAATTTTGGACCATCCACAAGGGAAATTTTCGTAGAAGCCTAACAGTGAAGTTTCGCTGCAGTAACTTTTGTGAGACAATCTACTGTATCTGCTGTCTCCGATACCACAAGTTTTCGGAGGGAATTATTATGCGGACTTTATGGGGACTCGCGCTACTACGGAATAAACGTTCACCATCCGACTGATCATATTCTTATTGATTTCAAAGCAGCATACGATACAGTCGATCGAGACCAGCTATGGCAGATAATGCACGAACACGGTTTTCCAGATAAACTGATGCGACTGATCAGAGCTACTTTGGATCGAGTGATGTGTTACGTGCGCATCTCGGCGCCACTCTCGAGTCCTTTCAAGATCATCCTGACTGTAATTTGGGATGGCGGAGGCAATCTACGCCAGCTTGAAAGCGAAGTCTAGGAGGATTGGGTTAAAAATAGAGCATTGCAGACTAAATATATGAAAGGAAGAGGTTCAAAAGAAACAAACGCGCGTCTTATACGGACAGTAACCGTTGGCGGAGACGAGCTAAAAGTGGTAGCTGAAATCGTGTTTTTGGGATCGCTGGCGCAGTGGCGCATTCAAGTGGGAAATCGGGCCTATTCTGGCCTTCGCAAAACGGACCGATCAAGAAGCATACATCGCCCTATGAAGCTGACAAAACCCTTATCAGACCGATACTGTCGTAATTTATGGATTTGAAGCTGTGACACTGCTCACGAAGGGCCTACGTGCCCTTACCGTGTTCGAGTGGAAGGTGCTGGAAATGGTATTTGGTGAAGTACAAACTGAAAGCGGAGCGTGGCGGAGGCGTATGAATCACTGCTTGGAGAGAATCCCATCGTACATCTGGCAAAAGTCGGTATGCTATGATGGGCTGGACACGTCGTAAGGATACCAAACGATAGAGACAACCCCACCGGCACCAGGAACAAAGGGGCTCAACGTACAAAATGGTTCGACCTGATCGAAAGTGATTTGCGACTTCTGAGCCGAC
This sequence comes from Sabethes cyaneus, assembly GCF_943734655.1. Lineage (NCBI taxonomy): Eukaryota > Metazoa > Arthropoda > Insecta > Diptera > Culicidae > Sabethes > Sabethes cyaneus. The sequence goes on from NC_071353.1 coordinate 169,641,136, forward strand.
TGGGAAATTGGCGACGAGTGGTCCAAGATCGAGTTGAATGAAGACGACTGCTTGAAACAGCACGAGCCAACCCGGTTCTATGCTGCTGACGACGACGACGAGCTATCCTCGCAGCTTCCAACTTAAGATGCGTGTATGCCTCTTGCACAGCTATATAGTTAAGACCGATGATATCGATACCATCCGCTAAACCTTGGAGCATGTCAGAATTCGTAATGAGGGTACTGCTTCTCTGCACGTCTGCCCTTCGTAAAGCATCTTCAAAAGCAACGTTGAAAAGTAAATTCGACAGCCCGTCATCTTGCTTCAAACTACAAATTGTGAGTCAAATGTGAGTCTTCAAATTGAATTCCCGGAAATGAAGAAAAAGTGTTTTATTTCCTGCATCAAATGGATTTTCGTCACAATAGCAAATGTACCAGTGGCTGAGAGACAAAGGAGCCCCGAGTAAGATCGGGCAATTAGCTAGTTTAAACATATAACATAGAATACGCGTCTGTATGTTTCGCTGTCATTCCGGAGTGCCTTGATGGTTCTTTATCAAACTTGGCATGCATACTAAGAAACGGGTTGTGTCTTAAAAAAGGGGGGGAGAGATTCAAATGAGAAAACGCGGTTTGGCTCCTTGAATTATGGGAATTCCCGTTAAGATACAGATATACAAGTCGCTGGAAGACAGAGGACCCCGAGGAAGATCGGGTACTCAGCTAGATATGAATAAGAAAAAGAATTTCATATTCTACGAAGGACAGAGAATGAACTATTCACACCTTGTATGAAATTCTTTTCCTTAAAACTTGACTTAAACATAGGGGATAAAAATGGGGAGTTGATGAGCATGAGTAAAAGCTAAGTGCACGTGACGCCTGTTCTATTCTCCTTCAAACTTGACACGAGTTCCCAGGGAGGGGCGGTCTAAAAAGTAACAAACGCTGCATTCCCCTTGCATTTTTACCGATAATAATGAGATAATGGTTGGGAGACAAAACGGGTGGACTCTGAGAAAAGAGAAACGGGTATGTCGGGACATTCTGAATGTATGTCGGGCAAAATGGGGAAGCTGATCAGTGGGACCTGAGTGTTCAATTTATATGTATGTTCTACCATAACACCGGAACTCCAGGATCGTTTTCCAATGAATATGTGGTTGTGCAACAAAAGCGGTTGGGCTGATAAAGGGGCAGAGGAAACTAGCAAACGTTCTTGCATTGTGGGCATTCTCGAAAGGAAAACAAAATGGCAAATGGCTGGTAAACAAAGACGGGGGATGGCCTCTGACAAGTGAAAGTATTTTTGGAAAGGGAGGAAGTGTCTGATGCCGAGAATGATTAATTGGATGAACTGGAAAAGACCAAAAATATTGTGCAACAGCAACACAATGTTGTGCAATATTGTGGGGCTCGCAGCTACGCTTTTTCGGTTGGCACTCGAATGTTTTACTCGCTAAACTACTGCCGCCCGTTATAGTAGGTAGTCTTAGTCTTCACATCAGACCCTTCCTCCCTTTTCAGAAATAGTTTATGTCATGACCGCATATAGTCACGTATGAGTAAAAATAAAAAGAAAAAAAAACTGAAAGTATGTTGGTATGCACCGCCAGAACTATGAAACGCTTGGACGGGTCTACCCCTCGTAATGGTCGGCGCTTCCAACGGCGGGTCGCCGGCGACACTCGCCACCTGCGTCTCGCCCTAAATCATCTACAGTTACTATAGGGTTACTATAGATACTTTTTGGTGGTCTTGTGATTGACTAATGTTTTATGGAAGAGTCTAAAATTTATCGAGTTCGATTAGTTTTTGAGTTAAGCAAAAATTTCTTTTTTATTTGTATGAGAGTCCTTATCCCCCACCACAGAGGTAAGGGTTCTCGGTTCTGTAGTTTCCGAGTCTATAGACTCTTGGACTCTTGGACTGGAGGGGCTTCATTTTAAAAGGGCGCAGATATGCGCAGCCAATCTCAGCCAGTACGTAAAGTTCTTTGTTCTGAATCCGAATATGCAAGAAAAAATGTTGCCAAAAATAATCAACAATCTCGGGGCATTTGCGCCTAGCGTATTTCGATTTCACAGCAAAAAATCGTGCGAAATTGGTAATTTCATTTACAGTTTTCTAAAATGTTCCACCGTGATCCACCGTGACATACATATTGAAATGAAACTCACTATATTGCAGTAAGTAAAGTGGCTGAGATAGTCTGTGCATACCTGCGCCGTTTTAAAATAAAGCCCCTTAAAAATTGATTGAAAATTAGACAAAAGCTGGAATAGCTCGAAAACCAAGAAAGGTAGAGCTGCATTTCTTTCAGCAAAAAGGTGTATTTTCATAGCATGTTGAACTTCCTAGAACGTCAAAACTCCGTAGAAGTCGAAATAACCAGAAAAAATGAGGAAAACTGGTATTAAGGGGATACATTAGTTTGGAGCACTATAATTTCTTTCCCTTAAGAGATAGAAGTTCTCTTTCTTCGACAAAAACTCCTTAAATAACATTTTGTACAACTTTTCTTCGGCTTTGTTTATTTTTGGCTTTAGATAAAAAAGTTAAATTGATTATTTGTTGACCCACCCCCTTAATGCAATTTTTTTGGTATAACAAAAAAGTACTGCAAAAATCAAGAAACTTGTGTGAAGACACAAATGCACTTAGTAGTTTCTACGCAAAAGCTGATGTCCGCCTTTTTTTGAAGCCGTCTCACTGTGCGTCTCGGCTTTTCTATACTAATTTTGGACTTTACGTGACTTCTTCAATAAAGTTTCAAAATTATTGATTCTCATTGGCAATATTTAATACCAATTTTGATAAACAGAACCCTGACGTTTGTACTTTGCCAGAATAGAAACCGATTGAGATGAAATTATCGATTGCTTCCATGTTCAGAAATAGAAAGTTCTATTTTTGGTCTAAAAATTAACATCACGGTAGCATATATTCATCACTATTTGATGAATCAAGATAACACGTTTGTATTGGTGTAGAATCCTTCTTATATGCATGCAATGTCTCATGTACATTAGCCTACGGCAAATTTCCTGTACGTACAGGAAACGACAGTCGTTCTTCTACCCATTCTCAGTCCACACAATCTTTCCCCTCAGGATAAGTTTTTGGAAATGTCGATTACCACTTTATCAGTTTAGAAATTAAATAAAGAATAGGGTGATTTTGACAAATTTTTCAATGCTTTTTGCTGAAATTAATATTTAATAATAATTTTTAATTTATTAGAAACGAATTAACCCTTAAAAATCCGGCTAATTTACACAGATTTGAAATCTGCAGCATAAACTTTATCTGGATTGAATGTAAAACGACACGTATTTTCCCTCACCTTCCCATTCCATTCACGGTTCTTTTTCACGCATGGAATCTAAACCAACTTTTTCCCCTCGACTAACTAACTAATACGACAGATAGATACAGGATATACACTGTGTTCAGCCCAGCAACCCCGTTAGTTAGTTAGCCCAGTCCAGCGGAACTGAACAGCGCACCGCTTTGCTCGTTTCTCAAGGACATTGCCAAATGCGAACCCCTTTTTCAGCATATTTATGGCGACGCAGCAGCACCGATGATATTTCCTTCGAAAAAACATTTAATAACATACAGCTAAAAATAGTTGGTTGGTTGGGCTCTTCAACAACGTCTTCGACGAGAGAGCATATTATATTCATTGCAGTTCCACAAAGCGGCACGGTTTTCTGCGTCTTACATTATGTCCCCCCCCCCCGGATCTTCTAATGTATCAGGATGAAATTGCGTATTTCATGCCTAGGTCGGTCCGGATCAGTGAACGAATGCCCCGGTTCGGGTGAATATTTTGTGACGCATTACATAATAGAAAATTAGCGTTCAATCTTTCGCTTCCTACACCGGTCCGGATCCGGACCCTGTCGTCGTCTATTTGACTTCTTTGAATTGCAATGTTTCCCCAACTAATCTGTTCCCATGTCAAAACATCCGTCAAGGATCTCTTGTGAGTATGTTCCGGTCGGAGTGCCAAACCGATTTCACTACTGCTCGGGCGCGTGTATCGATTTTCACTGCGCACTCAATTTTCTTTTGCCGATATTTTCCCAGAGCCCATTCCGTCGTCATCGTCGTCGTCTACACGACAAAGGACAACCCTGTCAGGCAGGGGCCGTGTTATCCTGTTTGACCGAAAAAAAAACTCATCTATTTACTACTTCTTGGCAGCTCTCCCGTCGTCGTGCAAACACTCACCCACATTCACAGACGAACGCATACACGCACACATACACTAGTGTGTGCACACATTGTGCAACCAGTGAATTCTTATGAAGTGCGGTGGTACTTTACGACACAACAAAGCGGGATTACCACCGGTGTCCTGCCACACCGCACCGTTCGTTCCGTTGGGTCCGTTGATGGGAGTTCCCACAGCCATTATTTTGCCTGCCTGCAGTGGCAGCCGCATGGCACGGGAGCGCACCCGCCGAGAGCGCGGCTCGGTGAGCGGCAGCCCAAAAATGCCGATGCACTTTTGGGAAAAGAAGGCCAACAAGATATTTCGCAAATTCGCGGCGCACAGGATCGCTCGCTCGCTTGCGAACGAGTTCCGTATTTCGTACCTAAGTGCTATTGAGCACGTGGAGTAGACTCACTAGAGAGCGAGCTGTGCTCGCTTGTGAGCGAGCAGTGAGTTTCTCGTGAGTGACAAACAAGCACGCTCGCACGCAATTTCTCGAGTACACAGAGCGCCTCGATATACACGCAGTTGTTCTTTGTTTGCTTTCTTCCTTCCGTGCTTCCTTCCTTAGGTTCCTTCCTTGTTTCCTTCCGTGTCTGTTCGGTGAGGTACTTTATGTGATTCCGGTTTGGAGGGAGGGAATGAGGGCCGGTATGAGGAGGACCGGTAGGTTGGTTGGAAACTCCTGCGGAGATCCTGCGAGCAAAATTTACCTTGTTATGAGAACTAGGTTGTATCTTTCTTTGTTGAGCAAAGATTAGACGGAATGGTAAATGAAACTTTTTTTTTCTGTTCAGATATGGGCCACTTTGGAGTTTCAGGGGCCAATTTATTTTCAGGCTCTCGGAACATTGTGTCGGAACAAGTGTAGAGTTTCCAAACAACCGTCGCTAGTTGGAGGAGCCACCGTATATGAAACGGATCCCTCCCGTGCCATCTGTTGATGATGTTGGGGAAGTTTGTGGAGCAGATATTCGTCGTTTTAATTCAGCTGGAAACATGTTCTAGCTTCGCCATGGATTGGATCGGATCGGATCGGATTGGATTGGTGCGGCTCTTCATGGTTAGATGAAATTAGAGCAAGTGCGTTGTATATTGCAAACAACGTAGAAGCTACTGTCGTCATCCGTTGGTCGTTGTTGTTTGTCGGCGAGAGGAGTGATGCGGTTGAAAATGTGTAACGGTTTTATGTATATTTTATCTGCAGCATTCACACGAAGGAGCCATTTGGCAGGGACGGGGACGGGGACGGAAAGGACTGATGGTAGAGCAAAGAAAGGAAAAGCGCAGAACAGAAAGGACACACGGATGTGTGTTTTGTTATGTACGGTACATGGTGGCGAAGAACGGCTTCCGATCCACAGAGCCGTCCCGTGTTCGTTCGGTGGGTGACGCCATATTGTAACGACGGGAGTGGGTGGGTGGTTGGTAGCAGCAGCAGGCAACGGCAAAGGCAAAGGGGGAAAGTTGTACATGTGAAAATTTTCATCATTTCCATTTCCTCGGTCCCGACCCGGCCAGGCCAGGCGCAACAAAAGCCGAACCACTGCCACTGTAGTGTACGGAGAAATTCGCAATATTGATTTTAATCATCTATGGCTGTTGGTACGACGCTGCTAGAAGAGCGATTGTGTCTAATGGGAGTTGTTACCGGATTTCAAAGAACCAGTCGCTAAACTACGGATTGAGTTTTGTTTCCGATTGCTGTAGATGTTGGTGCAATCTCATTTCCAACTGGATGGATTTCTCTGAACGATGAAACAATTTGCATAATTCCATGTGATGTGGATTGTAAAATTATTATCCGCATTATAAATGTTTTGAAAAGTTTTTAATTTCTACTTTGAACACACATATAACGGTGCTAATGTCCGAAAATAATCATAAAAACCCCAATAAGAGTGTTATCAAACTTGAAATTGTAGTTTGGGCACCTCTCAGGCAACGAAAAAGATGCCATTAGATAACAGAGTGGTTTGCTGTTTCCTCATAACGAAATGTTTTAAGATGTTACATTTGGCGCAAGCGATTTGGTCATAAAATTACCGAAACGTAATCGTGATAAGGTGTGCCTTAAGAAAAGTTGTGCCAACTTGAATTGAACAAAACCAGTTAGCTTGTTAAAAACATCAAACTTTTCTTTTCTTTTATTTTGAAACTAGCTGACTCGACAAACTTCGTATTGCCACAAATTAACCTGTGTTAATTTCCCAGGTAACATCCCAGGTAACCAATAAGCTTCACCAATGCTATTCAAATGTAGGCCAATAAGCATTTAAGTCGCCTTAAATGCTACTTCAATGCTATTTTGGCAAAATATACAGCTACTTTACTGATAACCTTCTTATAGTGCTGATAATGCTAATTTACAGCTAATTACCGACACGAAGAACTTGAATACAATTTAGGATGCCAATTTACAACACCTATGCAGTCAAAAAGCTAATATACAACAACGTGCAGTATAAAATGCCAGATACGCTGATTGCTGCTTATGTTAATGCTTATTAGTTACCAGGAATGGGTAGTTTAATATACAATTTTGCAATTTTTCCTCACAGTAAAGTAGAAAACAACTCCCCTGTCCCCTAATTGCATAGCCAGAAAGCGGATAGTAATATTCGCCATGATTGTACAACATTTCGCCGAATATTCACGGAAAACTTTTTTGTGGAAAGTATTATATCGCGATCCTCTCCTTCCTTGCTGTCGTTCGTTCCAGGAAACCCAGGTAGACCCAGGAAAACAAATAAACCCAAAAATTTCGGTATTATTTGTATGAGAGTCCATATCCCCCTACTACAGGGGTGAGAGGTCGCAAACTATCATAAAATAAATTCAAGACTCTAAAGTCTCCCACATGCCAAATTTGGTTCCATTTGATTGATTAGTTCTAAAGTTATGAGGAAATTTGTATTTCGTTTGCATGGGAGCCCCTCCTCCTAAAAAGGTGAAGGGTCGTAATTCATCATAGAAAAAATGGTTGCCTCCAAAAACACCCACATGCCAAATATGGTTCCATTTGCTTGATTAGTTCTCGAATTATGAGGAAATTTGTATTTCATTTGTGTAGAAGCCCCCCGTCTTAAACTGGAGAAGGGTCCTAATTCACCATAGAAAATATTTTTGCCTCCAAAAACCTTCACATGCCAAATTTGGTTCTATTTGCTTGATTAGTTCTCGAGTTATGAGGAAATTTGTATTTCATTTGTATAGGAGCCCCCCCTCCTAAAGTGGGGAGGGGTCCTAATTCATCATAGAAAAAATTCTTTCCTCCAAAAGCACCTACATGCCAAATTTGGTTCAATTTGCTTGATTAGTTCTCCAGTTATGAGGAAATTTGTATGGAAGCCCCTCTCTTAAAGGGGAGAGGAGTTATAATTCCCCTTATAAAGAGGGGAGGGGTCTCAATTTACTATAGAATAAATTCTTGTAACCAAAAACACCCACATACCAAATTTTGTTCTATTTGCTTGATTAGTTCTCGAGTTATGCAGAAATTTGTGTTTCATTTGTATGGGAGCCCCCCCTCTTAGTGGGGGAGGGTCTCTAACCATCACTAAAACCTTTCCTGGCCCCTAAAACCTCTACATGCAAATTTTTACGCCGATTGGTTAAGTAGTTTTTGATTCTATAAGGAACATCCCGACAGACTGACAGAAATCCATTTTTATATATAAGATTAAACCGTAAATTAAACTAATGTTTAGAATTGAAAAAATTATCTTAAACCTTACATGAAATATTAAAAATAATAATCTTGATGAAAACACCAACTTAAAAAAAATTCAGTGTTTATTAAGACAGAAAACTCAAAGAACACGAGCTAGAACTAAAATATGGGTACAAAGTTAGGCCGAAAAATGCCAGAGTTCTATGAAGTTCTGTACACGACCATATTTAAAAAAATCGAGATCTTCTCTCAAATAACAATCCAATAGTAATAAGGACTAGTTCCGAGAGTGCAACTTGCAGACTCATCATCTGTTTGTGTACTTTAAGGCGGCGTACGATTCAGTCTGAAACTGAAACGAGCTGTGGCAAATAATGCTAGAACATGGTTTACCGACGGAAATGGGTCAAAATCATGCGACTGGCCGTTTTCGAGACGTTGAATGAACTGAGGCCAGGGAATGGCCACTCTATAATCTGCTATTCAACATTGCCTTGGAAGATGATGCAATGCGAAGAGCAAACGTGGAAGGAGGAAACGGAGTGATCATCACAAAATCTTCTCCTTGGTCACATATTATTTTGGTATTTTGTAAGAACAATAAGTGAGACCTCCCAGTGGTCCTTTACAGACGTGAATCATGTACGCTAAAGGGAGCTAATCGACGAGTACATGGGATTTTTGAGCGAAAAATTCTTGCGATACTTGGTGGCAAAGTGGAGTGTGGCACAGACACATGAACCACGAGCTGTATAAGGTATACAAATCTGCTGATATAGTGAAGGAAGCAGAATGTGGCAGGTTTAGGCGGGCTGGGCGCGTGGCCAGAATGCCCAACACAATCACATCACGTGACTTTAGCAAGGATTTTATCTCAGGTCATTCATAAAACTCGAATTGTTACTTGGGTCCTATATTACCCCGATGAAACGTCACTCACAGTGCAAAAGTCACTCCAATGGTTAAATGTACTGGTCAGAGGAACGCAATGAGTCCTCGCTAGGGACAGCTATAATTGGAGATACTACTGACAGTGAGAAACGAGTGGATAAAGTAGAGCTTTAGTCTTGAAAGAAGAGTAAACCCCATTACACACAAGCACGTATAACGCCCACTCAATAGCGAGCGGATGCAAAAAGGATTGCTGTGCAGGTTATACAGCAAACACCCAGGGATATCACAAAAGAACAACGGTGCTGGTCGCAGTGACGATTCCATCCAGACTTGACACTACGTTGACGTGTCCCTTTTGGAATTTTTTCGCGGCCCTTATGCTCAACAACAAACTCAGAGCTCAGAGAGAAATGAGAGTATGTATGTGTTAGCTCTTTCTCTCTTTTTTTGTTGATATTTTTTGTTTTGTTTATGCTTGCTCAGTTTTGCTAAAAATGGTGTCGAAACAAGAAGCATTTCGGGAGCGCGTTGTACACTTCTACGAACTGCAACAGAAATCTCGGCAAAAAGTATACGGTACAACATTTAAAAAGCAAATATGTTGCGGCTTCGACTGTTTACCATATCCTAAGATGCCCAACAACTATTCGCAAGCAAGGTAGTGGAAGACCAGCCAAAATTATGGATGCAAAAGGACATCGTTCTCTTTCTCGTTTCTTTAACAACAAGCCCTCTGGTTTGGCTATCAATTGAGATGCACCAGACGAATGTTTGAAGAAAATTTTGATCCCGTTTGTACAAAAACATCATGCAGATGGACAATACGTGTTTTGGCCGGATAGAGCATCATCGCATTACGCCAAACAAAACACAATCGTTCCTGAATACCCATTCGATCCCATTTTTACCCAAAAAGCACGACCCGAAAAATCTGTCTCAGTGCGCCCAATCGAAGATTTCTTCGTGATTTTGAGCTCCTTGGTTGTACAAAAATAACTGGAGAGCCACGAATTGCAAACAACTGATTGGTAGAAGCAAAAGATGCATTCGCAAAGTTGAAATGACGGCCGTACAACGCTCCTGTTTCGACGTCAAACGAAAGCTTCGCTGAACAGCCGATTACGGACCGTTTTCAGATGTACACTAATTTTTTTTCAACAATGGATAATGTATCTTTAATTTCGGTAAATCAGATCTTCTTCATGTATCTTTGTCTTTTTTTGAAAGCTTGAGAAAAAAATTCCAAAATTTTAGTTGCCACCCGTTAAATTTCAGTAAGAATTTTCAAATTCCTGTAAATAGTTATCTTAATTAACACATTTAGCAAAATGTAGATCGAATTTCTTAACGTGCTTTTGCAACACAATTTTCCAACACAAACAACCACAAATGAACTGATAGGAAAGACAAATTTCGGAGCATTGGTGGTTATCAACTTATCGGGGCAAATTTAATCTTTCATCCCCCTAGCATTTATGCACCGTCCAAGATACAAAGTAAATTGAGCGCAGCACAAGCTGGACGTTCGCGGTAGTCGACAGAAGCTTTAAACTATAGAGACGCACCCGCCTTCCAACCGTCGAGACCAAAGAGCTAGTGCAGTAAAGCTGTGGGCTTAAACGTCTCTCTAAGACTCGACCCCTTGCCATCGACAGACCCCGCGGGTGGCCATCACAGCACAGGACAGCCACGGGGCCAGTGCAGAAATCCTACTGACTCTATTCAGCAGCACCGCCCAGCCGAGACTCGAACACACGACACGAATTGACCTAATTTTCCCATCTGCTACCTAAGCACTTCTATTATTACCCGTAATCATTATAGAGTGGCCCTTCGGCATCCAACCGGATCTGGTATCCCGCTTACATCCCCTTACTAACCCTAAGCCCCCGACCGACCCAATCAATCCGACATTTTTCGGAGATGTTTGTGACAGCTGTGATAAATAGGGATGAATCCCAAAAACATTCATCTATTAAATATCAGAGAGATCACATAGGATAAGTCAGTGGTATCACTGTCATTATCAAAATTCAAATCGCTAATGAGCTGGCGATGAGCAATCATCGCGATGAAAATTAGCAACATTAAGTAACAAAAGAATATTTCAATTTCCAATGAAAATATGCGGTGTTGCGTGTGTTTTAGGCCACCACATTAGCGAAGCATAGGTTTTTGGTTCGCGAACCCCCTCTGGCTAAATTCCCTATGCTATTCTGCTGCGAACTAAATTTTTGACGAACCCCTGGGAAGCGCTGTTCTTGATGATCCTTTCAATTTAGCCAATATGGTCAAGCATAACACTCAAGTATTTAATATGCTTGGATTGCTCCAGATGGACTCTCCTCAGCCGTAGAGCTGTATTACTGTTTATTTTTTCTTGTAAATGGTATTATCAGTGTTTTAGAACTCTAACCACTTAATCCCTCTAGGGAGGGATTAGTACCATTTAAGTAAGTAGTTTAGGACAGATTGCTTCCTAACTATTGGAAATAACACACTCACATTTTCCTCTCACCAAAAACTTTCTATCCTAATGAATTCATAGCCTTGGTCAGGTAACTTATTTAGAAGATCATCAACTACGAGAGACCATAGCTTAAGAGATAAGACTACCCCTTGAGGGTAAATTCTAGCTGGTTTTGTCGTTAAAGTAGATCCTGTTATTATGCGGTTAGTTTGCACAGCGAGTGTCAAATTGGAAACGCATCTGTCAAAAGCCCGTTTCTCCATGGCTTTATTTATTGAATTGTGGGAGACGTTGTGAAATGCTCCCTCAATATCAAGAAAAGCTGCAAGTGTCAATTTTTGAAACCACCGTATGAAGTACTGTTTCAGTAAATTTTCTAGCTTGGTAGGAAAACTGGAATTTGTTCCAAGGTCTTACGTTCAAGTATGATAGTTTGTTATGTAGATCAATGGGTTTTTCCATCATGTTCAAAATCACAGATGTAAGACCTTAATTGATCCATTTGCTTGGGGTCTTTGAATCCTGAAGTTTTCCAGTTTTCGAAATAAATATATCTTCAATTAAAATAATTTTTTTTTAATTTCTTCGATTTCTTTTTATAGGTTTAGACCAATCTCTGTGAACACTCACCCACTGGAAAACGGTAATGAATATACATAGTGATGAAGAACAACCACTCTAGTAAAAGTGAATTTTGTTGAAACTGTTTACCGGGCGTAACCCCCGAACCCTCGCGTTATTCTGTGGTTATATTTATTCAAACAACCGAAATAATATGTACCACCACCGACCGAATTCGATGTCATATTTACCCGGTTCGTTTTTGGGCACTGGCAGAATTATTATTGCGATTCATTTTTACTGTCGTTAGCCGCTCTCTACTGCTGGTTCGTGGCGGGCAGATCCGCGTATTACATAATGTGTTTATCGAACAGAAACCCTCATCGCGTTGGTCGCGTCTTCACCAACAAACAATAATAATATTCATCATTGTAAGTACATGCGTCAACTCAATTGAAGGCATGTTTATACGCAGTTAAACACACATCGTCATTAGAAGAGAGAAAAAAAACACACCCTCTAGCTAGGGGGAAAAAGGGATGTAACACGGGACAATCGAACGGAACGACGCAAAAAGTGCTGACTTTCGATCCCTTGTGACATTCATTGTTTGGTAACTCCGTAACCGATAGCGCACGATGGGGTGACGGATTTTTGAGTTTATTTGTGATCTGTTAAAGTGGACAGCCGACACTGTCCCTGTCCCCCGGTTGACTACTCGGTCCGGCCGGACGGTAATGGATGAAGCGAAAAGGTGTCGAAGCGATTAAACGGTGATATTTGTTTTGATCGCACGGCACTTCCCGTGGCACGTTCGGTCGCCATCGCCATTTTTGGTTCGGTTGGACCGTTCTTTCTCGGACTGTTTTCGAGTGAAATTATTCGTTTCTCCGTCATCAGCGCCATCATTATCATCATCATCATCATCATCATCGCCTTCAAGTGCGCTTAATGTAGATATGCAATGTTGCCACATTTTCTCCACCCAACTGCGGCGGTTGGTTGGGTTGTTGTTGGTTGCTGCTCGAACCGACGGACTGGACCCCAAAGACCAAATGTGGCATATAGAGCCGACCGTGAGCGCGCACTGATGGTTGGTGACCAGCGTGCGAAAGTCGACTCCGTTCGAGAGGCCGTGACTGCACTACTGACAGCTAGTAGTCACAATAAATTTGGCCTCTTTCTAGAGGTGGCTAATTGCTACGCTTAGATGTTATGTGCCAAACCGCATGATGTGGGGTTTGCTTGCTTGCTGCTGCCACTGCTGCTGCTGCTGTAGGTTATGTCTGTACTTTATACGCACCGCAATATGTTGCACAGTTCTTACGAGCCGATTGTGCAACGATCAATTACCAAATGAGTCAGTTGAATATGTTACGAGCGACCGAAACGGTCGCCCGCAAAATGGCCGAACCAAGTCGGAGGCTGTTGACCCTAGGGAGACATTCGGTGCGCCATCTTTGCTCATAATCCTACTGATAGTAGCCGCGTCACACACCATTTACATCATGAGTCAATCTTCAGCATCCGAAGAAAGACAATCGTTTCCATTTTTCTTCTCTCAGCTCGCTACTGGGTGCCAAATATGCCTTGGGGCTTTAATTTATGGCTCCACGCATGTGACATTCGATTCAACATTGTCGGTCGCGGTTTCAATAGTTGTAGGCAGACCAAATAACCGTCCACCTCCGAATGCTGACCAAAATGACTCAACTATGGCCTCTGCCTACGCCCCGGGCGATATCCCCATCATAAGCACTGGCGTGCTCAGGCTGGGGCACACTGCGGGGCAACGATGCCAACCTTCCAGATATTTGTGCATGCATAAATTTGGACCCTTTGGGAAAACTGCGGATACATTTTATTGGCCAGTGTTTGCGAAGATGTTTAATCTTTGTATTAGTTCTTTGAGTTCTTATATTGCATAATATAGCTCTAAGATGCTGTACATAAGAGTCAGCCGGAAACAGAAACAAATAGTTTTTATTCTCGCATTGGATTTTATTTATATGAATAAAAACATCATCTCCACTGTGCTAATTCTATAGGCGGGCAAAATGCAGGGTGGCAACTGGATACGAAAAACTAAATTCCCTGATTTTTCCCGGTGTTTAATAAAATTCTAGGTTTCATATTGCGATATAATTTTAACTGAAAATGTGTTTCGATCATTGATATTTGAATTGTTTAACAATCAACGAGGTATTGAGAAAAATTTCCCCACCTACTCTATTTCCCTAGGCGAATTCTTCAATCACTTTCTCTTATACTGCTGACCAGCAGATTACACTCCTCCCGTGAGTTCGGTATCTATTCTTTTTCCTGCGCAAGTTTATTCGCAAACTCAGTCGCAAGCGGAGTTTTAGTGCCCATTGCGGCTAGCTCTAGAACCGTCCGTAGTGCTTTTCCTGCCAGCCACGCGGAAATCTTCATATGCTCAATTTTCATTCTCCGCGCTTATGGCTTAATTTTTAATTTCCCTTTACCGTTGGTGGCTGTTCTACTTTCTGACCAACGCGGCTTATTTCACTTTGCAAGGATTGATCGGGACTTACTCTTCCGGGTCCAAGCTAGAGCCAAAAATTCGAAACGTGGAAGGTAGGGTCGCTACACCCGTATTTCCGTTACAACCAACTTGTAACATTCAACAGTATGGCAAGTTTATGCACTGCCGTGAGTCAGTAGAATTTCTCCAACATTTTTCTCGAAAACCAAATTTCGCTGCGGTGTCACTGGCATTTACTTCGATGTTCTGCGAATTGTTTTACATGCCGCAAAATGTCCGTCCTGAAACTTCAATGTTATTCAATTCGACTTGACTAACGCCAAACGAAACGCGCAAAGTGAGTGCAAACTAAATTTGTTATATCACTTCACTTGCCTCGCAGAATAAGGCTCTTTGCAAAACACTGAGCTAATTATCGATAACCCAATCTGTCGCTTGTGTGCCGTACTTCTTTATCTATTTCTAAGTGTTTTTGACTAATCAATGAATCGATCATTGGAGTTGTTTCAAAAATTCCCTGATTATTCCAGGTTTTTGCAGGTAATTTCAAATTCCCTGACAATTCCAGGTTTTCCAGGTGCTTTAGTGTGAGTGGCTCTGAACCGTCCATTGTCTGCCGCGAACCGATTCATATGGTCGGTGTTAAGTCAGACATAACCGAGTGACAAAACTCTAACTTCGGGAAAAACGCGTTCAAAGTTTGCAGCATTCGAAATCTTCTTTTAACTTTGGCTATTTGCAACGTTTATGTAGTCTGATTAGAGTAAAATGTTGCTTAGAAAATTCTTGTTCGTCTGCTGTCATTAACTCATTTTTTAAAATTTTAGCGACTTGGTCCGGTCTGATCTAACACCGACCATATGATATCGCAACAGGCAATCGAGTTGAGCAGGCGAGTCTAGCAGTCGAATCAAGCAATCGAGTTAAGCAGTTGGGTCGAGCAGTCAAATCGAGCAGTTTAATCAAGCTGTTCAATCAAGCAGTCCAGTGGAGGAGTTGAATCGAGCAGTTGAGTGGAGCACTCGAATCGAACAATTGATTCAAGCAGTCTAGTCGAGCGCTCGGCTCAAGCGGTTCAGTCGAGTAGTTAAGTCGAACAGTTGAGTCAAGCAGTCGAGTCGAGCAGTTGAATCGAGCGATACAGTCGAACAGTTTAATCGAGCACTGAGTCGAGCAGCCGAGTCGAATAGTCCAGTCGAGAGGTAAGTCGAGCGGTTGAGTCGAGTAGTCCAGTCGAGCAGTTGAGTCGATCAGTCAAGTCGAGCTGTCGAATCAAATAGAAGTCAACCAGTTGATTCGAGCAATCTAGTTGAGCAGTTGAATCAAGCTGTTCAGTCAAGCAGTCTAGTCAAGCAGTTGAGTCGAGCAGTTGAATGGAGTAGTCCAGTCGAGCACTCGAATCGAACTGTTTAGTCAAGCTATCGGGTCAAGCGGTTCAGTTGAGCAGTTAAGTCGAACAGTTGAATCGAACAGTTAAATCGAGCAGTCCAGTCGAACAGTTTAATCGAGCAGTTAAGTCGAGCAGCCGAGTCAAGTCGAGATGTCGAATCAAACAGTTAAGTCAAGCAGTTGAGTCGAGCAGTCGGATCAAGTGGCTTTGTCGAGCAGTCTAGTCGAGCTGTTGAATCAAGCTGTCCAGTCGTCAGTTGAGTCGAGCAGTTAAATCGAGTAGTCTAGTCGAGCAGTTGAATCGAGCAATCGGGTTAAGCAGTTGAATCGTGCAGCCGATCCGAAAGTCCAATCGAGTAGTTGAGTTCAGTAGTTTAGTTGAGCAGTTGAGTCGAGTAGACAAGTCGAATTGAGCAGTTGAGTAGAGAAGTCCAGTCGAACAGCGGAATCAAGCAGTTGAATCGAGCGTCGAATCGGACAGTTAAGTCAAGCAGTCTAGTCGAGTAGTTGAATCAAGCTGTCCAGCCAAGCAGTTCAGTTGAGCAGTCGAATCGAACAGTCCAGTCGATCAGTTCAATCATGCAATTAAGTAGAGTAGTTGGGTCGAGTAGTAAGTCGAGTAGTCGGATCGAGTAGCTAAGTCGAGCAGTTCAGTTGAGCAGTCCAGTCAACCAATCAAATCGAGCAGTCCAGTCGAGCAGTCTAGTCAACCAGTTGAGCAATCGAGCAGTCCACCAGTGAACCAGTGACTGAGGTGACTGAGAATACAACCCATTGCTACGAAAGCATGACGTCCTGTCAGGGGCCTGGTTTTAGTTACCGATAAGCCTCTTATGACGTCCTGTCCGAGTCCTGGTTTTCGGTACAGACATAAGCCTCTTATATCCTACTTTAAGTTCGATTTCAATTCTGATTTCATGTTCAATTTTAAATGCTTTAAAGTTCAACTTCAAATCAGATTTCACAGCCAGTAACAAGTTCAATCTAAAAACAATTTATATTCACTTTTAAGTTCAATTTTAAGCTAAGTGATGGTGGAAAACTCCAAAAGTCAAGAAATTATCTTGTATCCTAGAGAAAATTTTTGAAATATTTTTTCTTGTTTGTCAATTTCTAATCTTTTAATGATGATATTTTTATGAAAACATTTTTTATTGTTCTTGAGGCTGCAAAATTCGCAGAAAAAAAAACGAATGCAAAATCACGACAAAGAAGAAACGAGACAAAAAAGAGAACCCTGGACAGAAAAAGAAACATGTCGACAGAGAAAAGAAGAAAAATGAGATAAAAGAAGGGAAAAACTATAAATAAAACGAAAAAAATGAGCACAATATAGACTGAAAAGGAGAAAAAACGAAGCAAAGAGGAAAAAAGTAATTATAAAAGGGAGATAGCATAAAACCGGAACAGACGAAAATAGAAATCAGAAAAGGAGTTTGGAGAGGAGACTGGAAAAGGAAAACGGGCTTGAAAATGGCAAAAAAACATAAGAAAACAAAACAGAAAAGAGAAAAACAACAGAAACATCGAAACTGAAAAGGGTGAAAATGGGATGGGTAAAGAAGAGAAAAAGGAAAGGAAACAGCAGGCAGAAAAAAGGATAAATCCGAGCAAATACGAGGGAATAGAGGAAAGATGGGACAAACTGGGAAAAACATGAAAAAATGGGACAGAATAGAAAGAAAAACATGAAAAGTTGACCAATGAAAAGGTCACTGAACGGGACGATAAAAACGGCAACCGAAAAGCAAAAGGAAAAAAGAAAAAAAAAACAATAAACATAACAGAAAAGAAGAAGAAACGGAGCATCTAAAAGAAAAACGGGAAGGAGGAAAGGAAAAACGGGAAACACGAAAGAAAATTTCAAGAAAAAAGTAAAAACTAGAGGCAAAACTGGATTGAAAACAAAAAAAAATGGGACAGGAAAAAAAAGGAAAACGGAACGTAGAAACAGCAAAAAAGAGGACCCTGAACAGAAAAAGAGGCATGTCGGAAGAGAAAACAAGAAAAATGAGATAAAAGAAGGGAAAAACTATAAATAAAACGAGAAAAATAAGAACAATATAGACTGAAAAGGAGAAAAAAACGAATCAAAGAGGAAAAAACGAGGTATAAAAGGGGGATGGGTCAGAACCGGAACAGATGAAAATAAAAAAAAACAGAAAAGGAGTTTGGAGAGGAGACTGGAATAGGAAAACTGGCTTGAAAATGGCAAAAAAAACACAAGAAAACAAAACAAAAAAGAGAAAAACAAGTCTATCTAGACTGCAAAGGGTAAAACTGGGATGGGTAAAGAAGAGAAAGAGGAAAGGAAACAACAGGCAGAAAAAGGATGAACCGGAGCAAAAAGGAGGGAATAGAGGAAAGATGGGATAGAAAAAGAAAAAAAGACTCAAGAAAAAACGAAAGATGGAATGCTTGGACTGGTAGGGACAAAACTAGATCTGAGGCTAATTAATACATGGGTGTGGTATAGTTTAAATGCGTAAAGCACTCGAGTATTAATCGAAAAATCTAAACCCAATATATTTTTAGCCGCAGATCGAAAACTTGCCCAATATTCAGTCTAACATTTTTCGCACCAAACCCTCCTCTGCTTTAATCAAAATCAAAGAAAAAACCCTACAACAAAAGAAAAATATAACAGAAAACAAGAGAAAATAAAAGGGGAACGAAAACCCATGTTTATATTCAGGTGAATATGGACGATATAAAAGGAGAAAGAGGAGACAAACTGGGAAAAACATGAAAAAATGGGACAGAATTGAAAGAAGAACATGAAAAACTGACTAATGAAAACGTAACTGACTAATGAAAGGGGACGATAAAAACAAAATCCGAAAAGCAAAAGAAAAAACCCGATTTAATCCACCTAGTCGTGAAAGGAACCTTTGTTATACGGTCTTACTTGCTATTTGAGATAGAAATCGACACGTCTTCGAAACATAATTCATCTATTGGTTAACGTTGCGTGGTGCGTTGGTTTTCATTAAATTTTTGGAAATTTAATAAGTTTACAAAATTTGAACAAAATAGCAGCACCTATAAATTTTGATAGATCCTTTTTTCATGAAATTACTGAGTAAGGGTAAGCTGGTTGTTTCTAATTTGAGTAAGTGCAAGTAAAAGCAAGTTATAAGAGGAAATATTATTCTTTAACATATACATTGCGTAGTAAAAGTCTAGCTCATAGGTTTTTGAACTACGCATAAATTTCTGTAACGCCATTATTTTTGATTGACATCAATAAAGTTTTCTTGAATAAATTTCATCAATTTCTATTAACCTTCGATTACTCACGCTGTTGCATTTTGTACAACACGTGTAGGTTTTTGAATGCCATATTGTTATAAAGTTACAAATCTCTGCTTAACTAACGTATGTTCTTCAATTACCTTGTTATGAGCAAAATGTCATAATTATGCATTAATACTTTAAATTGTTGGGCAAATAGATCAGCATAAACTGACATCACAGAAACAAAGCAATCAGCATGTGAGTTGTACCGCGATTGGCCCTGGAAGTTTCTCTCGTTTCTTCATATGTAAAAATGGTGTCTGTATGCAGCAACATAATTAGCAAATATAAAATTTTTAAAATGTATCTGTTGGTAGTCGAGTCATTCGGGGTCAAAATTAAGGCTTTTTTTTAATCAAAGTTCTACAGTACCTAAACAAACAAACATAGAGGTATACTATATTAATCAAAGTTGTGTATTTTTACTATTTATACAATTTTGTAATACATGAAAAAGGAATGCAACAATTACAAAAAGAGCTAAAATAGAAAAAACTGATCTTACAAATTCATATACAATGAATAAGATTTTTCTCTCTTCGCTTAATAGATAGAAGGTTACTGTATTCAACAAAATTTCTTGTAATAATATGTTCTAAAACTTTGCAGAACACATCAATGTGTTATATTGAAACTGAAGAAAAATAATTTTTTTATTTCACTTATAGGGGGATTAATCAAAATTTAAATTGCACCAGACGATAGAACTTTCAATTTCAAGAAATTCTTCCGAAGGTTCCATAAACCTAAAACCAAGTTTTCCCAGTCAAAATTCTAATGCGCATGTCTTTTTGGCTTTGGACCATTGTGCGCACGAGTAACCGAATTACAAAAGTCGGCGCGAGTGTTGGAGGGTTAATATCTTTTGATCGGCAAAACCGATTCTTCTGAAATTTTGCAGATATATTTGTAGCATTAAAATCTCTAATTTGATGCCAAAATAATTCAAACTAGATAAATCATCTTAGATGAAATCGTTATAAATTATTGTAAATTTTAATGTGTTGTATTCAATTGATCATAACTCTCAAATTAAACGTCCAATCAAAAAACAAATCAATAGTGATCTATTAGGTTATGTTACCTGTCAAATGAGACTAATAGCGTCTAAATCGCTTTAGTCATTTCTAAGAAACAGGCGATAATTATTACCTTGTCAAAACAGGTTTTTTAAGCATAACTTTTAAACTGATTGTTTGTTTTCAATAAAATTTATCCGAAAAATTTAGTGTTAATAAGAGCTTTCATTCGATACCAAGATCGTTGAAATCGGTCATTTGGGTACGGAGAAAATCGTGTCACGTAATTTTTACTTTTTTACTTATAACTTTTAAACGAAATGTCGGACCTCGAAACAATTCAATAGTGATATACTAGGCAATAATACCTTTCAAACAAAAGTAATAGCGAACAAATCGGTTCAGCCATCTCCGAGAAACAGGCGATAGAAAAGTTGCGCTCCGCACATACATACACACATACACACACACACACACACAGACATTGCTCAGTTCGTCGAACCCTGTCGATTGGTATATGTGGCTCGGCCCTCCGGGCCTCGGATCAATTTCGTGTTTTTCGACCAATTCCTAAACCTTTGTTATAGTATAACAAAGGTAAAAAGATAAAAAAACAATAAATGTGACAGAAAAGAAGAAGAAACGGAGCATCTAAAAGAAGAAAAACGGGAAGGAGGAAAGAAAAAGATGAAAACTGGAACCAAAAAAAGGAAAAAGCATCGAAAAGACGGGAAAGACGTAAGAAAATTTCAAGAAAAAAGTAAAAACAAGAGGCAAAACAGGATTGAAAATAAAAAAAATGGGACAGGAAAAAAAGGAAAACGGAACGATGACACAGAATATACGGCACAGGTAAAAGGAAAAACGAGAATAAAAAACCAAAAACAGAAGATATAAGACAATCAGTATAAAACAACGGGAAATAATGGGGTAAGAGAAAAATGAAAATGGAAGACGGAACGGAATAAAACAAAAACCAGAGCAGAAAACAGAACAGAAAAAGTTAAAGAGCAGGACATAATAGCAGAGAGAACGGAACAGAAAAAGAGATGAGTTAAAATAAAAGAAAAAAAAACGGGAATGGAAAAGAGGAAAAATGGCTTAAATATGGTAGAAAAATACGCAAAACGGACCAGAAAACAGAAAAATAAGAATATCAGAAAAATGGGCCCGGAAAAAAAGAACAAGAGGAAACATGCATATTAAATAAAAAGAAAACTTATCCAATTTAATTCTACTATGTTAAATTGGATAAGTTTTCTTTTTATTTAATTTCCAGGTTTCGTATTCTACTAAGACGCTCCAAAAACTTCAGTCAAGAGGAAACAGCAGGCAGAAAAAACGATAAATCCAAGCAAAAAAGAGGTATTAGAGGAAAACGGAACAGAAAAAATGAAAAAAACTCAAAAAAAAAAAATGAGGAAAAAATCGAGACAAGATAGAGAAAATATAAAAGAAAACAAGAGAAATCAAACGGAAAACGAAAACCGATGGTTATAAACGATGGATGTGGATGATATAAAAGGAGAAAGGTGAGACAAACTGGGAATAATATGAAAAAAATGGAAATAAGATGAAAAAGAAACACATGAAAAACGGACAAATGAAAAGCTAAAACTGCACAGAAAAAGACGAAAGACGGGAGATAAAAAACAAAACCCAAAAAACAAAGGGAAAAAAAGAAAGCCAAAAAAACAATCAACGTGACAGAAAAAAAGAAGATACGGAGCATTTAAAACAACGAAACAGACGAAAAACGGGAGGTGGGGGGGGGTGTAAGAAAAAAGCATGGCAGAGACAAAAAACTCGAAAGAAAATAAAAAAAAATAGTGAAACAAGAGGAAAACCAGGACTGAAATGAAAAATGGGACAGAAAACGAGGAAAACTGGACAGGCAAGAAGAAAAACGTGAGTAAAGGAGGAAAAATGGAAGAAATAAGACACGGTATAAAATGACGGAAAATAAGATAAGAGGAAAATGAAAACAGGAGACAACCGGAATAAAACAAAAAGCAGAGCGTAGCAGAAAAAGTGAAACAAAAAAACAGAAAAGGTGTTAACGACTGAAAAAGAGGGAAAACGGGCCTCAAACTGGCAGAAAAACACGTAAAACGTAACAGAAAAGAGAAAACAAGAGGAACGTCAGAACTGAAAATGGTGAATATAGGATGGGAAAAGAGGAGAAAGAGGAAATAGCAGGCAGAAAAGGGGGAATAACCGGAGCGGAAGACGGAAGAGAAAAAGAATAAAAAAATTCAAAGAAAACGAGGGAAAACGAGACAAAAAAGGGAAAATGGAACAGAAACCAAAAGAGAAACGAAAAATAGCGAGGAAAAAGAACCCAGATGGATATAAAATGTGGATGTGGACGATATAAAAGAAGCAAGTTGGGACAAAAAGGGAATAGGATGGGAAAATGTGATAGAAAAAATAGAAAAACGGACCAAAGAAAAGGTAGAACGGGCATGAGCATGAGCATTAACATCGTAGTTGCCCCTCCGTGATTGATCTGAGCTAATGAAATTGCAAAGTGAACCACACAGATAGCATTTCGGGAAGGTTTACTATCTTCAATGTACAACAATTCAGAAGCTAGCTTTTTACAGATCAATAACGGCGCCGGCCACGAAAAGGTAGAACGGGAGATAAAAAAGGAAAACCGGAAAAGGGAAAAATAGGAGCCAAAAAATAATAAACGTGATAGCAAAGAAAAAACGGACCATCTAAAAGAGGAAAACGGAACAGACGAAGACGAAAAACTGTAAGGCGCAGAATTAGACGAAAATATGGAAACGAAAAAAGGAAAAAAGACCGAGTAAAGACGGAAAACACTAAAAAAAATAAAAAAAATCCGAAAAACAAGAACATCAGGACTGAAAAGGGTAAAAATGGGACCGAAAAAGAAGAGAAAGAAGAAACAGCCGGCAAAAAAAAGGAAAAACCAGAGCTAAAAAGAAGGGAATAAAGGAAAGACGGGACGGAAAATGAAAAAAAATCGAAGAAAAAGAAGGAAAGGAGACAAAAAAGTGCGAATAAAAAAAGGTAAAACTGTACAGAAAAAGACGAAAATGGTAGAGGAAAAGGAAAAATGCCATAAACATGAAAAAAAAACATGGAAAACACAAGAAAAAATTAAAAAGAAATGATAGAAAAACAAGAGGAAAAACAGGATTGAAAATAAGAAAAAATGGGACAGAAAAAGAAGAGAAACGAAACAATGAAACAGAAAACACGGAACAGGCAAAAAAACGAGAGTAAAGGAAGAAACATGTAAGGAAAAGGAAGAAAAGTGGGAGCAAAAACTGAGAAAATGATACAAAAAGAAGAAAAAACGGAGCCAAAAACAGATCAGAAAAACGAGAAAAAGTGAAATAGACAAGAGGTAAAACGTGTGGGAGAGTAAGGCGAAGTATGTCAATTCTAATTTCAGGTAAAACTGCGTATCTAATTTCGTGTCCCTGTCCAATTTCAAGTCTAATTTAATGTCCTATGTCAAGTTCAACTTCTATTTCAATTGCATGCCTGATTTTAGGCCCAATTTCAAATCCAATTTTAACTCAAACAATTTTATTTTAACAGAGTTTATTTCAAATCTAATTACAAGTAAAACTTCCAGTCCAAATTATTCCAAATTCAGGTCCGATTTCAAATCCTTCAACTTGGATCGGAAGTTTTACTTGAAATGTCTAGTTCAATTTGAAATAAAGCTTCTTTGATTTCAAATCGAATTGCACCCGAAAGTCCGGAGTTTCCAACTTATTCGACCGGAACTTTTGTGATAAGTAATAAGTAATAAAAGTAGACTGCTTGATTTTTCCAGGTCAATTCATTCTTCTAAAAAGTCGAGTGTCCCACCTTTTTAGCTTATGTCTGGGCACGCTAGTGCCCATAAGCTCAAGCAGTGTTCGTTCGTTCGTTCAGTTTTAAATTTATTTCATTCCGCCACCCCAACTCTGGAGACGGGTTAATTGCTGCGACAACCATCGATACCTGGCCTGGCTGGCTAGTGGCAGTGAACCGCGCGCGCGCGCGTAGACTTCAAACAAATCGAAAAATTGCTTATTTGCTCATCATTAACACATGGCCATCCTCCGTTTAGCACTTGGATGCAAAACTCCTCGCAATTGCTGGAATTCAGGAAGGTCAACCGACCGACGACACGACGGACGGACGGACGGACCAGTCGAGTTTTCGTTCTGCATGTTTGTTACCTACGACGATTCAAAAAATATGTACATCGCTTGATCTGTGCACAAATGTGCAACCGCGGGAGAGGATTCTGCTGCTGACCGCCGCTGACCGAACCGGTAATTCAGGAAATGTTCGCATCCAATCGTACGACATAGATTGTCCCACCAAGCAAGACACGGCAAGACGAGCAGCGGTGAAACGCGCAGAACAACCGGATCACACAAAAGCAGATTGTGAAAGAAAAAAAAGGTTTACTTTTTCTTCTTCCTCTTCCTCTTCTTCCCGTCCCCGTACCCGTGTGGGGTTTAGTCTTCCCCGCAAGATCACGATCCAACCAACCAACCCGGAGGAACGCGGTATAACGCTATAAAAAGCCGTCTCGGCAAAGTTCAAGTTCAAATAGCTGGTTTCTTGTTGCCGGTTGCTGGTGGTGGATGGATGTGGTCTTTTGCCTTTTTGTTTTACGATCCCGCGCGCGGTCCGGGTCCGGGACCGGGTCTCTAACTGGACTTCCGCGTGAAGATGCGTCGCGCTGCGCTGCGCTGGAAAGGCGAAGGAAAGTAAGCAATTTGTTGGGCTGAACTCGAGCCCTCGGTCTCGGACTCGGACTCGGACCCGGACCCGGACTCGGGAGATGATTGGAAAGGTTCGCGTAAATTTAACCGTGCGCCATTCGAGCGCTTCCAGGTCAACGAATTTGAAGAATGAGCTGCTGGGCTGGCCTGGCTGGCAGTGGATAATAATGTGCGTCACATTTGAAAGTTCCACCACCGTGGAGCCTCGGCAGCAGCAGCAGCAGCGCAGTAAAGTTGTAAAACGACGGTATGTGTGTCTTACTTGCCTTTCTCTGGAACCCTTCGGTATTAAACATCGATCGAATGTTTGGATTGTTATGCTAATTACAGTTGCACTTTTAATGGTAGAAAAATTTTATGCCATCAAACAAAGTACAGTCAATTTATATGATTGGGCATACTCTGAAATAAAACGATATAAATTTCCCATCCGAATCTGTCAAATTTTACAAACTACAGCCAGTGTAGTTCATTG
Organism: Sabethes cyaneus; assembly: GCF_943734655.1. NCBI lineage: Eukaryota > Metazoa > Arthropoda > Insecta > Diptera > Culicidae > Sabethes > Sabethes cyaneus. The sequence continues at coordinate 169,666,395 of NC_071353.1, forward strand.
ATTTTCGAACAAACAATATGCTAATTGCAGTACAGATTCAGCTAAACCTTTTCAGTCATAGCGAGCAATTTAAGATTTGGGGTCAGAGATAGGAAAAAAGTCGATTTACATACGCTCTAAAAACAATCGACCCGTCCCTTTCAAGTGAAATATCTTAAGTACAGCAATTAACACAGACTTCAGTTTATATTTAATGCTAAAGTTGAAAAAAATCAGCTGGGATCGCATGTACAGTACATTAAAAGTACGATGGATGAGAATTTCCTATAATTTCACGTAAATTTAACATGCCGATTTTTTTGAGTGTGAGCAGCCCACGTACGTTTTGATAGTATCTCAAAAGCTGATAAAATTGTGAAAAATACCCGTTTGAACAATCCCAACATATATATAGGCAGCGCAAACGTTGTGATCGTTCTAACTTAAAAATCATTCGTGCGTAAGATTCCAACTTGACCTTCATTTCAATGCATTGCAATGTACTTTCATGAAAAACAAGTCATTAGCATGATCGCATCGTGTTTACGATGTTGCCTGTTACAGGCTTTAAAACAATTAAAATATTATTCAATCAAGCGCCATAAAAATAGAACTAAACCGTTGGATTCCTTGTAAAGTATTTTTCTTTTGCTAGGTCAAATCGAGTCTGGGGCCTTTCATATCGCGAAAAATAGGGAAAAATGCCTTAATGACAAAGTCGTCAGAGTACATTTACGGCAGCCAGTATGGAACCCAATACAGTCCTGTACACGTACTCTTTTTAAAGATATCATCAGATTTTGCAAATGGTAAGAGATAGATAGGAAAGGACGGCACCCCCGCCGAACTGTTGAAAGTCTGGAGCGAACGGCTGTAGTGTGCCATCCATCAGGTTACGCTAAAGGTATGGACTGAGAAGGAATTACCTACGGACTGGTTGGAAGGTCTCAGATGCCCTATTTACAAAAAGGGCCATCGACTCGAATGCAGCAATTATCGAGTCATTACTCTCCTCAATTTTGCATACAAAATTCTCTCCCGCATCCTGTTTCTCAGACTGAGGCCGTTGCAGGAAATCTTTGTTTTCGAGCGGGACGCTCCACGACGGACCAAATGTTCACCTTGCGACAGATCCTCGATAAATTCCGGGAATTCAACTTGCAGACTCATCATTTGTTTATAGATTTCAAGGCGGCGTACGATTCAGTTAAACGAACTGTGGCAGATTATGCTTGAACATGATTTTTCAACAAAACTGATTAGGCTGAAATTTTTTGGACGCATTTAGTGCAATAAGATGCGCTGTAATTTGATAATAAGACTTGTTCGCGACAAAATCTGGACACCTCAATTTTGCAACAAATTTGCTAGAAGTTTAATCTATGAAACAATTTTATAGCATTTATGTGTGTATCGTTAATAATTATCAAACAAATTAACATTACTTATTTGGTCTGCATGAAAAATTGGCGAACTTTGGAGTTTATCCTTGCCATGAGGGTCAGTGCAGACTTGTTGGCAACCAATTTAGCTGCGTTTGTCCAAGATTTTCGAAATTTATCCATAGTTCCCAAGTAACAATTTGGGTTTTATTACACTCTTATGATGGCATTTAAGATCAAAATTGGTCTTGAAAACCACCATAAGAGTACAATAAAACTCACATTGTTGCTTGGGTTTGTTGCTTGTTGTTTGTGCTGGGACAGCTCTCTCTTCACCAAAGCCCAAAACCGCTCGATGGGGCGTAATTCTGGACAGCTAGGTGGATTCGCCTCCTTCGGTACAATATGGACACCATTAGCATCATTCCACCATACCATCATCCAAAACATCTTTGGCATAATGACAGGATGCCAAATCAGGCCAAAACAGCGAGGGTACATCATGGTTGTGTGGGAACGATAACAATCGTTTCTGCAGGCATTCTTCACGGTATATTTCCTTGTTAATCGTTCCCGTAGTGATGTAACTTTTGCTTGCTCGACCACAGCTGCATATGGCCTGCCATACTAAATATTTTTTGGGGAACTTGGCTTTCTTCTTTTTACTAAAATGCTCTGCAACGCCATTCCGTTTCATGGCAGTGTAAAAAGACATACCAGGAAGCTGTTTAAAGTCTTCTAGGACATACGTTTCATCGTCCATTATAACGCATGGAAACTTCGTGAAATATTCGCGATAAAGCTTACGCGCGCGTATTTTGGCCGTCGTATTTTGCTTATCATTACGGTTTGGCACAGTCCTCACCTTGAAAGACTTCATGTCTTGTCGTTGCTTAGAAGTGTGCACGAATGGTGTACGTACAGAAAAATCTGTGATCTGTTCCGTAATATTTGTTTTACCTTCGCATTCTTGTGGTGGTTCCTCAGATCCGTTTTTGTTCCACTTCCCTTCTTCCTAGCTGTTGTCAAGCGAGTATCGAACGACTTTAAAACACTGTGAACAGTGCTTGGAGGAAATCCAACCTTTTTAGCAAGTTTTCTTAACGAGAGATCCGAGGATTTTCATTGCGACCGCACACAATTGCTTTTCGCACCTGCTCTTCTTTCGACGCCATTTTACGCTGAGCGCTTGTAATATAAACAAGTGTTATATTTTCAGAAAGAACAGACACACGTCTACCACTCTGCAAAATGTTACACTCATTGTTAATGTATTTCCGAAGCTGTGTGTGCTTAGGGGTGTCCAAATTTTGTCGCGAACAAGCCTTAAACTTCTCCAAAGACGTCACCCTTGAGAAATTACGCATTTTTTTACCTAATAGCTAATGGTCGCGCTTTTGCAACTCGGCACCACAGTGTTGTGAAATACTCTTATTGGAACTCAGGAAACTATACCGACGCACTAGATGACCATTGTGAATGTGTAAGATTGCCAGGGTATTTAAATTGTTGTGAATGAAAGTTTAAATACAGTTTCTGAAGAGATTTGCAACACTTTCGAGGGTACGTCATAACGAGGGTACGTTATATCGAAGTTCCCCTACCTATAAAAATGAATTTCCGTCTGTCTGTCCTTATAGACTCGGGAACTACTGAACCGATCGGCGTGAAAATTTGCATGCAGGGGTTTTTGGGGCTAGGGAAGGTTCTTTCGGTGGCAAAAGACCCCTCCCCTCACTAAGAGGAGGGGCTCTCATACAAATCTATACCTAAAAAAATGGATTTCTGTCTGCTCTATGTTCCTTATAGAATCGAAAACTACTGATCCGATCGGAGTACAAGTGAAACACAAATTTCTGCATAACTCGAGAACTAATCAAGCAAATGGAACAAAATTTTACATGTGGGTGTTTTTGGAGGCATGATTTTTTTCTATGATGAATTGAGACCCCTTACCTTTTTAGGAGAGGGGACTCCCATACAAATAAAATACAAATTTCCTCATAACTCAAGAACTAGTCAAGCAAATGGAACCAAATTTGACATTTGGGTGTTTTCGGAGACAAGAATTTTTTTCTATGGTGAATTGAAACCTCTCTCCACTTAAGGAGGGGGGGCTCCTATACAAATAAAATATAAATTTACTCATAACTCGAGAACTAATTAATCAAATGGAACCATATTTGTCAAGTGGGTGTTTTTGGAGGCATGAATTTTTTCTATGATGAGTTCGGACCCCTTACCTTTTTAGGAGGGGGGGGGGGGCTCCCATGCAAATGAAATACAAACATAACTCCAGAACTAATCAAGCAAATGGAACCAAATTTAGCATGTGGGTGTTTTTGTAGGCAATTTTTTTCTATGATGAATTGAGATCCCTTCCCTCTTTTGGAGGAGAATAATGACCCCTCTCCCTTTTAAGAGGGAGGGCTCCTATACAAATGAAATATAAATTTCCTCATAACTCGTGAATTAATTTATCAAATGGAACCATATTTAGCATGTGAGGGTTTTTGGAGGCAAGATTTTTTTCTATGGAGAATTATAACCCCTCCCCCTTTAAGAGGGGGGGGGGCTCCCATACATATGAAATACAAATTTTCTCAGATCTCGAGAGTTAATCAAGCAAATGGAACCAAATTTGGCATGTGGGGGTTTTAGGAGGTAGAATTTTTTTGCATGGCGAATTATGACCACTCCTTTCTTTAGGAAGGGGGGCTCCCATAGAAATAAAATACAAATTTCCCCATAACTCGCGAACTAATCAAGAAAATGGAATCAAATATGGCCTGTGAGTGCTTTTGGAGGCAGGATTTTATTCTACGGTTTACTTAGACCCCTCTCCTCTCTAAGAGGGGGGACTCCCACATAAACCAAATTCAAATTTCCTCATAACTCGACATGTTTGCATGATAATGGAACCAAATTTGGCATGTGGGGGTTTTTGAGGCAGGATTTTTTCAGTGCTGGTTTAAAAACCCTCCCAACTTTGGGACGGGGGGGTGGGGGTCTTCCATGGCAAATGCAACTCAAATTTCTGCATAACTCGAGAACTAATCAAGCAAATGGAAACAAATATTTTATGGCAGTTCGAGACCCCTCGCCGCCTCTGAAAGGGTGGCTCTCATACAAATGAAACACAAATTTCAACCAAACATGAGAATTATCCAGAACCAAACCAAACCAAACCGAACCAACCGAACATGAGAATTATTACAGAAAATAATGTCGATTAGTTCTACTATGAGTTCTACTAATTCCGAAAAACAACCATAAACGCGCCAGTTCTATTAAATTTTCATTCATTTAGTTGCGGGTGTAGCAACGCTCAGACCGGGTTCAGCTAGTTAAAACTATAAAAGTCTGAAAACGATAGAAACACCAATTGCTGTCTCAGACCATCGGTTTGTATAAATTTGATTAATTTTCAAATGACAAAACAGACTTAGACAGATAAGAGTGTCGCCATGTCTAAACAACAAACAAAAAATGATGGTGCAAACCGAAAAGTTTTGAGAAAAAATGCGTAGATTTTAAACACTCGAAATACGAAACAAGTAAACTAAAACTGCTCTGCAGTTTTACGTTTCGTTCAACGATTTTCCCTAATTTTTCCCGGTATAAAGTTTGAAATAATAACAACGGCAATAATGTAGTATTTACCGGCTCGGGTGGTGCCCGACTGGAACCAGTGTAGAACCGAACCGAACCAAACCGAACAACCTACATTTTTCCCGTTCGAAACTTTTGTGTGCCCTGCAAATCCGTTCAGCAGATCGGTTCGGTGGGGAACACTTGTTTGTCGGAAAAAGGTATTGAACACATTTTCATAAGCAAAACCATGCATGTTGGTTCGTTTGCAAAAAAAAAACTTTTAATCCCCGTTCAGAGATGGAGTTACTCGAATTGAACGACTGCGCGTTGGATTTTCTGACTTGAAATGAATCCACCCACGTGATCCAAATTTCACATCTCGGTTGCTTCTAATAAACAGCTTTCCCTCTGTCGATTTGGGGGTGCCAGAGAAAAAAAAATAGAGAGAAAAAAAAAGATATCCTGATGTGGGTGGTTTTATGTTTCGCCATCAAACCAAGACCAAAATGGCGACCATTTTTGCCTTTACACTCAACGAAGCGGTTTGGAGCCCGGTCGGTTCGTTTGCCGTGTTTTATTTTTCCTGCATTTTGCACTCTATCCACGTCGACAAACTGTGGAGGAATAGCGCACCTTCGCTTGCCACCTCACCCCCTCCCTTCCGCCACAACCATCGTACCTACCCTACCCCTTCCACCCCTCTGCTGCTTCTCATCCCTTTGGCTAGCTGGCAGTATCGCCCCTTCGCCAACCACCCATCCGCCCGCCCGCCTGCGCCCCCCTTTCAGTTCGTCTCTCGGGGGGCGGCACACGGCTCGAAGTCGGTTGATGTACTTTTTTTTCTTCTTTCTACGAATGTGAAGCGAGAAATCGAAATAACTAATAGCAAATGAAGGAGAATCTATTTACTGTTACAAGAGCGAAACGTCTCACTCTGCCCCATCTTGACCCCATCCTTCTTGGCAGCTGAAAAACTCACCCGCCCAGGCGGCGGGAGCACACCTTCCTAACCCGTAAAATTACGAAACTGGCCGCTATTGCCGCTGCCGCTGCTGCTGCGAGCAACGACGACACGATCTCTGCCATTTTGCAAAATAAAAAAAAAGATACAAAAACACCCAGCGAGAAACAAATGCGCGAAAGCGGTCAATATAAGCTCTAGATGATGTCGGTGAATGGCCTCGGCCGAGGTAGCAGCATAATGCTGCTGCTGCCGCCGTGCAATTATTCGAGGGCTTTGCGGGATTGGTGGCTAGGTTTCGGTGGGCCTTGGTTTCAAAGGTTAGTCGTCAAGGCATCAGGTCAGTTCGGTAATTAGGTTTGAAAAGTTCAAATCTGAGCACCGAGTCCGAGCGCGATCGTTCGGTTGTTCGTTCGAAGGTTCGTCAGTCAGGTTCTTACCGACCGCGACCGGATCGATCGCTAACTAACGAAACGAATAATGAAAAGTGTTTGAAATCCAATCACATTCACTCACTTCTTTGAGTAAATTATTGTTGGCGACAAAATGTAGGTATACGGTCGCGCGGGTGTTTCTACACCCGCCCGTTTGTTTGCGGACCATTCATCCATCCAATGGATTCGATTGGTGGTGATTGGCATCCGTGGGGCTGGCTGCCTAGCGCTGCTCGGGGGAAGGTTCGGTTTGGTGAAGGGGCTCCATACAGAAACAGCAGCAACATGGAGCCGAACTGCCAGCCAGTAGTGTAATTGGAATGTGATATTTCATTCCATTTCGCATTCAACAGCTACTTTTTTTTGCCTTTCCACCAACCAACCAACCAAAGCTCAAGCAGTGCGCTGGTCGCCGCCGAGTTTGCGAGTATGCGCGAGAGATCTGAAAACTGTTACTAAATCAAAACAACAGTTAGTTGATCTCCACCGCCACACGCACCACCTCCTCCTCCTACTATTGCCGGCCGCCGCGCCGATGCGGTTGCACGTAGTCAAACGAGCATTCAGCAGGAAAATTATACTTCATCAAATATGGCTGCCCCCTTGCGGGTGCTGCTGTCGTCGCAGACGTAAACTAAAATGTGGGAATTGGCCGAAACAAAGCTATAAATAGACGATCTTATTCTAATGACAGGACTTTGGCCCTTTCTGAAACACAAAAGACGAGAACCATGGCTGTAGCGCAGTGGAGGGAAAGCATGCATCGATCGTCCCGCAATCGCGGGACCGTTGGTGCCTTTAACACAACGCGAGGGTCAAATATGCTAGGTACTTGAGTACTTGGGTTACAGTCGATACCGACCAAACAACCAACCAAGTCAAATGTCTTACGGTGGAAGCAGACTTGTCGAGTGCGCAAAGTGGCAACAGTGCAGTGTGCGTCAAAACTGCAGCATATTAAAAAGGTAATTGAGCACAAAGAGATTGCGATGAAATTGAAACTAAAGCTACACTGAGCGAAAAAATGGTACGATTTTACGATCAGCGCTCGCCGTAGCTTTTACAGGTGTAAAAGTTTTGCTTTTTGTTTTTACAGTGCACCTGCGCGGCGATCTAAATCACCCGCCAAGTGGTAGCACTCGGGCTATAAGCCAACAAACGGTGCGGTGGTTGGTTGGTTGGCTGGTTGGTTGGTCAAGCCCTATTTAAATGAGCAGATAATTCACTCGTCAGTCCGTTTATTTGCACACGCAAGAGCGGTTCTCCCGCGGTACGATCCGCGCGCGATCGTTCCGTTGTTTGTTTCGCGCTCTTTCTCTTCCTTTTGGGGCCCAGCGCTAGCAGCTCGGCGAACGCGAAAGCCACTTTCATTCGCGAGTTTTGCTCGCGTGGCACTTGAACTCGTCTGCATCACCACCACCAGTCCCGACCGTAGTCTCGATTGGCTGTCTGTTTGCAAATTAAATGATAATTTTATAGCTCAATTATAACAAAAAAAAATATGAAACATTGATAAGCGCGAACAGTTGTCGCACAATTTACGGCTTGTAAATTTTACACTGCCAGTTTACAGCGACCGGGACGAGCCGAGGGTGTTTATACCAGTCACAAAATCGATGGCGAAACTGTAAATCATTTCAGTCATTATCAGCAAATAAGTGTTTCAGTCCGGGGCATTAAAGTCAACTTATATTAAAAATGCCAAATCAAGTTCAGCTTGTTCAGAATAAATACATCATTCACATTAAATCGATTTCATATTAATTTTACATTGGAATTGTAGAATGATTAGAGTATGTCAAAACAAAGTGAACTATAAGTTGTTTTGCAGTCGTCCGTGTTCTCATGTACAACTCATGACTGTGAATTATAAAGCAGTATAGATGTTTGCAACATTAAGTTATATCTTAATCCTATATTCAGGGGTATTAAGTTGTGTGTCAAAAAAACCACTGTATAAAATGCAAGATAGAATTACAAATAATCGACGGATTGCACGCCAACTCGACCAGAAGTTGGTATGACCCTCTCAGAATTTAATGAAACTTTGTGTGTGTGTGTAAAGAGTTCATGTAAATAAACATCTTTGCATACTTAGTTTTTCGAAAATTGGTCTAGACTAACTTTTGCAAAGGGTTTAGTTTTTTTCTCTTTTTTATTATAAAACTAGCTGACCCGACAAACTTCGTATTGCCACAAATTAACCTGTGTTGTACATAAATCATGAATCTCGGATGATCTTTGTCACAATCTCGAGTTTTGCAAGCCCCCCAGTGGGCGGCGCTTCCGACGGCGGGTCACCGGCAACACTCGCGACCGTCTCGTCCTGAATGATGTAGTGTTACTATAGATAGTTTTTGTGGTCTTGTATTGACTAATGTTTTATGGAAGAGTCTCGAATTTCTCGAGTTCGATTAGTTTTTGAGTTTCGCAAAAATTTCTGTTTTATTTGTATGAGAGTCCATATCCCCCTACCACAGGGGTGAGAGGTCTATAACTATCGTAAAATAAATTCAAGACTCCAAAATCTCCCACATGCCAAATTTGGTTCCATTTGCTTGATTAGTTCTAAAGTTATGAGGAAATTTGTATTTCGTTTGTATGAGAGCCCCCCTCCTAAAAAGTTAAGGGGTCCTAATTTATCATAGAAAAAATGGTTGCCTCCAAAAACACCCACATGCCAAATATGGTTCCATTTGCTTGATTAGTTCTCGAATTATGAGGAAATTTGTATTTCATTTGTGTAGAAGCACCCCCTCTTAAAGTTGGGAGGGGTCCTAATTCACCATGAAAAATATTTTTGCCTCCAGAATCCTCCACATGCCAAATTTTGTTCTATTTGCTTGATTAGTTCTCGAGTTATGAGGAAATTTGAATTTCATTTGTATAGGAGCCCCCCTTCCTAAAGTAAGGAGGGGTACCAGTTCATCATAGAAAAAATTTTTGTCTCCAAAAACACCCACGTGCCAAATTTTGTTCCATTTGCTTGATTAGTTCTCGAGTTATGAGGAAATTTGTATTTCGTTTGTATAGGAGCCCCCCCTCTTAAAGTTGGGAGAGGTCCTAATTCACCATAGAAAATATTCTTGCCCTCGAAAACTTTCACATGCCGAATTTGGTTTCATTTGCTTGATTAGCTCTCGAGTTATGAGGAAATTTGTATTTCATTTGTATAGGAGCCCCCCCTCCTAAAGTGAGGAGGGGTCCCAGTTCATCATAGAAAAAATTTTTGTCTCCAAAAACACCCACGTGTCAAATTTGGTTCCATTTGCTTGATTGGTTCTCGACTTATGAGGAAAATTGTGTTTCTTTGGTACAGGAGCCCCCCCTCTTAAAGTTGGGAGGGGTTTTAATTCACCATAGAAAATATTCATGCTCTAGAAAACTTTCACATGCCAAATTTGGTTCCATATGCTTGATTAATTCTCGAGTTATGAGGAAATTTGCATTTCATTTGTATAGGAGCCCCCCTTCCTAAAGTGGGGAGGGGTCCCAATTCATCATAGAAAAAATTTTTGTCTCCAAAAACACCCACATGCCAAATTTTGTTCCATTTGCTTGATTAGTTCTCGAGTTATGAGGAAATTTGTATTTCGTTTGTATAGGAGCCCCCCCTCTTAAAGTTGGGAGGGGTCCTAATTCACCATAGAAAATATTCTTGCCTTCGAAAACTTTCACATGCCGAATTTGGTTTCATTTGCTTGATTAGCTCTCGAGTTATGAGGAAATTTGTATTTCATTTGTATAGGAGCCCCCCTCCTAAAGTGAGGAGGGGTCCCAGTTCATCATAGAAAAAATTTTTGTCTCCAAAAACACCCACGTGTCAAATTTGGTTCCATTTGCTTGATTAGTTCTCGAGTTATGAGGAAAATTGTGTTTCTTTGGTACAGGAGCCCCCCCTCTTAAAGTGGGGAGGGGTCCTAATTTACTATAGAAAATATTCTTGCCCTCGAAAACCTTCACATGCCAAATTTGGTTCCATTTGCTTGATTAGTTCTCGAGTTATGAGGAAATTTGTATGGAAGCCCCCCCTTTTAAAGAGGAGAGGAGTTATAATTCCCCTTGTAAAGAGGGGAGGGGTCTTAATTTACCATAGAATAAATTCTTGTCACCGCAAACACCCACATGCCAAATTTTGTTCTATTTGCTTGATTAGTTGTCGAGTTATGCAGAAATTTGTGTTTCATTCGTATGGGAGCCCCCCCTCTTAGTGGGGGGAGTGGTTTCTAACCATCACTAAAACCTTTCCTGGCCCCCAAAAACCTCTACATGCATATTTTCATGCCGATTGGTTCAGTAGTTTTCGATTCTATAAGGAACATACGGACAGACAGACAGACAGACAGAAATCCTTCTTTATAGGTATAGATTATATGGCCTACAATTCTTCCATACATCGTAAAATGGGCATATTTAAGGGAAAAAAGTTTCTCCAACAAAAACTTTTCCGGAAAAAAGGTATTTCAGCATTTTCGAAAATTATAGCACCTACAAAAAATGATCTATTGTAGGAGAAATAGTAGGCATAGCATAGAATACAAGAATATAAAAAAGGTGACATCGATTGTAAAACGGAGCATTAGCCTTTCAGAAGCGCACGAATAAACACTGATTTTAGTAATTTCCCAGAATTTGGATATTCGCCTTCAATTTTCAGAAGTGGGATGATTCTTCGTGAGCGCCCGAAACGGTCGATAATGCAGCAAAATTTTTCAACAAGCGAAGGATTATTGGTAACAGAAAATTCGTCGAACCATTCAACCATTGATGAAGCTTTGGAATCGGAACAAGGTCGTCAACATGGAATTAGAACTACAAGCAGTTTTTGTGAGGAAACCAGGGCCGTTGGTGCAGCTGCTGGTATGACTGTTGGAGCAGTCAGAGGTGGAACTGGCGTTGTAGGAGCAGCAAATTATGAAATTGACGCAACTGTGGGAGCAGTAAGATACGAAAAGTCGAATAAAATAACGAATTCTGGAGCTTCCAGTATATCAGGAAGAATTGGTGGTGCAGTAACTGAAGAAAGACCAATTGAAATGTTTGAGCCAAGAAGGAGAATTTCACGTGTTTTTCTTCACCCCGAGGACGTCCGAAGCCTGATTCCTGAGTTCGATCCGGCAAAGATAACAACGACGAAATGGATCCAGAAAATCGAGCGAATACAAGAAATTTATAATTGGGAATCCAAAGAAGTTCTTCACTACGCCACAATGCGACTGGGATCAGTGCCAAAATTGTGGTTTGAAGGAGTAGAAGAAGCAATTGAAGATTGAACCGACTTCAAATTAAAGATTGGACAAGCGTTTCCAGCCAGATTGGATGAAGCCGATGTTCATTGTCTCCTGATAAATAGGTACAAACTTTCAAGCGAATCTTACGAAAGTTTTGCCTACGATGTCATCACGAAAGCAAGATTGGTGGACTTAAGTGAAACTGCAATTATGAAGTACATAATAAATGGCATTCCTGATCGTCAATTACAACTTGCCGTGAGTACTGCAGGACATAAAACTGTTGGTGAACTACTGTCAGCCCTGTGTCGCTATGAAAGTCAATTGAAAATGAGACAAAACGAGATTTGGAAATCGTCGAAAAACCCGCAACCTCGTGAACAAGTCAGCAGAATCGTCTGTTTCAATTGTGGTGAAAGTGGACATGTGGCTAGAAGATGCCCAGCAGGATATAATGGCAATCAACAAACTATTAACCGGCCATACCGTGAAAATCAACAGAGTGTAAGATATACTTCAAACTCGAGCAGAAACATGATGTCAGCTGTCGAGCCAGAGGAATCCCCACGTCATCCCGGAGGACAAACTGGAGCATACGGAAATGAAGATTATTCGAGAGGTAGAGTAGACTATCAAGGTAGGGTTAGCTTAGAAACAGTTTACTTTAATATTTTAGTTAGATTTTCAAACGTTTTTAAAAGTTGCAATACTCTTTTCGATACCGGTAGTTCAATTTGTTTAATTAAGAGTTCCTTTGTTCCATCTAATTTTCACGTTACTGTTTTTAATAATTTCGATTATGTAGGTCTCAATAAGTCAAAAATTACCATTCTAGGATGTTTTGAAACTGAAATTGTAATTGACAATTTTATTTATGTTTTACAGTTTAAGATAGTTCCTGACTCTACAATGCGTCCTATGTGCATATTGGGATCTGATTTTATTAAGGGAAATGATTTAGTGGTGGAATACGATGGATCATCGGCTCAATTTGGAGTAAAACGAAATCAATTTACCAGAAAACCTTTGAATTTCAATGCAGTCGAAGTTGACTTTGGTCCTGAAATTTATAATATAGAGGTGAGCACAGATACCTTTTTGGAAACTGAATCAGATAAACTTAATATAGGTGAAAATGATATTGATATCAAAGACATTTCGAAAATTAAATCTCTCTTTGAAAATGTTTATTGTAATGGCCCTATCCAAGGAAAACCGCATAATATTTATATAATGAAAATAGAAGTATCGCATCAACAACCATTCAATTTTACACCCCGTCGCTTATCTTACAGTCAGAAAAAAGAGGTAGAATTGCAGATCGAAAATCTTTTAAAAGAAGGAATTATAAAAGAAAGTAGTTCTCCGTATGCCAGTCGAATTGTTTTGGTAAAGAAAAACAACAATACATGGAGAATGTGTGTTGATTATCGAGAGCTTAACAAAGTTACAATTAAAGATCGTTATCCGATACCTTTAATTGAAGATCTTTTGGATTCCTTGAGAGACAGAAATTATTTTACTACATTAGATTTGAAAAGTGGATACCACCATTTACATATTGATAAAAATTCTCAAAAATACACAGCTTTTGTCACGCATCTCGGACAATTCGAATATACTCGTGTTCCGTTTGGTTTATGCAATGCACCTTCTGCGTTTATGCGCTTTATTAATTCCATTTTTCGAGAATTAATACAGGAAGGTAATATTAAAATTTATATGGATGATATATTGATTGCTACACGAACAATTGAAGAACATTTCACAGTTCTTGAACAAGTTTTCATTGTACTAAGGAACAATCAATTACAATTACAACTGCAAAAATGTTCATTTCTCAAAACTAAAATCGAATACCTTGGTTACATGATATCTTCAAATGGAATCAACCCTAGTGAGAAACATGTAGAATGTATGAATCATTTTCCAGTACCAAAAAATATTAACGAAGTAAACAAATTTTTAGGACTTACAAGTTACTTTAGAAAATTTATTCGAAATTTTTCATTGATTGCTAAACCGTTGTATGATATAATTAAAAATGATAAGAAAGATTTTTGTTTAACAGAAAAGGAAATAAATGCTTTTGAAACATTGCGTAATAAATTAGTTTCGGAACCAGTTTTGAAAATATATTCTCCGTTTGCGAAAACTGAACTTCATACAGATGCAAGTTCAGTAGGATTTGGTGGTGTTTTAATGCAGCAACAGTCTGATGGAACATTACATCCAATCATGTACTTCAGTAAAAGAACGAACGCTAGTGAAGCTAAATTACATTCTTTTGAATTAGAAACTCTAGCTGTTGTCAATGCTATAAAACGCTTTCATATATATCTACAAGGAATTGAATTTACAATTGTTACAGACTGTGTAGCTTTGAAGGAAACATTGAAAAAGAAAGATATAAATGCCAAAATTGCACGCTGGGAAATATTTTTATCAGAATATAACTATGAAATAGTTCACAGAAGTTCTACTGATATGAAACATGTTGATGCTTTATCACGAATGTCGACTATTTATTCAATAGAAGTAGAAAATGATGATTTTGAAAGAGCACTGATGGCATGCCAGTTACAGGATCAAGAAATAAGTTGTATTAAAACTAAACTAGGTCTACAAGAAGATAAACATTTTGAGTTAAGAAATGGAATTGTCTACAGAAAAGCAAAAAATAAGCACCTTCTATTTGTTGTTCCCAGAAACATGATTAATCAAATTTTAAAAATATACCATGATGATTTTGGACACTTTGGAACAGAGAAAGTATACGAACTAATAAATAATTCTTATTGGTTTCCTAGTATGAAGGAACAAATTTCCAATTATATCAAAAATTGTTTGAAATGTATAGTTTTTAATAAAAAAAAATTTTAACAGAGATGGGTTTTTAAATATTGTTGAAAAAGGAGACGTTCCGTTTCATACTATTCACATAGATCATTTTGGACCGTTAACATTAGCGAATTGTAAATATAAATATATTTTGTAGTAGTGGATGCCTTTTCAAAATTTATTAAACTGTTTGCTTGTAAAACGACCAATACAAGTGAAGTTTTGAAATGCTTACGAATTTATTTCAATAATTACTCGGCACCTTCACAGATAGTGTCAGATAGAGGAAGCTGCTTTACGTCTAGAAGTTTCAAGGATTTTATAAATGAATTTTCAGTAAAACATATATTAACAGCATCTGCTTGTCCACAAGCAAATGGACAAGTTGAAAGATTCAATAGAGTGCTTAGACCCATATTAGCTAAAATAATTGATGGTAATCCTTCCAGGGGATTTGGTCCAATATTATTAGATACAGAGCATTTTATAAATAACACTTATTGTCGCTCGATTGCCAACACACCTTCTCTAGTTTTATTCGGGGTACGACAAAGAAACCGTAACACAGTAGAAAATATTTTCCAAAGAAATCCTGAGATAAGAGATTTAATAAAAATTAGAGAAAAAGCCATTGCAATAAACAAAGCCATTCAAAACTATAATAAAAAGCAATATGATGCGAAATGTAAATTGAATACAGTTTACCAAGAAGGAGATTTGGTTTATATTCCTCACCATGCTATTCCTGGAGGATCAACTAAATTACAAGCACAATTTAAAGGTCCATATATAATTAAAAAAAGTACTTCCAAACAATCGTTATGTGATTAGTGATGTGGAAGGATGCCAGATTACTCGTATTCCATTCACTGGCATATTCGATCCTACAAATATGAAATTATGGAAACCACCAGACAATGATTTACAATAGTGCACATCGAGGACGATGTATTTCGTCAGGATAGCCGAGCTGTAGGAGAAATAGTAGGCATAGCATAGAATACAAGAATATAAAAAAGGTGACATCGATTGTAAAACGGAGCATTAGCCTTTCAGAAGCGCACGAATAAACACTGATTTTAGTAATTTCCCAGCATTTGGATATTCGCCTTCACTATGAATGACATTTACAAAATTTTCTGAATTTTCATAAAAAAATACAGTTGGATTTCGAATTTGGCACGGTTCGCGTTTTGGCATGATTCGATTTTGGCATGCCTCGATTTTGGCAACAAAAGTATTCGTTTTGGGCAACTCAATATATTTCACTTCCAAAAATATGGTTAAATATCAATCAGTTTCCGCATACATGCTTTAAATGACGAAAAAATGATGCCCTCAGTATGTTCATGAAAAAAAAATTATATTGTTTCGAACATTGATATTTTTATTGCCGTAGGACTACGTCTTACCGCAGGGTGTCAATAACTTATTTGCACGGGACGGATAGCTCTTGGCGGATTTTTTAAACATAAAATGGTTGCAATCGTTGATTAATGACATGGTAGTTTCTAAAGCATTTACATTCAATTTTTTCACATTAAAAAAGGGTCTCGATTTTGGCAACGTAGGCGACACGCATTTGGTGCTAAATTCGAAGTCCTACTGTACTAAAAAAAAAAACTTTCTACACTGAAAAAAATAGCATTTTTAAAACTAAAACTCGATTTTCCAAAAATGCGCATGTCGGAAATTGACAAAAAAATGTTTGAAGGTAGTTTCGAGTTTTAGTTTTTAAAATACTATTTTTTCCAGTGTATAGATTTTTATTTTTCTCGGTATGAAAATTCTGAAAATTTTGTAAATGTCATTCATAGTTCGTTTTTTGTAGGTGCTATAATTTTCGAAAATACTGAAATACCTTTTTTCCGGAAAAAGTTTTTGTTCGAGAAACTTTTTTCCCTTAAATATGCCCATTTTGCGATGTATGGAAGAATTGTAGGCAGGGATGGTTCGATCACTTTGACTCAATTTTGATTCATTTGACAGTACCGTTTTAACGGGGCCAAATATGACAAGGTTACATATGGGACATTTGTAGAACAGCTTATCTTCTTATATATAAACATGGATTTCTGTCGGGATGTTCCTTATAGAATCAAAAACTAAGAGGTGCGCTCCCATACAAATGAAACACAAATTTCTGCATAACTCGAGAACTAATCGAACGGAACGAGAACGAGTTTTTGGTTACAAGAATTTATTCTAAGGTAAATTGAGACCCCTCCCCTCTTTATAAGGGGAATTATAACTCCTCTCCCCTTTAAGAGGGGGGGCTTCCATACAAATTTCCTCATAACTCGAGAACTAATCAAGCAAATGGAACCAAATTTGGCATGTGCGTGTTTTTGGAGACAAAAATTTTTTCTATGATGAACTGGGACCCCTCCCCACTTTAGAAGGGGGGGCTCCTATTCAAACGAAATACAAGTTTCGTCATAACTCGAAAACCAAATCAAGCAAATGGAACCAAACTTGGCATGTAGGTGTTTTTGGAGGTAAGAATTTTTTCTATGATGAATTGGGACCTCTCCTCACTTTAGGAGGGGGGGGGCTCCTATACAAATGAAATACAAATTTCCTCATAACTCGATAACTAATCAAGCAAATAGAACCAAATATGGCATGTGGAGGTTTTTGGTGGCAAAAATATTTTCTATGGTGAATTAGGACCCCTCCCCACTTTAAGAGGGGGGTCTTCTACACAAATGAAATACAAATTTCCTCGTAACTCTAGAACTAATCAAGCAAATGGAACCAAATTTAGCATGTGGGTGTTCTTGTAGGCAAGAATATTTTCTATGGTGAATTAGGACCCTTCCCCACTTTAGGAGGGGGGCTCCTATACAAATGAAATGCAAATTTCCTCTTATCTCGAGAACTAATCAAGCAAATGGAACCAAATATGGCATATGGGAGATTTAGATGGCAGAAATTTTTTCTATGGTGAATTACGACCCCTTCCCCTTTTAAGAGCGGGGGCTCCCATACAAATGAAATACAAATTACCTCATAACTCGAGAAGTAATCAAGCAAATGGAACCAAATTTGGCATGTGGAGGATTTTGGAGGTATGAATTTATTTATGATGGTTTGAGATCGCTCACCCCTGTGGTAGGAGGATAAAGACTCTCATACAAATAAAACGGAAATTTTCTGCGTATGTGCCATATTTTCTGCAATGTAACAAGCGGTAAGCCGTGAAAGTAAACTAGTAAAACCTTCTCGGAGCAAGAGACAGTGAATCGACGCTGCTAATTTATGTACCTGTTGCCATTCATATCAAAAGAGAAGGACATTCGAATGGCACGTCATATTTGCGATGAACGTGCTTTGGCTTTAATGTTATTTGTATCCAATGGCCCTTTTAAAGGCCACAAGCGAGTTAAAGTAAGATTGTTGAAATATGCCAAGCTGCGCATAATCATATTTAATACAATAATCTGGGGGCTGGTCATTCATTACTGTTTCAACCTTTATGATGCACACAAGTGATTTTTAAAAGAAATCTCTATGCCTCAATGGTTGTAGGTGTTGTACTTATTATATCCACGCATTTTCAAAGCCACCATTGCATTCAATCTGAAGAATTAAATCTGAATATTTCGCTCTTCTCTTTTAAACATTCACTTAAACAATGGCACTCACAGATTCTTATAAACATACATATGCCAGAAATGCAGTTTACGTTAGTCTTTGATCTGATATAGTCCTACGTTACCCTTTTGTACAACCCTTGGGGCTGTATACCTTGCTATTTTACGTAAGACGACTAAACCTAGGTCATTTTGCTATCTGCGTGTGCGCTACAAGTGATGTTCGGTTGTAATATGATTCTATATGTATGCGCATGTTGCCATTTCATTGGAAGAGTAGTGAAAAAAGAATGTTTTGTGTTATGTAAAGGATGTGGTACTGGTAAAATCGGATCGAAGTGGTAAAATGTCGTCAACGTGGAGAAAGGTTGGTAATAAACCATATACCATCTTTGATTTCTGTAAAGTGACAGGACAGCAGAACGGGGTTAGAAACGCAGCGATTTTTTCCCGCATTCTGTTTCGTAGACTAAGTCCGTTGCAGAAAACCTTTGTTGGCAGATACCAGTGCGGTTTTCGAGAGGGACGCTCCGCGACGGACGATATGTTCACCTTGCAGACTCACCATTTGTTTATAAGACTTCAAGGCGGTGCACGATTCAGTTAAACAAAATGAGATGTGGCAGATTATGCTAGCACATGGTTTTCAAAAAAAAAAACTGATTAGGTTGAAACGTGCTTGACGGTTCAAAAGCATGCTTTAGGATAGCGGGTGCGACGGCGGATTCGTTTGTGACGTTACATGGTTTGAAGCAAGGTGACGGACTATCGCGAGTTTGCTGTTCAACATTGCATTGGAAAGTGCTATTCAAAGAGCAGGCGTGCAGAAACGCGGAACCATCACCACGAAATCTCACATGCTCCTTGAGTTTGCCGACGACATCGATTTCATCGGTGTTAACCGTAGAGCTGTGGAGGAAGCGTATACGCACCTCAAGGAGGAAGCTGTGGGGATAGGGTCGACGAATTTGTTTACCTTGGTGACATGTGACAACGTGAGCCGTAAAGTAAAAAGGCGGATAATGTGGCAGCCAGCTGAGGTCCCGCAGGTTGCAACTCCGTACAAAACCCGCGCTCTATAAGACACTAATTCTCACGGTGGTGCTTTACGGCCACAAGCGTGGACGTTGAAACAGAGCGACCAACGAGCTCTTGGCTTTTTTAAGCGCAAGATCCTGCGATCAATTCATGGCGGCATGTTAGACGAGGACGTGTCATCATGAAATCATGAAATATGCCAAGCATACAAAGATGCGGATATTGTAAAGCGGCTAAAACAAGGCAGGCTACAATGGGCTGGCCACGTACCAAGCATGCCGGATGGGAGAGCAGCGGACAATATTTAGCAGAGAATCCGACAAAGGACGCTGTTGACGAGAATGCTAGAGTAACGTGTGTTAGGGGCGATTGGAGAACGGTAGTCCAAAACCGAGAAACGTAGACACGGCTCCTGCATTCTGCACGGATTCGATAAACAAATTATCGTCAAAAAAGTAGAATATAGTAGGTAAGACCATTACAAATATTTTATAAAGTTTTGTCCTTCCGAAGTTAGGCGAAGTTAGAAAAGCATAATATTTAAACGTTTTTACCCTAAGGTTTATTCATGAAAACAAAATCTGTTCCTGCTTTTTAAATTATTACGTTATTGCTTTCGATCCGAAAATACAAACGAAAGACAACATTGATTAACCACTTTTTGATCATCGCATTGTTCGAACTCGCAATGAACTCATTTATGTTTAACGGAAAGAAAAAGTTATTAGAAAAATGGGTTTCGGCAAAGCGGTGCATGCAAAACTGCGTCTCGCGAATACGCTTTTCAGGAAAATGTTACCGAAAAATAGCATAGAAAGGACTTGTGTTGTGACTAAGTCACTCACATTTCTAAACTTGGTTAAAAACACATAAAAAATCACGAAAAGTGACTTCTATGCTTTTTTCATTATTTAGTTTTAGTTTTTCATCTGGTTTTCTTTCCTTAAATTGCACCAAAATGTGAGTACATTTACAATGATCACACTATTTTAGGCAAAAATAATCGCGCGTCCCCATTTCTTCGGAGTCGATGGAGGCGCCCTGTTGGTTACGCTTAAAATCGTCTCCACTTTCTTTTTTGGTTCAAATTGAATCAAAATGTAACCGACCAGATAGCTTTGCGGGTATGAGGCTGGTCTAACAAACCAGTTGTTGTATGTTCGAATCTCGGCTGGGCGTTGCTGCTTGATAGTGTCTCTAAGATCATTGCACTAGCCTCGGAATTGTCTTATATGTACTCTAACAATCGGCTGCGAAGTCTAAGGATAAAGGATCAAGTCTTAGAAAGATGTTTAAGCCCATGGCTTTGAGGAACCAAAATGGGAGTATTTATAGTGATCACACAATTTTAGGTAAAAATAATCGTGCGTCCCCATTTCTTTAGCGTCGATGGAGGCGCTTTGTTGATTACGGTCAAACTTTCTTCGAGTTTACAGTGAATGCTCAAATCAGCGGATTTGAGCATTTGCAATGATTAGCGAAACAAAGTTTCGCAAAGTTGTTACACGAAATATATTATTAACCCCTTCTTTTCGAATTACTGCGCGAAAAAATGTCTTAACGAGTCTGATAATGTGACGCAGTTTTCTTTTTGGGGTACAATAATGCATTTCGGAATAGATCTGGGCATTGTTTTTTAGTGAAGAAAATTTCACGATTTTTTAGGATTTTGTTACTCCTGAGTTATGACCAAAAAATCTGGTCATACTGGTCTACACCCAACACATACGGCAATGTATACCATCCTTTTACTTTTCCAACGTGTCCATGTTCAGCAGCTTGAACCTGTATTCGTATCGAGGAAATTCGACTAGATCCGTCCAGGACAGATCCCGAAGCGCGTACCTGATGAACCTTTTTGTATAGATTCAATCCGTGCAGTCCAAAGGCCAGTGTAAAGGTTCCAAAAAGCAGCTGTCATCTCTAGGGATTGGCATACAAGTGTGTAATACAAAGCTCTCAGCCAGTATGGATCATGAAACACTGTTGCAGTTCTCATTATAGATCTCAGGTTCTTGTTTGCTGTAGTGTTTCTGAAATGTAAGTTCAGTATCCAGCAGAACACCAAGATCCTCGGCAACCGTTACGCGTTCAATATTTTGGCTGTTTATAGAATAACTGTACAGGATTAGAGCCTGAGTATGGTTACGGAGCACTTGGCAACACTGATGCCGGTTGCATGCACACTAAGCATAAAACATGTCAATCAGCTTTTGTAAATCGATACAATCTGCAACTGAGCGAACTGCAAGGTAGATTTTGAGGTCATCACTGTACACCATTCGGCATCCTGGAGGAAGTATCATACAGACATCATTGTAATACAACGACAATAGCAAGGGTCCGACGTTGGTGCCTTGGGGAACGCTTGAGGTACCTCGGAAGTCGCAAGACTCAGACTGTTTGCCTAGTTTCACAGAAATACAGCGGTTTTGTAGGAAGGATTTTACCCACCGGACAAAAGCAGAAGACGCACCGAGATGCTTTATTTTGGCTGGCAGTACGGTGTGGGCAACGCGATCAAATGCTGCTTTGAAGTCGGTATACATTTACCAATACGAAACGGAGACGGATCCGCTCAAATAATTCAAACAACCATTGCAGCCAAGATTTCTTTCTACATCACAATAGTAAATTGGTTAAAAGAAACTGTGTAACGGTTTATTAATGACAAATTTCTCTAGTCCAAACACATTTTCCAAAATCATTCATATTAAATTCATATCAAATAAATAAATCTCGGGGCCTGATTGAGTGCAAGAGTGAAAAGATATTCTGAAATTGATCCGAAGGTTCATTTCGCTACATCTCAAAATAACGCAGATTCAATTGAATCATCACTTAATCATTATACATTTTCCTGAGGCGTTAATCGACGGAATCTTTCCATTTCAGCGAAACTCAAATCCTTGACAGAGTTCAGCACCCCTCGAAGCGCCCCACTTCTGTCGAAGCCAGAGCAGCAGCAGCGGCAGCGGCACCCAGTGCGCGGATTTCTACTCGGTCAGTCCGCAAGCAAATCGTGTACGCATACTAATGCGCTCACGTCAACATACCGTGCGTTTATCGCTCTAGAGTGGCTGCCCTTAGTTTCACCTCAGCGTAGGAATTTCAACCGAACGTCTGCCCCGCAGGACGCAATTAGAGCCGCCACCCTCCGACCCTCGGAGAAGAAAACTTGTTTGCTTTTCATCGATCCATAATGACCCGAACGACGTTCCAAAAGCGACTGGAAACCGTTGTCAACCACCAGGCAGGCCCAGGCTCAGGCTCAGGCTCAGCCACAGGCAGGCCAGTGAAGCGACCGACAACAAAAACGACAACCTAGAACACACATAATAAAATAGTTTTCAATCAATTTTCAAGTCCCATACCGACACCGAGTCATTCCGTTTCCGACTGCTTTAAAAGTCAATAAAATTATACACTTGTTCCGTCCCTCTTTCTTACTCTTTGTCTCTGTCTCCCTCTCCCTCTGTCTGCCTATACTCCTACTGTCGTGTGTTCCTTGTGAGAACTCCCCATTCGGATTATTAACGTCTGCCAGTGTGTTTGTGAACCTACTGAAAATGGCCCGTTTAGGGCCTCGCGCATATTTATTATTAGCTATCGCTGGCTATGCTTGTTTCTATCACTCCGCACGTCACCACCAACGGAGCTCTCCCGTTCAACCACCCCTATCTTCCACCCCGAGAGCGGTGGACGACTACTGCGGGGAGGGTGGTACCGCCGGGTGATGCCGAGAGGAACTTCCATCGACCGTCCATAGTCGTCACCAACCACAGCGAGCAGGCAAGCAGCAACAATAACATACACGAATCACGCTCTTTCTCGCCTGCCTGCCTGCCTCAGCCTGACCTGACTGTTTCAATTTTTGTACACCATATTATTCGAAGTGAAGTGATTCGCAAACAAAGGAATTGATTCCGCTTCAGTGTCGTCCCCGACGGTCACCCGATTGGGAGTGCAGCAGCAGATCATGCCGTGCTTATGCTTGCTGGGGATGAATATTTCCAGCTTATCCTTGGAAATTTTCCACTACACCGTGTTTGGCAGAGCTACCGTATTTTTCCAGGGGGTGGACTTCGCTAAAAATTTACGATCAAACTTCCAATCATAATTTTTCCCTGCATCACAAATGCAATTAACCTTCAACTTGCTTACTTGTTGTTGACGGAACTACTCAACAATAATAAATCATTACTTTTTAAACCTCCACACACCCTCGCGCTGCTGGTCACTCACGAACCGACGAGCAAAACTGGACAGCAAAACAAAAGCAAATAAGCATGCATGCAAACAAAATGGAAAATATAAAACTGGCTAAAAAATTATTTTGAAAAATAATCAAATGAAACGACCCCGTAAAATGCAGCTCGCCGCGTCACGAAACGCCAGGCTAAGGTTTGTGACTGCTCAATGAGGCTGTTAAATTTTTTTTTTCGTTGGGTAGGGTAGTCCCTTTCTATTATCAACGTTTAGGAACTCTTACTGCAGTGTTTTATGCGCTTGTTGAAGACTGTATGAATGTTTAATGGTTGTTCGTATCTTTGTAAAGCAGCACTGAAAAATAGCAAATTATGAGATTAACCTGTAACCGTTTTATTTTATGCCTTATAAAAGTTCGTGAAATCTGAAAATAAAACTAAAGCGTCGTGTCCTAACGAAGGACAGAAAAAGAGTTTAACTCGTAATGTGTTTTGCAAGTCAATTCAGGCATTAAGTTGTGCATCTAATCTCAACACAGATTTGAAAGCGGTGTTTGATCGAGTAGCTCGTCGAACATAATTGGGGCATTCCGTGGCGGATAACAAAGGCAAGGCAATGTCCTGGCAATATTCCGTATTTCATGATTAACTTTAAGTCCAATTTGAAGTTCAAATTCAGGTCAAATTTTGAGTTCAGTTCAAGCTTCAATTTGCAGTTTAATTTCCTTTTTCTCGGGTTATCCAACTGGTCGTATAATAGCGTATAAAACTCTGCGCTGGGCCCTTTTGTGCTGTCAACAAAGTGTCAGGGAGGCCTCAAACAACAGTTCTACATGACAGGACAGGTCGAATGTCGCCCACTAAAACACAGGTAGAGCCCCAAGCATAGCCGTGACGCCTATGCTCGTAGACGGAGGTGTTCCGGCCTTGCCTTGGTTTTCCGGACTCTTAACTTTCCAACACAAGCAACCACTAATGAACTAAAAAAAAGACATATTTCAGAGCATCAGTGGCTGTCAACTTATCAGAGCAAATTCAATCTTTCATCCCTTCAGCATTTATACACTGTCCCAAGAAACAAAGTAAATTACACACGCAGCACAACCTGGACGTTCGCGATCGTCGACAGAAGCTTTAAAACGTAGAGTCGCACCCGCCTCCCAACCCTCGAAACCAAAGAGCTAGTGCAGTGTTTATAACGGAAATCCGTTGCCAAACCCAGAAAAACGACCGCTAGAAACAGTAATTTTGTGAATTAAATGTAATATAGTATAAGACCGGTTGTTCTCTACGGGCATGAAACATGGACAATGCTCGAGGACCTGCGAGTGCTCGGAGTTTTCGAACGACGAGTGCTAAGAACGATCTTCGGCGGCGTACAGGAAAACGGAGTATGGAGGCGGAGAATGAACCATGAACTCGCACAGCTCTATGGCGAACCCAGTATCCAGAAGGTGACTAAAGCTGGACGGATACGATGGGCAGGGCATGTTGCAAGAATGCCGGACAACTACCCTGCAAAGATGGTTTTCGCCCCAAATCCGGTAGGAACAAGACGACCAGGAGCGCAGCGAGCAGGATGGTTAGACCAGGTGGAGCGAGATCTGGCGGAGAGTACTCGGTGTCCGAGGAATTGGAGAGCGGTAGCCCTCAACCGAGTTACATGGAGAAACTTTGTTCAACAGGCTTTGTCTTAGGACGGCAAGCCACCTAATGAATGAATGAATTGTATAAGAATTGACTCTTTTATTACCCTTAATCATTGTAGAGTGCTCCTTCGGCATCCAAACCGGATCTGGTATCCCGGTTACATCCCCTTACTTACTAACCCTAAGCCCCTGTCCGACCCAATCAAACCGGCAATTTTTGGAGATATTTGTGACAGCTGTGATAGATAGGGATGAGCCCCAGAAACATTATGGCATTATTATTAAACGGAATAAAAGCACTTTCTGCACTTTTTACCCCGAGTCCCACCTGAAATCATATAAGTATTTTGGTATATATCCAATTTTCTGATTTCATTTACTGATTAGTTTAAAAGCCCTACACCACGTCAAGGTTCAATTTTATCGTAGGGGCTAACTGTTTCTTATGAAAATTTTCTTTACACCGATTACCGATGGATCTAGAAGTAGTTCGTACTCTGCTGCTCCGAAAAAAAGGAAGCAAAAAAAGTAAATTGAGACAGGAGACAAAGGGGAAACAGAGAAGCTTTTCATCATGCTTTTGATAGCACGTGACAGGATGGGAGGGAAAAAGACACAAAAGGAAAATGAGAAAAAACGACGAGTCAATTGAACCGGAAAAGATGAAGAATGGAAGAGAAAGGAAAACATGAGTAGAGAAGAAAAAATAAAGAAAAAGAAGCAAATAAGGAAGGAAATGAAGATAAATGAGTAGAAAAAGAATAAACGAGAGAAAAAAGGTAAAAAACGGGAGAAAAAAGGCGAAAAAAGGTGCAAAAATCGGATAGGAAAGAGCAAAAAGAAGGGAGAAAACATGGGAACCGGAAAATGGGACAGAACAAGAAGAAAAATGTAGAGCAAACAATGAAAAAGGAAGATAACTGAGATAAAACGAAAAGGACAGAACGTGAAAAAAAATGTAGAAAAACTGGACATATTAAGAGGACAGAAAACGACAAAAAAGGGAGAGGAAAAAAAGAAAAACTGGACTGTAAACGAAGAAAGACCGGAGAAATGAGAGAAAATGGGAAGAGGAAAATTGGGACTCAGAAAAAGGGCGACAAAAAGAGGGACTCAGAAAAAGGGTATAAAAAAGAAGAAAAAAGACATAAGAAGAGAAAAAAGGTGGAAAAGAAGAAATTATGAGAAAAAAGAAAAAAGAAAATTAGATACAGACGAGATAAAAAACAGGAGAAAAGAAGATACCCCATAAATAAAACGAAACAAACGAGGAAGAAAATGAAAATAAACAAAAACAAGAAAAGGACAAAAATAATAGAAAAATGATAAAAATTGAGATAGAAAAACAGGCAAAAGAAAGGAGAAAAAACGAAAACGGAAAATGGACAACAAAAAAATGTAGAAAAAATAATGAAAACGAAAGACAAACGAGATAAAACGGAAAAAACAAAACATGATAGACTAGAGTAACAGCAAAATATTATAGGAGAAAGAATGGGATAGAAAATGACAAAAAGGAGAGAGGAAAAGAATAAAAAAGGAACTGTAAATGAAGTAAGACGGGAGAAAAGATAAAAAATGGAACAGATGAAAGCTGGAACTCAGGAAAAGGGCAAAACGGGGACAAGAAAGAGGAAGCAGCGGACAGAAAAAAGGAAGAACGAAATATGGAAATTAAATAAAAACCTCAAATGAAAAGAAAACTTATCCAATTTAATTCCACTATGTATTCTACTAAGACGCTCCAAAAACTTCAGTAAAACGAAATAGGAAAAGAGGGAAAACAGGACAAGAAAGGGAATACGGATCAAAAAACAAGAGAAACCAAAAGGGAACAAGAATAATGAGAGAAAAGAAAACCAATAGAGGAAAACGCGAAAAAGGAGTAAAACGGGATATGAAAAGAGCTAGACAGGACAAAAACTAGAGGAAAATGGGACCGCATAGTTTAGCATCATACCTCGAGCTGTTCTAACAAACAAGCCAGTCGTTGTATGTTCCAATCTCGACTAGGCTGTGCTTGCTAGATAGAGTCCCCCGTAGGACCATTGCATTAGTCCCGCAATGGTCCTGTACTCGAGCAGCCGGTAGTGAAGTCTGTTAAGTGAAGTCAGCAGTCAAATCTTAGCAAGACGTTTAAGCCTAAAGCTTTGCTTTGATTGGGACAGAAAGAGAAGAAAATTAAAATCGGAAAAACTGACTACAGAAAAACTGAAAAGGAAGATAAAAAGACGAAAAACGGGAGATAAACAAGGCAAACCGAATAGGGCAGGGAAAAAAGGGAGCCAAAAACACAATAAATGTGACAGAAAAAACGAAAAACGGGGCATCATAAGAAGGAAAAATGGAACAGATGAGGATGAAAAACGAGAAGAAGGAGATGAA